>NW_019525233.1:1870674-1969130 GCF_002814215.2 Seriola lalandi dorsalis | reverse complement strand
CACCCCCCGTGAAATTACACACATGGACTTTGGCATCGTTGCACACAAACACACACAAACCAAAAAACCATAAAAGATGCAAGGTGGTTTATAATGAGCACTTGTTCTGGAGTGGTGATTTTCAAAATGAGTGTTGGACATGTGTTTGTGTTGCTGCATCTGATTTCCGCCTCATTTATTCTCAATTCAGATTATCTTGGAGTCAGCACCTCAGACTTAATAGGTGAATAAAGGCTAAAGGCTGCAGTTTTTTGTTTTGTTAATACGTTCCGATTTCTCAGCGTTTACGTTTCCTTTGTCTCCAAAACTTCACTGCAGAACAGGCTCGTAGGCTTCACATGAAGCCAACTATTTCTTTTTTATCTCTAAAATTATTCAATGACAGTGTTTTATTCCCTCATCTATTTTATTTAATCATTTAGTGTTTTGTATTTGTGTTTTTAAGATATTTTATTTGTTTTTTTGTTTTTTTATGTTTTTTAATCTATTGTTTTTTTGTTTTTTTATTACATTTTCATTATTTTTTATTTTTCATGCGCATTAGTCTCCACTTGTTTTCCAGTTTATATACAGTATGTACTGTATCTTATTGTCAGCTTCTCACTCACCTAACCTGTGCAATAGGTGTTATATAAATAAAGTTTGATTGATAAACTGAATGTTTGCTTTTTATAAAATATATTTTTTCGGTTTCCTCTGTAGAAATTGCTCAGCTGACCGGCTGTGACAGCGGGATTGCAGAAACCCCAGAGACAGACGACTCTGTAAGCGCACAGAAACTGATTATTGCATTGATCTACTCCATCTTTACTGCAGGCGTAGCAGTGAAATACAGATTTTTATCTTTTTGATTTGTTTTAGTGTTTGTCTCTCCTCTTGCCCTCAGTCTCAGAGCCTGAGCACAGCCCTGCGGTGCCGGCGAAAACCCTGTGAGCTGGACTTTGAGATGACAAAACTCATCAGCAATGGAGCCTACGGGTAAGGACATCTTATTCTAAACAAGATTATCTAATCTGTGATAGCAGATGGCTTGTTATTGCAACAACAAAGAAAAAAGACCAACAATTTTGAAGGGATTCTGTTTTTATTTCCCTCCCTATTTCCACCAGATGTTAATTACAATAGTTAATAAAAGAGATTTGATGATGATGTGCTACATTTTACAACTCATTCTTAAAAGTGGACTTTGTTCTAATCAATTCTTCCCCCTCCTGACTTAAACCTTTTATTATGCAGAGCTGTTTATCTGGTTCGGCACAAGGAAACTAAGCAGCGGTTTGCCATGAAAAAGATCAACAAGCAGAACCTGATTTTGAGGAACCAGATACAACAGGCCTTTGTGGAGAGAGACATCCTCACCTTTGCTGAGAACCCTTTTGTGGTGTCCATGTACTGCTCCTTTGAGACCCGGCGGCACCTGTGCATGGTTATGGAATATGTCGAAGGTCAGGGTCGGGCCGGGTTTTTTGAAAGCTGTTTACTCTCTCTAATCTCAAGCACATCTGTAACTTCACTCCATTGATCTTTACAGGGGGAGACTGTGCCACCCTACTGAAGAACATGGGTCCTCTGCCTGTGGATATGGCCAGGATGTACTTTGCAGAGACAGTGCTGGCTCTGGAGTATCTCCACAACTATGGCATTGTCCACAGGGACCTCAAACCAGACAAGTGAGACCTCACACGGCCACGACAATACAAATGTTTATGTCCTTATTCTTTTGCAACATGGCTGCATCTCTGCGTTTAGAATTTGACTTCACCTTTGCCATTTAATTTTTAACAATTAAACAAGGAAAGAATTTGAGATACAATTAATACACATGATATCTAATGTACAGCTATCAGTTCAAGGAGGAAGCTGCAACATCAAGCTTGAAATTCAAGTCACTCCTTGCAGCACTGCTTCTTATCCTGAAGCTTTGGTCACAAACACAGTCCTACAAAGTCATGTGTGTAGAGCTGTCTACATCATGTCTGTGGACTGAAACAAAAAATAAATCAGTTGTCTGTTTGACCTTGACACACAGAGCTGATGTGTGATGACACCTAAATTCTTTACTTTTAAAGCAACGATGGCACTGGGCCCGGGATTTAATCTGGTGGTTTGGCTCTGGGGATGGCAGTGTCAGCTTGGTTCACAGCTCAACAACCATTCAATCGATTACCATCAAATTTTGTACAGGCGTTAATGTGTCTCAGAGGCTGAATCCAAATCATATTGGTTGGTTTGGTCTTTTCCCCCTGGGCCATGATGAGGTTTTGAGTGAAATACCTCGACAGTGACAGGGATGAGTTGCCGTGAAATTTGGTACAAATCATCCTCAGGAAAAATTCTAATGATTTTGATAAACCCATAATCTTTCATTGAGCGCCATCATCAGGTCAAAATGTGTATTTTGTCCAGTGCTCTGTTTCATTACATTCCCATCAGCCTCAGCTGTGCTGTGTGTTTAATTAGCAATCGTTAGCATGCTAACACGGTAAACAAAGACCATGCACATGACAAACATTACACCTGCCAGCAGCATGTCAGGATGCTGATGTTAGCTGTAGACATATTTACTGCTGATCTCACAAAGTTGCTCTGTCGGTGGAGTTTACGTTTATGCGCAGACCTCTAATGCACAAAATAAACACGGCCGCCATGATTTGCTGGTTGTCACGTGACGTCTGAGTTCATCGTTTTCCTTCTCTTCCTGGCAGTTTGCTGGTTACATCGATGGGGCACATTAAGCTCACAGACTTTGGGTTGTCCAAAGTTGGGCTGATGAACATGACCACTAACCTGTATGAGGGACACATAGAGAAAGATGCCCGAGAATTCTCTGACAAGCAGGTAAATCTTACTCAACTGTAGAGAATGAAGTCTGACTATTTAAAACCTCATCATGTTTAGAATAAAATCTGAATTTTTTATTATTTTTTTTTTTTCTGTGTAGGTTTGTGGAACCCCTGAGTATATCGCTCCGGAGGTGATCCTGAGACAAGGTTACGGGAGGCCGGTGGACTGGTGGGCAATGGGGATCATCCTCTATGAGTTCCTCGTGGGCTGCGTGCCTTTTTTTGGAGACACACCAGAGGAGCTGTTCGGACAGGTCATCAGCGGTCAGTGTCTCCTTCACTGTCTTTTCTGTGATGATGTTTGTGATATCTGCCGCTCCAACCGACACTGATAGATCCTTGGTTCAGTTTGCCCACAGATGTCCTTGACAATTTAAGCCAGTAAATTCATCTTTTTATTTTCCCCAGCCATCACATTTAATATTTTAATTACATCAAATTTCACTGAGGAATCTATTGTTTTTTTGCGACTGTGTCATTTGCAAAACTCATTAACTCCCCAATTCCTCATCTTCTCTGATGTTTGTCTTTAAAGATGAAAATAAACTCTTGTTATTTATTTATTTCTATCAGTTTATGGAATACAGACTTTTACCAGACTTATTTTCTGCTGCTAGAGGTGTTTCTCAGCATCTGCCATGTAGATTCTGTCGAGCACATTTGGGAGAAATTCCCAAACCTCACAGAGATATGAATTAAACATTTGCAGTGACCACATGGAATTAGTTAGTGTGCATATTTCTCAATTTATTGAAGACTGAGATTTCCCCGTGGGCCACTAGAAAAACAGATGGCAGTAAGTGGATTTAGCTTGGCTTTAGACCACAAGTGAAGTTTTAATATTATGATGATGTTACTTCATTCTCTTGTAGTCTCATGGTGACAGCAGTGCAGGGAAAATCTCAATCTTGAAAACAAGAGCTTTTATCTTGTCAGCGGTGCGGCTCAGATGATTTGCGTTCCGTGGTGTTGTTGGATAAGAGCCTCCATGTCTGCGCCATGGAAATGAATGGCATGCCGTGACTGATTTGGTATGCTCTCAATCAAACTGTACCAAGCCTCTGAGAGTGACTGTTAATTAAAAGGGCCTGAGCGCACTGAATGTGTGCCACCGTGGCCTCAGGCCGCACATGCATATTCATAGCTCCCCTCCCAAATTTGATTAAAATGGGGGGGACAAACGGTGCACAGAGCAGACAATCAGCATGGCACAGACAGGCTCCCCTTTTCATTGCTTATCCGTGAGGCTTTTCACTAAAAGCTAGAACGCATGTAAATTGTCTCATTCAACATTGTGCTTACATCTTAGTACTAGCCTTGATTTGTCTGACTTTGCTGGAGAAGCTGTTTAGAAAAGAGCACTTCAGAGGAGAGTAGCAGATGTCGGCCGTCACAATTAGGTAAAAGTTGTTTTCAGAAGAGGCCAAAATGTAAAATTTAATCCCGATTCTCATTTTTTGTAATTTCTTACACACATTTATGCTTGTAATGATAATCAAAATGTTTTTATAGTCACTTATCAAACAATGATGCACGTGTAGCTGTGAAGGTGAATTTGCACTCACCCTCACGTTTCCAAAAGTTTTTCACTACACGAAACATTTTGATACAGACATCTGGCGAGCTAATATGTCTTAATGAAATCCAGTGAGAAATGTCAACTAATGACAGTAATAACTCAGACTGCATGACGTGACAGCATGGATTAAGAGCACAGAAGCCTCCCGCCTCCCTCACACAAGTAACATTAGCAAAAAAAAAAAAACTTTCATTAGCTTCTATGAAATTCCTGCTGTTCCTGCTTGCAAGTTAAAGCGCAGAAGCTCCTTCATTATGATACATAAGATATAAGATATGTCAGATGGGTTTTGTGTTTTCATATCAGAAGGAAATAGGAAACAGGGAAGTTGTCAGTAAACTCTTTAAGTCTTCACAGTTTAACAAATATTAGCGATATAAATTAAAAAGCCATACACCTGCAGTAACAGTGTGACGCTAACAGTTTCTGTCCAGACCACCACATACAAAAAGCTAATTGCAGTCTGACCCGACAGTGGAATTTCTTTAGTTTGCCGTTCATGCAGTTTAAAGCTTCAAAACAACTTCTTACATTAACCTTTCTTGGTTATTGTACTTTGATTTCTTCTCCTCGTTGATATGTGCAAATGTAACAGCAACCGGTTGCATGCGTGTTGTGTGTTTCCAGACGAGATCAACTGGCCCGAGGGAGAGGACGCCCCGCCTCCTGACGCTCAGGAGCTCATCACCTTGCTGCTCAGACAGAACCCTCTGGAACGAATGGGCGCAGGTACAAACACGAAGAGCAAAGAAAATGTGGCACAGCCAGTAACTCGGCCAGGACTCGACAGACCGCCATAAATTCTCATGTGACCATTAGTGCCACCTCAGCACCGCTCATTATTCCAAGTCACCGGGGAAGAAATTGAGGTCATCCAACAGCAGAGCAGTTTATCCTGTGGCCTAGTCACCGCTTCCCTTTGATCAATTGCAATTATTACCTTGCCAGTACATGAATCTAGTTCCATGCATGATCAGGCAGTAGGAGCGTGCAGCTCTGCAGACTGGAAATGTGGCCGTGACCTGGGACAAAAGCTTTTAATCAGAATCGGATGCATGTGGCCAGTTCACTCTGAGGACAGCTGGACCTCCTTGTTCATCTAGATCTCGGCTCACTGTGCTGCCACTCACAAAGGCTCCCGCTATTCCACGAAAGGTCACAGGCAGGAAATTGTACTGCATAATTTATGGTCATGATATGCAGGTTTGGCCTGCAGCCACTAGGGAAAAGAAAAACATAGCGTAAGCATTTCTTCACCTCCTGCGTCTAACTGACACAAGGTTCAATGTCAGTGCCCGAGTGTTTCGTGTATGCGTTTCCTTCACAAGCACTTTTTACACATTTGTCCTAAAGATTAAATTCAAACTCATGATTCATAATTTGTATTTACACCATCTGCAGGTGGAGCTGCTGAAGTAAAGCAGCATCAGTTTTTCCACAACCTGGATTGGAACGGGCTGCTGAGGCAGAAGGCTGAGTTTATTCCTCAGCTCGAGTCTGAGGATGACACCAGCTATTTCGACAGTGAGTTACCCAACACAATAAAAACAAAAAACATCAAGAGGGGTAACGATTACCCAACATATTCTGAAATAACAATTTATGTCATGTAGTGACTAAAAGCTTGTCAATAAACGGAGTGAAAATGGAGCAAAAAAGCCTGAGGTTCATGGTAGTTATGATCCATTTTCCTCTGCTTAAGTCACCTTGTGGGACTTAAAATAACCTGCAATAAATGAATGCAATTAAAAAAATAAAAAAAAACTTCCCATCATCCCCAGCTCGCTCTGAGAGATACCATCACCTGGAGACGGAGGAAGAGGATACAAATGATGAAGACTTCAACGTGGAGCTGCGGCAGTTCTCCTCTTGTTCTCACAGGTTCTCGAAGGTGTGTCCTTAATCTCCCCTCTGACTTTTCTGGTTGCCAACATAAAGATGTTGGCGACGTGAATGAGTTGATGCCCTCATCTGTCCTGACACTTTTCTCGTGGGAAAGAAAGCACGAGCTTTAGGTATTTCAAATGGAAATTTGTGTCCGCCCGCTCCCCCTTTACCCCTACACTATTAAACATAGATTTCGGCTTTGCATATATTTTCCACTTGCAAATCAGATTTTTTTTTTTTTTTCCCTGGTGAAGTGGAACACAGTACACAATACAGTCATACAAGCTGGGAGTCATTGTTGTGCTGCATTGCAGTATGCTCCCCTCTCACATCAAAACAAAGCATTACAGCGTGTCTCAAAAAGCAGCGGGGCGTCTCAGAGGAAGTGCTGAACCTTCTCCTCAGCTGCACCTTAACTCCGAAGACACGATGAAGTCTGCATTAACACAGGCAGCGCCGTGTGTCTGCCCCCCCACCCCCAGCTGCAAATGTTAAAAACCCTGCTGTATAAATACAAGCTCACAATTACTATTTTAGCATCTATACAGAATAACTACATATATAAGTGCATATGAATTTATTCTGAACCTGACGATGTGTTTGCACTAAATGATGTGCACTAAAGCGAATGATTGTTTCGGTGTTTTTCAGGTGTACAGCAGCCTGGATTTGTCTCGTGGGCACCTGGAGGAGAAAGGAGAGACGGAGGAGAAGAAGAGTGAGAGCCCACTGACTGTGGACTCTCTCAGCTGGACGCCAGACTTTGCAGAAATGTATGCTCGCCTCCATCTTTCACTGACACGATCCAGTGTGCAGTAGATATTAAATATGCAGCTGAACGCATAATGACTGGACTCAGATATCACATTAAACACAAGACAAATGGACAAATTTAACGACAGACAGAAATAGCAACAGAAATTAAATTGTTTTTGGGAAGTAACTCTACTAGTGATTTGGATTGTTACAATTTTAGCCTCACACAACCCCCTCAAATAACCCCAACTATCACTTTAAATCAATACATTAATGTAAAAATACTCCATTACAAGACAGACCTGTATTCAAAGTTCTACTTCAGTTAAAGTACAGAGGTGATATTAGCAGAAAAAGTATTCGTTCTGTGGAATAATAGCATACTATTATACGTGATATAATTTGACTGTTAATACTGATGCAGCATTTGACTTTTGTAAATGGGCGAGTTGGAGCTAATTTTAACTGCTTCATATTGTGGGGCCCCCTAGGGGTCGGGCCCCTCCTGAGGGTCACCAGATAAAACTGAGATGTTGTGACGTGATTAATGAGGAAAGAAGAAAAAACAAAGTCCTGTTTTCATTAGCTTTTTTGTGAAATAATAGATCATCTGACCTCTTGCGGCTTCAAACTCTTATTTTAATAAAACTATGTGACAGATTTGTAGGGGAAATGTCTCTTAACTCATAAACTTCTGTAACAGAACCAGAGGTCCTGACTGGACTGTATTTTGTCAAGGGACACAAGCCAAAAGCAAGATCATTTTTATTCATTTTGTTCATCTCATGAGAACCTTCTGTCTTTTTCATCCAGGCCCTCGTTGTCCCACTCGACAGACACGGACAGTATGAATCAGGGCCCCCGCCCCAGCTTGCTGCCAAAGTTTGCCATCTCAGCTGAGAGCGAAGGAGACGAGACCTCAGGCCTCGGCGACCCCAGCAAGGCCTCCTTCTCCATCGGGGAGCTCCCACAGGACGAGCCTGACGCCACCACCCCGGGCAGCACCCACAGCGGAGCCACGCTCTCCGGTACGAAATGACAGTGTCTAGAAATACACAGCATACCTCTGTGGTTTGTAATACATGTGCTTGGTTTTTAAATGACAGATCAATAAGTTGTAAGATGCCTGGGAGAATGAAACAGCCAAACAACCATAGCAACAAAACACCGCACAGCTTATTAAGACAATGATTATTTTTTTGAAGATGACTGCATGTGTTTGCCTGTTTTTAACTTATTCTGGGACTAGTACAGATGGCAACGTTTATATCAATAAACTTCAGGTTTTGCTTTGTTGTATTTTGACTATTTTTCAGTCAAGCTTTTTGTTCAGTGGAATATTTTGAAGGTTTTGTTTGAAAAATATTTGGTTGCATTGTCAGTCAGAAGCTACAGCCAATAGCTGATTATCTTAGCTTAGCATAAAGACTGCTAACAGGGGTTAACAGCTAGCCTGGCTCTACCTAGCATCCCATCTAAAGCTTGTTAATTTGTATGTTTTATCTCATTTGTGTGATACATACAAAAACAAAATATTAGCAGGGGTTTATGGGGGATATGTGCTGGATTATTTCTTGGCTTGTAGGAGTGACTGCCTGTTTTGTCGTCACCATGAGGTTGCCAACAAGCAGAGACTTCTGTTGCTGCTCCCAGCCAAGAAAATAGTCCAGCATAAATCCCCCCGTTTTGTTAGAGCAGGCTAGCTTCACAGGCTAGATTTCCAGCCTTTGTGCTAAGCTAAGCTAACAGGCTTCTGGCTGTAGCTTCGTATTTATCGTTCAGATATGAGAGAGGTATCGATCTTCTCTCTCCAAAATGTCGAACTGTTGCTTTAGTAACGGAAAAACTGTTTGTATAATCCATCACTGCCTAGTTGCTGCTTTGTTAAGTACAGTTGTGTGCTTTACTCAGTATGCGTCATTTGTAATAATTAGGAAGTTTCTCAGAACATCTGGACCAGTTGACACCCAGAGGTGAAGGGGTGGAGAGTCCCGACAGTACCAGTCAAACCTCCGCGGACCAGGGTGCTCAGACCACCTCACTGCGGCCTGAGAGCGCTGCAGAGAAGGCCGGAGCCGTGGCAAAAGTCCCAAAGTCCGTGTCAACTAGTGCCCTTTCCCTCATGATCCCTGGGGGTAAGTCGAAGAACACACAGCGACATGCAGAAAGATGTGCGTACGTTGGCTGAAAAATATGATCGCAGGCGGTTTGTTGAAGTATGTCAGAGCAATAACGTGTCAGGAATCACAATAGGAGCAACAGACTTTAACAAATAATGTGAAAGAGATGAAAGCACACTATAGATGTGTGCAAAATTGGCCCAAAGTGACACCTGCTGTGAGTCCCATTTTATAGAGCGGCTGCGAGCGAGTAGCCGAGTACAAGCTGCTGACAAGGAAAGCAAGCACACAGGCAGGGCAGGAGCAAGAGGTCTTCACTGCTGGGAGACAGAAAATCCCATTAGTTTCACCCACAGCAGGAGCAGAATGAACCAGACTCATGAGCTTTATAGCATCAGCTCACTACTCACTGCAGGGGCGGTCAAAGTCTGATTGATTGAATGAAAGAAACCTGCTCAGGTCATCTCTTATTTTTCCAGATATCTTCGGGGTGTCTCCGCTGGCCAGCCCTCTATCTCCTTACTCCCTCTCCTCAGACCCTTCCTCCCGAGACTCCTCTCCGAGTCGGGACTCCTCCCTCTGTAACGCCAACCCACGGCAGCCTGTCGTCATCCACAGCTCCGGGAAGAAGTTCGGCTTCACGCTGAGGGCGATCCGGGTGTACGCTTGTGACAGTGACATCTACACTGTCTATCACATGGTCTGGGTAAGGACCCCCTTCATCCTGCTGGGAGACATTCTGGCGTCAGATCAGTAAACTGTAAAGGTGCTTTCATCCCTGACACGCTTGAGGCTGTTCAAACGACTTCTGGGGAGTTTAGTTTGGTTCATAGTGTGAAGGTGTTTTGGTGCAGACTGAAGAACCAAAGTGACACTAGAATCGTAGGGGTCTTGATCTGCCTCTCATTAAACTCTGGTGCAGTTTGTGTGTGAAAACAAAGACCAACCACAGGAACTTTGTGATAGTATATATATGTGTCTTTAAGTTTGAACTCAGTAATGTATGACCTGATGACGTCCGCACATCATCCAGAAGTGCAGGGTTCAAGTAGCGCTGCGATAATTATTCAATTAAACTAAAAGTAGATCGACATTTTGATAATCGTTTGTCAATTTTCAATCACAGATTCTAAACATTCTCTCAATCAAGGTTCTCAAATTGAATATTTTCATCACTGTGCATCACTGTGTGTTTTTACTATTTTTTAACTTTTCATAAATTTGAGGATTCATTGGAAAATTGAGAAAATAGCTTTCAGATTAATAGATGATTAAAATAATATTTAGTTGCATTTATAGCAACAATGCAGTAACCAGCTCTGTAATATTACAGCACAAAATGCCTCTAATCCTCTTAATCTGTTGTTTCCTTAAATAAATATGTAACGGTCGATAAACTGCTGTGAGAGAATTTCATTTATGCAGCACTGATGTTTCCTCTTCTTGGACCAGAACTAAAAAGCAGCAATTCATAACTTTTTTCTTTTTTTTTTTCCCATGTTCTGGACCGAATGAACAGAACTACAGATGTGAAAACAATAATAAATGTCTGTTGTTTCTGTGAATCAGAATGTAGAAGACAGTGGACCTGCGCATAAAGCAGGACTCAAAGCTGGAGACCTGATCACTCATGTCAACGGAGAACCGGTCCACGGTCTTGTCCACACTGAGGTGGTGGAGCTCCTGATCAAGGTAAATGAGAATGTGTGTTTATCTTGAACCTGCAGCTACTCACTTTTAAATACGACACCTCAGGTGAATAATGACATTCTTCGTGGTGCCTGGGAAATGCAATTTAGAATTTAGTGCGGATCAGGTGAATAATTTGCCCAACCTATTAAGTTAAGGACGTGGTGCTCGTACGCTGTCACAATACTGAACAGCTACTGAAGTTTATGTGCTAAACCTGCTGAGTGGAGGTTTCTATATTTCAAACGCTACAAGCCTGAGTGATTGAACAGTTTCCCCTGGGGGGGGGTGAGTCTAGCTGTGATGTGATTTGATGGAGCTGAGCTGAACATGCAGTACTCCCTATGTAGACTACTGTATAATTTAATAACTCAAATCAAATTAAATGACAGCTCTCTAAAATGAACAACACATATAAACCACAGTGTTGCTGCCACAAATATCACCTTGGATTTAAAATGTCCCCTTGTCCTTTTCAGAGCGGGAGCAAAGTGGCCATCTCCACGACCCCCTTTGAGAACACTTCAATAAAAACCGGTCCAGCCAGGAGGAACAGCTACAGGAGCAAGATGGTCAGATGTGCCAAAAAGCCCAAGAAGGAGAAGACGCCAGAGAGGTACAAATCCTCCACAGACACCTGTCAGGATTTTATTTTCCACACAGCAGATGTGTGGTTTCAAAACGTACCCACAGGGTGTTGATGTGGTCTTGAACGTTATTGAGGACAGTAGGTAACAATAGGTCCTGCTTTCCTCCGTGCGCTCTGCTTCACTGCAGGAAATACACAAAAGAAGAGGTTTGTTTGAGAGAGGCGAGTGAGTGATTCCCAGTGTTTGGATGTTACTATGTTTCCTGCCTCTAGGGGGCAGACGGACAACACTGAAGGAATGTTTGGATGTGTGAGTGATCAGTCCACAGGATCAACAGGTTGTTCCACTTCCAAGAAAGTTACAGGAGAACCTGGAAATGTGCAACATACATAATATAGAAATGCAAACAACCTGCACTCAAGACCTTTCATGTGACACAGAATTTACATTTAAACCCTGATTTTCCAGTTTTGAATAATAGAAGTGCATACTATACTAGTTACTGCTAGTTACTGCTAGTAACTGCTAGTAACTAGTATAAGAATTTATATAAAAAATGATAATAAGCAGTGTTTATTTCAAATCTCTTCTATCTATTTCTATGTCTTAGCTAATGATTGATACATGCTTTATTTTATAGTTCTATCCCTAATCATTGTTTTTATATATTTTATTGCCTCTCTTCACTTGTTCACCGTTAGATTCTTTATATGATGTTTTTATTTTATTTATGCTGTTCTACTCTTTTTCTTACGCTCCGGCTCTTTGGTGTTTTCTTTCATCTGGTTTTATTTTTCTGTGATGAAGTGATTTCTTTTTTCTCTGTCGCTTTTCTTGGTCCAGGCGACGCTCCCTCTTCAGACGTTTTGCCATGCAGCCCTCTCCTCTCCTGCACACCAGCCGCAGCTTCTCCTCCCTCAACCACTCTCTGTCATCTGGTGAGAGTCTCCCCGGCTCCCCCACCCACAGCCTCTCCCCTCGTTCCCCTACCGCCGCCTTCCGCCCCGCACCAGATTTCACCCAGTCAGGTGGATGTCTAACTTATTCTGGTTCACCTGACTATCATTCATACGTTTCACTGTTTATTTTTCGTTTTATATGTTGTGCATAATTACTGATATCCTCTGTTTTTATCCTTTTAACTTCCAGGTGGCAACTCCTCCCAGAGCAGCTCCCCCAGCTCCAGCGCTCCAAACTCCCCCGCAGGTTCAGGCCACATCCGACCCAGCACGCTCCACGGCCTCGGCCCCAAGCTGCCGGGCCAAAGGCTTCGTCAGGGGCGCCGCAAGTCTGCTGGCAGCATTCCCCTCTCCCCTCTGGCTCGCACACCTTCACCCACCCCCCAGCCAACATCTCCTCAGCGCTCACCCTCTCCCCTTCTGAGTGGACACTCTGTTGCCATTTCCAAGACAACCCAAGCCTTCCCAGCCAAGATACATTCCCCGCCCACAATTGTACGCCATATTGTACGCCCCAAAAGTGCTGAGCCGCCTCGATCACCCCTCCTGAAACGAGTCCAGTCTGAGGAGAAGCTGTCCCCCTCTTACACAGGAGATAAGAAGCACCTGTGTCCCAGAAAGCACAGCTTGGAAGTGACCCAGGAAGAGGTGCAGGATGAGGAGCTGAGGCCCGGGGAGCGGGATTACACCGTCCTGCAGAGCGTGGAAGAGGCAGCCTGCGAGCCGCTGGCAATCACCCGTGTGCGGCCTGTTGAGCAGGGCTGTTTAAAGAGGCCCATCAGCCGCAAGATGGGCCGGCAGGAGTCTGTCGAGGAGCTCGACAAGGAAAAACTGAAATCCAAGATGGTCGTGAAGAGACAGGACTGGTCAGAGAGGAGGGAGTCTCTGCAGAAGCAAGATGCCCTCGGGAATCTGACTCATCCCCCATGTGTGGTGACGACAGGGAGGAAAGTTTTCTGGTGCGAGGCCAAAACAAATCCCAGAGCAGCCCAGAGTGTGGCCCTCTGGAGGCCAAAGCTGCCAGCACCACCCTGAAAGATGTTCTGTATAAGAAACTCACCACACGAGTCTCTGAGGGAATCAGCGAACCGTCTGGTGGCGGCGGTGAAAACGAAGGAGGTCTCCGAGCTCTCTGCTCCATTCACCCAGAGTGGCAGCACACCAGGCAGGGGAAAGACAACATGAAGCCAGACAGATTGGACTTCAAAGCTCCTAACATTGAGTTCACCAGGAAGAGGTTGTCATTCGAAGAGCGAGAAGATTGCATGTGTCGGCTCTCGTCTGGCATCCACGAGAGCCTCCACTTTGGCTCCACCAGGTCTAAGAGCCTCCAGCTGGACACGGCCATGCCTCATGACCACATGAAGGCAGGTCTGGGAAGTGTTCACTCCAGCCCTGAGGGTCTGGCGCCCAAGCTTTTCTCCGGGAGAGGAGAGAGCGCTGTGGAAAAACTGCAGCTCATCTCCTCCGCAGAGTCTCCCCTTCGAAAGACATCATCTGAATACAAACTGGAAGGACGTCATGTGTCCTCTCTCAAACCTCTGGAGGGAACCCTGGATATCGGCCTGCTCTCAGGGCCCAGAGTCTCCAAAACAGAAACTTGTTTATCCAAGATGATGGAGAACACAAGCGACTCTGTTTCCGTGAATCCTCCAATGTGGCTTCAGAGCCCCACAGAGAGGCAGATAACCATCCCCCAGCTGAAAACTGCAGACAAGCTGAAGAGCCCCCTGACTTGTTCCCCGAGCCCTGAAGCAGTTTCCTCTCTAAATAGTATCGTAGTAAATAACACAAGTGCAGAAGTGAAAGTCAGTACAAGTGATGAGAAAACACAGGATAGACTTAGTGACTCATTAAAGCCCCCCATCACCAAAGTGGAGGCCCCATCCTTCACTATTAAACAAGAGAGCAGGACTGGTTTGAAGGGCCCTTCATCTCTGGCTCATGAACACAGAGGCCCTCGTCACAGCTCCCACTTCTCCTGTGGAAAAACACCCTCCATACGGGAAGTCAGCAACGAAGATCAGGAGGATGAGGTGGAGCAGCAGGAAGTCACACCACACACTACATCACAAACCACTGCCGGCCCCAAAACAGTCGTCTCTTTGACTCCACCAAAGCTGGAGGTGGACATAAAAAGTTCGCCCGCACCTCCACGTGTGGAGACTCCGGCTGCGGCTGCCAATGATGCATTACCCGTGTCACTGAAGCAGAGTATAAACTCCGGTGTGGATACAGGTCAGCGTCAGAGCTGCCAGGAGAAACCAGCGACTGCGCAGAGCTCAAAAATGACCTCTGTGTGTAAGTTGAATGTACAGAACAACTCCGCATCTGTACGCGCTCCAGAGAGTGTGCTTTCAAAACAGCCACCGCCGAACATCTGCTCTTCAAATACAGAGCCGCAGATTTCTATCGCAAAATCAGCATCTGGTTCTGCACACAACAATAAATCCTGCAGTTCAAAATCAGACGGTCGGGACTGCTCTGACAGATCTGTTAGTAAGGACAGTGTACAGTCTAACAGGTCAGCTGTGAAAGCGGTCGGTGATGCAGGCAGCTCAGGCTCTAAGAGGGAAATCAACACGTGTCCCACAGCTCCAAAGGTGGAGCTGAAGAAAGACGTTTCTACAGTCAACATGGGCACCTCGTTACAAAGTGTCACAGGAGTCACACTGAGCTTAAACAAAAGGGATAACACTGTGTCTGTAGGTAAAATAGAGAGCAGTAGCATATCAGTGCAGAAGAAGGAAGATACCATATCACCAAAGACAAAGAGTAACGGCAACGTGAAAGATTCAGAGCAGCTATCAAAAACTTATCCAGCTGAAAAAGCACAGCACAAATCATCAGACTCAGATCACTGCACCTCTAAAAAAGAAGAAACTGTCATCAATGTGAAAGAAAACACTGTGAAGCAGAAAGGTTCAGCTTCAATGGCTGCAAATGAAAATGTTCTGAGTCCCAAAAGCAAGTCAAAGCCAGATCCACAACCTGTGCCGCACAGCGCCATGAAGACAGAGAAGGAGGCAAAAGCTCCTGAAGTGAAACCTCACAGCGCAGCTGCTCCTGTCTCAGTAGTGAAGGGAAGTCCAAACTCAAAACAGAGAGACGTGTCTAAAGAATCTGTGCTCTCAACTTCAAACATTCAAGTGACCCATGAGGCTAAACGGAAAGAAGCGGCGTTGCTATCCACTGGAGGCGACGTCAAGCGGGAGGAATTGACGCAGCTGACACATTCTTCCGCTCCTACTGACGTGAAGCAAAGAGAGACCCAGGCCAAAAGCTCTGTAGCAACCACAGCTCACACAGTGAAAGAAAACACTGAGTCAAAGCCGAAATCTCTCTCTCCTAAAACTGTCCCTTCAGCTTCAAAGACTTCTGTAGCTCCAGCACCAGTTATTAAACAAAGTCTTGATGCCAAACATAAAGACCCCTCACCCAAAAACCAAGCCCCAGTCGTTAAAGACCATCATGACTCAAAACCAAAAGACATTAACTCACCTCCACGTCAGCTGCAGCAGCTCAGGAAGGAGCCTCTGCCTCCGTCAGGTGTTTCCTCGCAGCCTGATCCTCCACCAGTGCTGCCAAAACCTGCAGTGAAAAAAGAAACGCCCTCGCCAAGCGGTGGAGCCGCCTCAGCCAGGGTCTCCACCTGCGTAGCCCAGGAGACTGTCGTCAAGGTATCCAAGGAAGGCCCCAAACAGGACAGCCACAAGGGCCCAGAGACCAGGATCACCACCCCGGACAAACTGGCATCCTCCGGCCGGAAGGAGCAGGCTGAGAGGAAGAAGAAAGAAGCGGCTCACGACGTCACATCTGTACAGAAAAACACAAAAAGAGACGCATCGAGAGCGACACCCGCTGCGCAGAAAGACACTTCAGACAAAGACGGTGGCAGGTGCAAGCAGCAGAAAGAGTCACCACGCAGCTCCAGTAACAAAAAGTAAGGAGGGAAGAGAGAAGAGCAGCTCACATTATCACTTCACAGAATCCAGATGTAATAAAATGTTAGAAATGTTGTGCGAGCATCATCATGCCTTCTTCTTCTTTTTGTTTTTTTTGGGGGTTTTTTTTTGTTTGTTTGTTTTTTTTTTGTTTGAGGACCGGGCAAGCTGTTACATGCTGATAGAGAGGTAGGTGTGTGTGTGTGTGTGTGCGTGTGTGTGTGTTGTGTGCGCGTTTAATAAGATGACATATGACAACACATGTAAATGTTTCTAGGTCTGAATGTAGGCAGCCACATGCTGACGATCTCTGGTGTTTCTCTTAATTCAGTGATTCACTTTTAACTGAATGATTGTTTGGAGTTTTTGTTTGTGTCGATGGCAGAATGCTTTGTGCAATCAGTGTGTCAGGGGCAATAGGGAGGAGCCTTACAAAGGTCGTGACGTACTGTAGAGTCGGTGCCATAAATGATTTTGAATTGCACTCTTACTTCTAGATTGGAAGGACCTGATGTTGAAGTCTTTTAATGCAGTAGAAAAAACACACAGTTTTGCTCAGCAATTCAGCAAAATGTATCGCATGTTTCTGTTTTAGTAGAATCAGATTGTTTGGAAACTGGGTTTCGTGCTGAAGGAATCCACTACGTCCTGTGCTTTTCGCCTAAAACTTAAAAAAAACAAACACACACACACACACACACAAACATCTGACGGTTCTAGAAATCATAAATTAGTTTAGGGGCCTTAGAATCATGGGAAATAAAACTTGCTGTTCTGAGCAAGATGTGGTGTTTATTCACATTCCTCTGACATCTGTACATATATTTTTGATTTTTATGCAATATAGTGTAAATATGACAACACTGTAAAACTGGGATACATGGGGCTTACATGATTGTCGTTTGTATTATATGTATAGATTTTGCAGTGTCATGTTTGTATGCTCGATATTAAGAGTATCACGTTCTGCTCGATAACTCTGTGGTCTGAAGTAAGCTACTGTGATGTATCTCATCAACTCATCCTCCTTTTTTGTGACTTTTAACATGTTTTCACATGTTCCAAAATTAACTTGAAGAGAAAGGAAAAGTCACAGATGTGTATAAGAGACAGTTACATAACAAAACTGTGAGGGCTGTCAGCGTTTTCCATGAATGTCTTTATTGTTGATGATGTATTCGCCGGCTGACTGCAGCTTGAAGAATGATGACTGTGTAAAATATGAAATATTAACGAGATGAACCAGCAGTTCTGCACATGTTTGCCAGTAATTTCTGCAGTAGATTTTTTTTCCCTTTTTCTTTTTCTTTTTTTTTTTAAGGCTTTGGGCATCATCTCTGACCGTATCCACGTCTGTGCAGAGTGAGTAAGATACGTTCAAGTACACAGAGCGCTTCACTGTCAGTGTTTCAAAAAGAGTTTCGAGGTCGGGTGTCGGTCAGTGTTGTTAAAGTCATGTGGTCGTGTTTCAGACTCGTCATGATGAGCAGCGGCTTCGAGCTTCACCGGGGAAAAGATTTTAAATAAGGAATCCTGATTATTTGCAAAGCGTAGCTCATGTCCACGACATGCATTTGATGTTAATGTGCAAATACTTGGTACTATACATAGAGGCTGTCATATATCAGCATTCACACACACACACACACACACGTATGTGATTCTGTACTGTAGATGCCTTTTAAATTACAAACCCTAAATGACACCCAGAAAGTAGCCTAGGACACTAAGTATGTAATGCAGTATTTGCTCTGTCGTGCTGGCTATATAAAAACGATAATCTTGTCTACTACATATACTCTATGTTGACAAGTCAAACAGGAAATACTTCATGTGACATGACACAGAATATAGCTTATCTAAACGGCATATTGTCTCTGAGAATGACACTGAACCACGAGATTGACCGCAGAGATTTTAATGTTAAAAGAATCTGATGTTTACTTGCATTAGATGTGTTGTAAATGTATTGCTAATGTATTGTGAGAGAATAAACGCACCTTAATGTTTGCCACTGTTCAGTTCAGAGGGTGAGGAAAGGAGGGAAATTTGAACTGAAAATGATTTCTGAATTGTCCTGACTGCAAATTGAAACAAATCACTGAATTTTATTTGAACAATTAAATGTTTTTTTTTTTTTTCCAACCCCACACACACACACACACAAACACACACAAACAACAATTGACATTTAAATCCTCAAAGCACATTCAATGCTTGTTTACAAAGCATCATGGATGTATATTTTGTATATTGTTGATTTGCCAAATCTATGTTCTGTGTCACAGATAATGTCGTTTCTAGTAGTGTGAGACTTTGCTCCCTTGCCACCAGGATGTTTAATAAGAACATTTGTTTGTGCAGTAATCAATGTCTTTTCATACGTCAGGTTCTTCTTTGTCTGCTTGTCTTTTCTTTTTGTTTCTTTTTTCTCCTCTGTGCAAAGTTAGTATTAGATGAACTTGCTTACAATGGTTTGTCTTTTAGAATATGTGCAATAAAAGTGTTTTGAGTTTTGTATTTTGCCCAAGGAAAGCTCTATGGATGTCATAGATGTTGTATATTAAAACAGATATTTATACTTCTAATGTTGCGTAATACTGAAAATAAAATGGAATTATAAATTACTTTTTATTTTTCATTGGTTTATCCTGGCATGTCAAAAAAAACCTGCTTATTTTTCACTTATTATTCAACATATTCAGAGTATGAAGACATTTATCCTTAAAGTCTCTGTGTGTAAGGGCTGAAAAATTCCAGACTTACTCCCACTGCTAGTTGCAGAAATACAAGTGCTTGTATTTACAAGGCATTGATACAGAAATACAGCCACTGAAATACATGCTGTTACAATAGAATGAGTGAATTATAGTTGTTTTAAGACTGACAATTTTTTTTGTCAAATTGAATTGTTGTATACCACAGAGACTGGTAACACTTTTATTTATCTCCAAATAATTAAAAAATAAGGAAATAATTTTGTAATTTGGTTCTAATTGTATGAAAAATAGAAATAGTGTTCAACTGATGCGCTTCAAATTAATTAATTCCAATTGCCTGCTGCTGAGTCTGTTAGTCAGAGCACAGCAGGTCATCCGCAACAGGGGGCAGTATGTTTCCATTTCTGTTCTAGGGCGGATACCGTTCAAGTAGGTTCCTCAGTTATGCAACGATCATTCAGCAGAGATAAAGAGGACTAATGTGGTGCAACACAGTGTACACAAATCCTCTCGAGATTAGGGTGAACTGATAAAGCTGCATATTTAAACAGCCTCTTTTATACAGATTAGTAGTAACTAACTTCACACAGTCAAATAAATCTTCATTCCTCTTGTATTTCTATATCCTCATGTTATTATCCCTGGGAATAGTTTGTATTCTACATTTATGAATTCATGACAGGCGCTTTCTGCTGAAAAAAAAAAAAAACCTACATCTTAGAGAAATACACATTTGGCACATTTAGCCCTTTTAAGTCCCACGATTACAGTGTTAACGGTACAGATGGAGCCGTGTCCGCACAGACTGATTACTAAGCAAAAATATTAAACGGGGGAATGAATAGGAAAAAATCCTCTTAGGGGTTGGGAATGGAGTGGACCGTTGGGAGAGGGGGTGTTGCAGCAGCCAAGAGCATTGAAAGAAAGATCGTTGTGGTAACTAATTTATTATCATTAATTGACCATATGCTGCATCCCTGAGATGTTTTTCAACAGGGAGCAGTTTCCCTCCCCGTGAGAAATATCTGTCTAATGTTTCACTGCAGCTGTAGGCCTGTGTCTTCATGGCTTCGGTGCACCAAATGTTAACCCTGTTCCTCTAATCAAATGTATATTAAAACACCAACTAACCCCAACATTCCTAATGTCTCACTTTACACTGGCATGCTGTTGTGAGTCATGTAAATATAAATCATGGCACATAGAAACATAGTTACATAGCCACTGTATCACAGAGTTAAATACTTTGAACTTTAAAGCATGTCATTTTTTTTATGTGTTACAAGGAAGTAAAACAAAATCCTCTCTGTACAAACGATCCTCCATCCCTGTTCCTTCATTAGCATGAATCTGCTGCAGATTATCATCCTAATAGTTTTGGCATTTAGCTTTTCCATGACTCAACCATTGAATTTCACCTAAAAACACAAACAAATAGTTTGCTGTTCGATAGGTTGTTGGGATAATACAAATGTATCTTCATTGTCTATCTGACTGCTTCCAGGGAGTGGAGGCCGGCTGGTTTCTAATCCATTCGAGGAAGACTGATCAATACTAACGATGTGACCGACCATGTACACTGTTATCAACAGGGTGTGGAGTTAAAAGGAGGGACAGTGCATGTGTGTGGCGCCACGTTAGCAGCGGTTTGAGGCTATAATCAGGCACAGCACTGGTTTGAGTTAAATGCTGACATCAGCATGTAAACATGCCGATGTTTAGCATGTATGTTTACCATGGTCACCATCTTAGTTTCGCACGTTAACATACAAACATTTGGCTAACTAGCACTAAGCACAAAGTACAGCTGAGGCTGATGGGAGTGTGGATCGTTTTGTAGGTAATTAATCATAAGTATTGAACTTGTGGTCATCACAGATATTAGCCTAAAAATCACCTGGAGGGGGACGTGAATGTGTGTACCAAATTTCTTGGCACTCTTTCTAATAGTTGATGAGAGATTCCCCTCAAAAATGCAAAATGTCAACCTCAAAGTGGAGCTAGTCGTTCAGATTGATCCTCTGGGAACCATGAATGTCGAGAGATTTCATGGGAATTCATTGAAGAGTTCTCAAACAAATAAACATGTAATATGTAGTATGTTGTGTAGCTGTGGTGCTATGACTTAAACATCTGATTTTCCTCTTGAACGTGTCTTTAAAGACAACAAAAGAGAAAAGTGAGTCTTCCAAATAAAGGAGTAGACACGTTGAAAACAGTGGTGGGAAGATTACTCATTCCTGTAGACACATGCAAGCTGAGACACAGATATATAAATCCACTCTGGCCCGTATTAACTTTTGCTGCTGGAAGTTGTTCAAGTACATTCTGTGACTTGGTGGGAAGCCAAAACTCCAGCCCAGCTCTCATATCTCATGTTGCAACTAATGGCTTCTAGTCGAGCTTTAGTCCTGAGCCACTGGCCCATCGTGCACACAGGGAGGGGCGATCGCATTGTGTAGGACAGGGTTCACTCTCATATTAGAAATATTAAAAACTACTGCATCTGTGTTAGAGAGTGCAACTGTCCTTATGGTTTCTGTCGCTTTTTTCTTTACTCCAAGGTAATTTTACAAAGTGCCCATATTATCCCGACATGGATTCAACATT
Organism: Seriola lalandi dorsalis; assembly: GCF_002814215.2. Taxonomy (NCBI): domain Eukaryota; kingdom Metazoa; phylum Chordata; class Actinopteri; order Carangiformes; family Carangidae; genus Seriola; species Seriola lalandi. The sequence continues at coordinate 1,947,433 of NW_019525233.1, read as the reverse complement.
TCTGGCTTTGATCATTAAAGCTGGTGTAAGTCATATAGATATAAATCAAGTACTTCACTTTCTTTTGTAATTAAGTAGAAGAAATGGATCCATAGTGAAAGCTGCTTTGATGATTATAAAACAACTCTTACTGTCATGTGTGCCCCGTGGCCAGCCTCATGTGATATTTACTGTTGTAACACATTTCACTTTGTTTATATAGTCCTCTCAGCAAAGTAATACAAATGATGCAATGTAGACACAAGGAAAAGTGTGTGTTTGTGTGTGTGTGTGTGTGTGTGTGTGTGTGTGTGTGTGTTTGTGTGTGTGTGTGTGTGTGTGGGTGGAGGGCAGCTGGGCGAGTGAATGTTAGAAGTACACAATATGGAGATTGTGAACAGTCTCGAATACCAATAAAAGAATATTATTTTCAGAATTCATGGAAATGCTCATGTTGCAACAATAAAATAAATAAACACTCAGTTATAACTGAGCCTCCTGCAGCTGTGAGGAAATGCTCAGTTTGAAATAGATTCTAGGACTTGGAAAAACGTCTTCAGAGCACCAGTGGGCAGACTCCTTGTGCGAACTCCTTGTGTGGCAAAACAGAAAGAGCATGTTGATTAAAACCTTCTTCAAGGCCTGTGTAGTTACAGTGAAATGAGAGGATGATGTACGACTGGATGATACTGTGGTTTCTGTGTAAGTCTGCTAAATGTTGGGTGGACTAACAAGCTATGTACACAATGAGCTCAATGCTGTGTCATCAAATACTCCTTTTTAAACTATATATTGTTTCATCTGCTTGTGTCACTGCAGTAAGTTATATTTAGTTCATTATTATATCATGACTTCAGTTTAAACTATAAACAGGTGAAATCAGTTTGTTTTTCAGGTGTGGACTCAGTGTGATGAAGAAATGATTAACACATGAATCCAGATGACCTGCACAGCTGTGCTTTGAGTGGATGATAAAGATCTCCAGTAACACACATTACTGTAACACACATCCAGTAAACTTCATTCTTCATTTTTGTTGTTAATCCAGTCATGTAGCATCTTCAGGCTCATGATGGCCGGTAATTAAAAAATGGAATAAAATTGATGCAGCAGAATTTCTTAATTCCACACGTTCTCCATTCGTCCTTATCAGAAGCTGGTGCCCGCATTACCCACAATGCAATTAAACCGCTGGCACTTTGGTCAGAGATTGGGTTATGTTATGCTAGCAGCGGCTAATGTAGCCACGAGCTACCAGGGGATAAGGAGCAGGCTGCAGACGTCTGGTAAACTCACTTCTTTCTCACCGACAAGACTTAACAAAAAGATTTTTATGTGCGAAATCATTATAGTTCCCTGTTAACTCGATGTCATCCTACTGTCATTTTCAAGGGCTTTCAGCTACATCTCATGGTCTTCGTTAGTGAATTGAAGTTTGCTCAGTTCGATTTCACTCAACTACCCACCAACTTCAATTTCTATTTGCTGATGTTGACCATGAGTATTGTGCATGAGGATGCAACACAGTTCTGACACTGATTTCATGCCATTCCAGTGACCGACAGCTGGTGGCGCTAACCTGCAAGGAAGCATAGAGATGCACTAACAAAGCAGAGGACGAAGAAGACTGCAGTGCGCAAACATGATCAAATATTCAGAAAACAGCTTTCCAGATGTTTTATAACATATGAAGTGTATTCAACTTTTGTCAGGAGCATCTCAACGATACACACAACGCATCTTGGTGAGTAACACTGAGTGTAAACATAACTTTGTTAAGTGTTGGCTCTTCACAGATATGGAGCAACCTTATTGTTCATTCTGAGTTGTGTTTGCATCCACTTTATGAATGGTGGTCCAATATTCAACCTCCTTTTTCCTCAGTTTTGGTTTCCACCAACTCCTGAGGGAAATATCTGGCTGTTTAGCTGCTGAATGCTCCACTATTTTTGACCAGCTGGGCTCTAACTTTATCTGCTGCCGTTTGGTGCTTTCTAGGTAGTTTAGGCATTTTTTAGAGCTTTTTTTTCCTGAAGAGAGCTGCCTGCTGTATCTGGAAACCAAAACTGCAAAATAAGGTAAAAGATGCTAAAAACAGTCACGCTGAGGGGAAATACTGCAGGGTCCAGTGCCACGCCTTCTGTTCATATAAAAATATTGATAAGTGCAGCCTTAAAATTACATTTTCCAAATTACTATTCCCTTGGTTACACACAACGGTAGGCCCTAAAGTTGCATATACATACATACATACATACATATATATGTGTGTGTGTGTGTGTGTGTGTATATGTGTGTGTGTATAAAAGCAAAGCGCTCCTGATCATCGGATCTCTACTTGAGGTGGAGACTCATATCCTCCCTAAAAATCCCAAATTTTAGGGGATTTCAGACACAGACAATATACTTTATGTGTGTCATATGATCAGCAGCTCGGCCCAGTAATCATAAGAGCGTCAGAACATCATTGTTCGGAATGGCAAGAGGAGAAAGTCATCGTTTTAAATACGTTGTTTCTGTTGCGTAGATTCATTACAAAAGAAATGAATTGAAATTGTAAAGATAAACAGCTGTTACACAATCTCCTGCCCAGTCTTGCTCATAGCTCAGCTGACCACTGAACCCTTATTTGGTTTTCTTTTTAGTTTCACTCAGGCCAACCGTGACTCTAAACAAACTTTAAATAACCTCCACAGTGAGGCTTCAGAGTGGGCTTTGTGTACGTTTACAAGGGAGTTAGAGCTCAGGCTTGTTGGGATCAGCTATAAACGTAACAACACACTGACATGTTTGAATCTTGCTTTAATAAGAGTGATAAATCTGACTCTCTGGCCGGTACAAGAAAAAGTCAGATCAAGACAAAAAACATGTTCAGGCTCTTTCAAGAGCTCTATTGAGCCAAAGTAAACGCAGGAGAACTTTTCAAGATAAACGTCGTTCTGTTCCTCTTGCTTTGTGAGTAAAGAAGGCCACTTGATCTTAAACTTTCAGATTATCTCTCCTCTCTCTCTTCTTTCCTTTAGCTGTCATATTTAAAGACACCTGTTGAGAGGATGAGGAGTGTGAAAGGTCAAAAGGTTGAGAGGGTGAGAGACAGTGGGTAAATAGGAACTGAAAGAGGATGAAGGATGGGGGAGGAGAAGATCCCTCTGTCAGACACAGGGCAGGGGTCTGGGCTCAGGAGAGTGACACGACCTCAGTGTGGTCCCACACACCGAGCGCATTAATGAGCGTCTGAGAGGGATTTAAGGTCCAGGGCTTAGTACAGATCAGGCGCTGAATCTCTGCATCAGGAAAAATGGGACGTGAGTCTGAGCCACCATTATGGAGGCTGTGGCTCACGCTGGGAGAGACGCATTAAGGTCGTCTCTAATGAAAGCAGCACCTGAAACAGAATAGTAGGACATACTGTATATTATTTAACACATTAGAGAGGTTGAGGCCTGTGCTGTCTATTCATAAACCAGTTTCTGCCATCTGAGATTTAAAATGATTCTCCCAAGCATGACGTTGTTACTGTTGCAGGTATATTATTACTATTTAACACGATTACTCAACGCCACACATTTATTGAACTTAAAAAAAGCATCTTCAACAGTGAACTTTCTTGAACTTTAATATATTAATAAATGGAAAAACAAATAATATATCTAGATATAGGGGGGGTGACATTTTTTGTGAAACAGCAGCCAAAATTGTAATGGAAAATAAAATTTGATTAATTGCCCAGCCCTCCATTTTAGCCGTTCATCTGACAGTTGTTAAGATGAGCTCCATGCACCCGAACCTACCAACAATAAAACTCTGCTTACACATTAAAGAGGTTTGAAGGACGGTTTATTGCAGGGGTGTCGTATTAGACTATATCAGTTTTAGCTCGATGCTCCTAATAAATTTTCAACTGAGTGTACATTAATAATTATCAGCTGTATGCACAGGCTGCAAAGAGCCTGACTGGAATTAATTGATTGCTTTTGGTGCTGTTTTCACCTGGGAACTGATACGGGCTCCCTGGCAGCCTAAAGATGTGGTTTAACACTTTTATCATATATTATTATTATCATCCCCATATAAGATGTTTTAACCCTCCTCTTCCCCTTTTAAAAATGAAGTGCAGTAACACGTTTACTCAGAGTACATCACCTTTCATTACCAGCAGTGAGTGACCGTTTACGTGCTGACGTCAGTGTCTCAACGCCAGTCTCTGGAGTTTCTGTTATCGGTAGAGTTTAAACTTCTGCCCCTCAATGTGTTTCCTGGTCCTCTCTGTCTAAGTGTACAAGTGTATATAAGACAGTGTCCTCAGTCACTTTACTCATTCACTTCACTCATTTACCTGTCATGCCGAGTTCGTTTAAGGTTTAAACCAGCTGACAACATTAACACATACTAGCAACACACCTGATATTTTTGCAGGATATAAATTCACTGAACTTCTCTTAGGTGACTCATTCAGTTCATCAAAGTTAGCTCCGACATGTCTTCCTGAAAATATCTTGCCCGGCGTTCAGTTGTTCTAAAAGAAACTCAGAGGAGATGGTGGTTCAGTTTTTTCCGGTAAGTACATTTTGTTTTAAGCCTGTTTCTTTGCTAGCCAAAATTAGTATCCCTGTTAATATCACAGTTCAGGTGAAGATGCACCTTGCTAACCAAGCTAGCCAGCTAGTGCTAGCGTTAGCTGACTTAACGATTGCTATGCTAACGGTACCTGGTCCCTCTGGGCTGATAACCTGTGTCAACCTGGATTAGCCCGTGGAGGTGTTCAGTCAAAGTCCAATAAAAAGGTGAATTTAATCGACGTTAATTTAAACGACGTTTGGTTTGTGTTTCTCCACATGTGACCTAGTTTAAGTGATCTGCTTTAGTGTAATGCGCAGCGTTAATATTAGTTAATACATTGTCCATCAAGACTTCGTGATAGTTCAAGTTAAGATAACGTGACGTATACAATATGTGTAGACAAATATTTGTCATAGAAGATTGTTCATTTAATACTCAAACCAGTCCTCAACCGAAGCAGATATTCATGCACCTAACTGTGATCCACCGCATCTTATCTCTTTTATTGTCATTTGAAAGGTTTCCACACTGTGAAAACCGAGTGATCTGTGCCAACAGAAGGAGGACCTGGTGTACAGAGCAGCTCATTAGTTTCCATTCATCTGGCTGTGGAGAAGGGAGACTGCATGGACATCCTTAGTTCTCTAATGTGCTGTGATGATGATGCTAGAAAACCACTTCCAGTTCAGCTTCCTCTGACGAAATGACAGACTAACTGCTGATGAGTTTGTTTATTATTGTCTGTCTTCAGTATTCACAGGTTCAGTTTCTTACCTGCAACTTCATTTCTGCTGTTGTCAACAGGTGATGGTAGCAACACTTTTAAGATCAGAATTTATAAATATTAAACTGATTAAGTGATGGATCATCTCTAGCACTGTCACCACCTCCACAGGTGAAAGTATTTACCAATTAACATCAGCATGTTTTTTGATCCTTCATTTTCAGTGTTGTCGGACAACATTTGAATATTTCTAGTATTTATTTTGTTGATTGAAGCTAACATCGAAATAGCCTCACAATGCTATACGTGTTACTATTGTGAAAATTCATACCAGATGTGCTCTATAAAAACCATCAACAAAGTTAAACCAAGAGCTTCATAAATAACTTTATTGGACATTATAAACTACATTAATTTAAACAATTTACAACAAAAACATTATAATGGAGAGAAATCATATCGATATCATATTGTAGAGTATAGAGAAAAAGACAAAAGAAACAGCACTCTGATTAGATGATCACAGATATCTGAAAATACATTATATCTCTCTAGTATTCCTTACCAACAGGTGCTTCCCACCAGGGAGTTTCTCTAGGATGAGGTGTAATTCAGGCAGAATTTATGTTCTTACAGCTGCTTTCACACCACTGCTGTGTGTGTACTAAATTCACACACAAATATTAACATTAACATCTGAAACCTTTCTCTGTCTCTCTCTCTCTCCAGGTGACAAAGAAGATCGCTGGTGCTGCTTCTGAAACAGTTGCCTGGGTTACCAATGTTGGTGTGTTGTCTTTCCAGGATGGTGGCCAGGTTGATGACGCCACATCTTCAAGGTGGACCCCCAGAGGTGCCTGATGTCTCATTGAGGTCCTCGCTGGAAGGGAAGCACAGGATGCTTGGCCTGACTGTTGCCAAGGTGATCCAAAGGATCTCCTGGGAGGAGTGGAGGCTCCACTGTTGGAGGAGGACACATGGGGCAGAGGAGACGGTCCTCCTCATCCATGATCTCCACATCACTCTGGACGTCTCTTTGCTGGATTCTCTCTGCGTCCGGGACATATGGAGACACAGAGGCGCCACCTAAGCTGCATTCAGGACCCACCAGGTGTGCAGCTGTACACAGAGACTGGTACGCTGACAAAGGGCGGGGTCAGCCTTCCGGTTTCCACCTTAACCAGTTCATCCCAGGTACATGCGTGTGTCTCATAGCTTGTGATTAAGTATATTGTGTATTATCATTTCCTGCAAACATAAAATTCATTTTTGATCCAAAACCTTTTTCCTCAAGCCAGTGCCAAGTACTTCCAAGCTCGAGATCTTGCTTGCAAGGTTCTCCTTGTGTTTGTTCCAGGGACTCTGATTACTAGTACAAAGACATGCACATTTAATTAATTGAGGACTCTAAATTGTCCACAGGTTTGAATGTGTATGTGAGTGTGTGTTTGATTGTGTGTTGTTGTTGTGTGATAAACCATTTTCCTGCTTCCCTTCCAGTGCATGCTGGGATACATTCCAGTACTTCAAACTTTTTTTGTTTGAAGTTTGAATGTTTGATGTGATGAAAAAGTTTGCTACATTTGTATCCAGAATTACAAAATTTGAATGTAGAAGTAGCATAAATGTAAAACTAATAAGATTTTCCCTAAAATTACAGAGGAAATCTTTAAATTGTTAGTGTGGGAACAGGAAATTACTGTTAGAAAACCTAGTTATTTTCCGTAAAATTAGGATTTTTTTTTTTTTTTACAGTGAAGGCCATCTGTGCAGTGTGTGTCATCATCTGACTGATGAGATCAGTTTAATTGGTGCTCTGTGTCCGTACTAAAATACAATAATTGACATAATACAACACATAGAAGCTTTCCTCTGTCCTGACGACCCTGTCAGCAGGATGACATCATGTGTCTGTAGCATCCAAAACTGTGACGAGTTACTGTTGAAAAATACATTTTCAGTTTTATGATGTTACAATGCCATGGCTATGGTTTGGAAAAGTTTTGGTAAAAACACGACTTGGTCAGCTTTCGATTCAGATCCAAACAACTCATACTGTCGTTCTTCTAGGGAGGACAGTCTTGGACCACCAGGGGTGTCTTCAAATCCACTCCCACGCAGACCACTCGTTTTATGGGTACAAGACCTTTTCGTTACAGGGGTGTGTTTACGAAATGGTAGCAAATGGTTAATTTATTTCCCCTAGATGACACATTTTGAAGTTGGAAGTAGAAGGATATTGTCTCTAATAAAAGACTGTTCTGTTTAATGAGTACTTTTACTTCTGACACTTCAGCCAGATTTTGAATTCAGGACTTTTACTTGTAATTTAGTATGTTTACACTGTAGTATGGCAACTTTTACCTAACAAAAAGATCTGAATTCTTCTTCCACTCCTGCTGAAAACAGACTAAGGCTGTGTCTGAAACCACACCCTCATTCACTCTTTCACTGCTCCGTATAAAACTGACGCTAAACAGTTTAGTGCGCAGTAAATTGAGATTTCAGACTATAATCATTCATCATTTTGATCCATCATTCACATGTCGAATTATAAAATTCCTCCATTGGTGGTTTGTTGGTAAAAAGTAGAGGGATTTCAGGCATAGCCTAATTCGATTAGATAGAAAAAAAACATGTATCAATAATTTGCTTGTTAATGGTTTTGGCAGCTGAGGGACACTGTTATATATACAGTAGTTTTGCATGTTGTTTCAAATGTTGTTGTTGTCGCAAAAGATGAACTTATAGTGGAGGTTATTCATTTTAGCATACATGCAAGGCCCATCCTTTTATCTGTTAATTTCCGGCTGCACGAGAGCTGTCATGAACTGCTGTTTGGAAAGTTTTCTCTGATTCTAAATATCCAAATAAAAATGACTCTTTGCATTTTGCATTATTTGAATTGTTGAGGTGATTTGACACTGTCTCTGCGTCATGGAAATTGGTTGTGTTTTGAAATGTGTGGACCTGGCACGCAAAGCTGCAACCGTCCTGCTCAAATAGTAACTGAAATAGACTTTGAACTCCACGAGGAGTTGGTCTACTATTTGTACATGTTTATAGGAACATCTAAAAATAGGAACCAATGCATTCGAAGCACTAATACCGAACCATTTCAATAGAAAATTAGCAAAGGGACTGAAAAATAGTTTGCCATCAGATTTTTGTGGCTAAATCTGCTCTCATCCCTCAGTTCACATGTATATTAAAAGATAGAAATATGTCAATAATGAATGAGTTTACCTGCTTATGTTGTACACGGCTGCATACATGATTTATGCATTTTGTTAATAATGGGGACGTCAACAAATACTGAGGCTGAACTAAATAAATGCTGACTGCAGTGAGACCGGCTTAAATGCCTTAAAACAGACTTGTAGTGAAAAAATGGCATGCTTCCAACTTTCTATAGAACGTGCTGTGTGAAGTGAAAAAAAGCCCAAATGAGCATTATGTAAACACATTCCCTGCACGCACCGCCCAAACAGCCACAGCTGGTTGAACTTGCGTAAGAGGCCCTGGCTCGAACTATGCGTATATGCCATCCGGGTTTGTAGATCACTGGAAATCTGCTTTGGTTCAATCCTGTGTCACAGGCACCAAACTGCATGGCACTGCAACGGATGGATTAACATAAGTGCAGGATTGAGGTTGTCCCAGATAACTAGAGAATGAAAAGAGACTCTTTGCCCCGAGTGATTTCCAAAAGCATATGTGAAACTTTTCAGGGGTTGTCTGAAGGTTATGTACTGGACTGTAACATGATCCACAGTGAGTGAAGGTTTTCGCTGTTACAGCTTTGTTGAATTCACCTGATTGTCTTTGGACTGTGAGCTGGAAAATGAGCACACAACTTATGTCATAAAGTAGGCACAGAGTGGTTGGATGAGGAGTTTTCATTTGAAACTCTCTCTGTTAAGAAAAGTGCAGCTGAAAAATGGTAGCTACGGTATGTGTTAGTGCACAGGTAATGATACTATTCTTATAGAAAATACATATATATATATATATATATATAAAAGCTATTGCCAGCAGATGTTTAGCTTAGCCTAGCACAGTGACTGTAAGCAGGAGGAAACAGGTAGTATGGCTGTTTGGTCCGGCATAGTGAATTTCAGAGGTACTGGTAGCCATTCAGAGCCATTCTAGCTGTTTCCCTGTTTCCAGTGTTTACGCTAAAATAAGCTACGCTAAGATAAACTAAACTAAGCTAAGCTAAGCTAATCATCTGGGGGCTCTGGCTACACAGTTAGCATGCAGACATGAGTGTGATATCACCTAATTCAAAGCAAGAAAGCAAATGTACATATTTTACGAAATGTTGCAGACAGGATTTTGTAACGTAACTGCTCTTTTGAATGTATTCTGATACCATATTTTACCTATAGCTGAACCGACATTTTCAAATAAAAACTCCTATAATGGCTGTATGAGGCTGGTAGGCAGATTTCTTTTTAACTTTGAACAGAGTCAGACTGGCTCTTTCCCCCTGCTTCCAATCTTTGTGCTAAGCTAATTATCTCCTGGCTGTAGCTTCGTATTTACTGTACAGACCTAAGTGTGGCATCCATTTCCTCATCTAGTATTGATTCTTGGCAAGTGAACAAATTTTCAAAAAAGACGAGCCATTTCTTTAAAGTTGCAGAAAGGATTCTGTACCAACAAGAAGTTTAGCGTTGTTTCAGTCAAATGTCCTGATAGAAGCACAGATAGCTATAACAATACATAATATACTTTAGCTGGCTAGGCCATGATGTCCACAGTGTTTCCTACATTTTCAAGTAAAAACTTCAAATAATGGCCAAGTCTCAAGTAAGACTGCAGAAGACTGTAAATCAAACAGAACGGAAACAAAATGGTTTTCAAAATATTCAAAACAAGACTTTGCAAATGAAAATAAATGCATTATGTTTGTTAGACTTTGCCAAAACAAGCAGCTGTTTTCAGCAAAAAAGTTCCAAAAAAACGGTTAGCAACTTGTAATACATAGTGGAGCACTTAGCAGTTAACGAGCTAGATGTTTCCGCCAGATGTTTCCTCAGGAGTTCGTAGAGAACAAAACCAGAGCTAAAAGGACAGTGACTGTTGGACTTGAATTTGCTAGGTGGCCAAAACCACAACTGTGAATAGATGATTATGTTGCTCCACATGGATGTGTAAATCATATGTATATCTTAAATAGGAAGCTGCTTGCTAACAAGTTTGCCATATCAATAAATAAAAAAAAAGTGATGATACATCATAGCCAAAAAATCAGTTATAGCTGGGTTAAGGACACATGTGCTTCAGTGACAGAGAGGATGAGAACTCCACAGGGTACCTTTAACTTATTTGTATTTATTTGTTTACGACAGCATGCTAATGTGTGCTTTAATGTGTGCTGATTCCTGAGGCAGGAAACCAGAATTTTCTTAATTTCATACATAAATACTACTTTGCATATGAATAAGAGAATTCACTGTGATGGGGAAATTACAGCTAACCTGCCAGAAGCACTTATCTTGGCATGAATATGGGGGGAGGTTATGCACTAACAAGTACAACCAGGCACTGATTAGTGGGTAATGCACTTACTTGGGTAAGTGGAGTAAAACGCTCTGCTGTGTAATTGGAATAGACTGGATTTGCCTCACTTGCTTTGCCAGCATGGCACAGTCTTAGCAGTTACAGGAACAAGTAGCTTACAGCTGCTCGTTTCATCAGCTCGAGATGTCGAACGGCCACAACAATGAGCTACTGTTGAATAGAAATCTGGGGAAAAATACAGCAAACGAAACACCTCAATATGAGTTAGGGTCACGTTTGTGTTGGGCAAATATTTGGGGTTTTAGAATTAGAGATGTGTATGAAGACAGGTAGAGTTATTATGCTATTATGTCTCTGTCTTAGATTCTGGAACATATTTAGCTATCACAGTATTCAGATCTTATACTTAAATAAAATAGTTAAATAAAAGTCATTTTTTTTGTATTTTAAGTGAAAGTATTAGGCGTAAAATGTACTTAAAATAAAATAGAAAAATGGCCATCATGAGCATTATATTATTAAATCTTGTATTATTGGATTTTTAATACTGTACTCTTTAAACTGTTTGGTTGTTCAGACAATGCATCATATTCTAAAAAGTCATCAATCTTAATCTGCAAACAGGAGTCAGACAAATGTAGTGGAGCAGGAGTGGGAAGTACAAAAAAATGAAAATACCAAAGTAAAATATTGTAGCGGTATGACATATGCTTGTATTCTAAGCACTATGATATAGTGCTATATTTAAGTCACACTAACACTCTACGTGTGAGAGATTATTCCAGTCTAAACTGAGGTAATTCTTCAAAGCGAAAGTAGACAAATCTGCTGTTGGCAGCTTTCTCACACTGTGCAGACCAGTGGCGACGGACTAGTCAAGCTGCAGATGTTCACAGATTATAGGCTTGTGCAATAATCAGCTTGGTGGAGACTTGTTCACTCTCTCATTAGAAGTGGCCCCGTGTGGCAGACAAAGATGCAAAGGTCTTTGTCCTCACTGGAAACTGTACCGAAACTGACTGCAAGTTTATTTTTTAACTCGATGTGGAAAAAGTAAGCAAATTAGAGGAATATGTGCTGAAGATTTGTGCACCAGCACAGTTTTGTAAACACACAGACAAAAGCTAAGGAACTGTAGCTGTTTCCAATGGATCACTTATACACATCTCACGCTTGCACAACCACCAAAGACAAGCTAGTCACAAGTGAGAGCCAGTAATTCACAAAAACCACATGATTAATTCAGAGAGAAAGGAGAGAACCTCGCCTAGAATAAGGCCTCTAAAGGCCACCTCTGGTTCTTTGTATTGGACTGGTGCTTCCAACAACGAGTCTAGCGCTTGGTGGGGGTCGGTAGGTCAATAATTCAGCTGGGCACAACCTGAAAACGATATACTAGACCATGACGTCTGGGCTCTAATCTCATAAACCAAAGGGAGACTTGCACAATCCAGTGCGACACACTGTGGTTGACACTCTCAACAAAAACCGAGCATCACACTAATGCAGTATTTATTGCAGATTGCATAGTGGTGTGAAGAGAGCTCCTGTTTTTGCATCGATCCCCTAAAGCGAGGTTAATTTTACTGCCCCCTTAGTGGACTATTACTACCAACAGATGATAAATTGATGACTAAGCATTATGAAATGTGCATGTGATCCTGGAATACATCCATGAATTTGGAGGTTTGCGCTATAGAGCACTACATAACCCAATTCTGCTGGAAGCATATCTAAAAATTTAATGTAAGGTCACTTTGCTGAGCTATAACTGGAGAGCAGGGGGAAGCAGAGAAGTGCAGAAGAGTTTGCAGGAGGAGAAAACTGCAGTCTTTTCTCTTATAACATATTTCAGTCCTTTTGTTCTGAGCCTGATGTGTGTAGCATCCTTACCTGAATGGACTGACATCAAAACACTTTTAGAAAGAGAAAACTAATGCTTGGCAGGTAAATTAGATGCTGAGATACATATGTTTTACCTACACCACCACCACTTACATTGAAGCATTCATTTAAAAAGCTTGCATTAAAAGCCACGGATAAGTAGCAAAGCTAACCTCTGTAATGACACAGACTATTTTGGACTCTCGCTCAGCTCACAGGAAGCGTTTCTCTTTAATGGATGACTCATGCTGGTTGTTGACAAGAACATGGTCCAATGTTCCCAGAGGAGTTGTACTGAAAAGCCTCCCACTCACATTATTCATTTAAGGGCTCAATCAAGAACCAGGTTATCAGATGAGGTAAAATGCCAACTGACCTCCCAGCGCTCGTATCCTTTTGTGTTTCTCTCTTCTCAGTCTGAGGATGTTTCTCAAACTGTGGACGCAAACACTGTACGGCCTTGTGTTATCTGAGATGCAGCAGCAGTGTGACAGTAGATAAAGATTGATTTGGGCTTTAGAACAGAGTCATTCAGAAGTATGGTAATCAGATTTTACACGGGGGCTTCACTCAGCGCTGCCCTGATTTTGTCACTAATAACATTTCCTGTGGCGTACAGACAGCTCATGTGAAGAAAAATACAAGGTTGTAAAAAAAAAAATGCAAGACTGTAAAGAAAGAATACTTAACACTTTACACAGATAAATGCATGAAGTCAAGAACAATCAACTAATTATATTGATCTGCATTCCAGTTATTTACTAGTAAGCTGTAGGAAAGAAACAGCGGTTTGTTTCGGTGTGTAACAACAAAGAGTGTCTATGTGGATCTTAATGCTGTTGATTCTGCTCCAGCTCTGTCCACGGTCACACTCATTCATTTATGTAACTCTTTATCATAAGCAAGAGACAGAAAAACAACATGGAAAACCCCACAAAAATCAAGTTTCATATAATATCGTGACAAGGGTTGTGACAAATCTGCACTGACATATTAATACCTTTTAAGTTGCCTTTTTACACATCCAGCAGACATGGAACAGCATTCGAATCCATTTGGGGTTTGTGTCTCTGGCTGCTTGGTGAATTTAAAGCCAATGTTCACTCTCCTTTTTTGAGCTCTGATTTGTTCTCCACCACATCGTGAGGGAACGTGAACAGTCAAGTTGTGGGGCTGTTAATTTTATTTATTTATCTGGATCCCCATCAGCCACTGCCAAGGTAGCAGTTACTCTCCCTGGGGTCCACTCAAGTAAAGATTACATCATAATGCAAAACGATGTAAATTAAAAGCAAAGACAAAAAATGGAAAAAACAAAATAACAACAAATACAAACAAGAGTGTTATCTAAAGTAGAAGTAAAAGATTTGATACAGCTCAAAAAACAATAATACCACTAAAAACAGCATATACAGTGAGTGAAAAAAAAAAAAGCAAAACGTCCTTTTTGTAGAGAGGCTGGTGTTCTGTGCCACTAGATATTTCTTTAAACTCATCTTAAAAACGCTTTTACTCTTTAAATGTGAAATATCTGATGGCAAACCCATTCCATATTTTCATTCCTCAGTACATAACAGTACGCTGCCTCACATTAGTTTTTGAGACTGGAAGTAAAAAACAATGTCTTGATGCCTATTAAAGTTGTGGCCATTACTACAATATAAAAACGAATGTCACAGGACATTTGAGATAATTAATCCAAAATAATCTGCTGAAAGTCCTGCAATAATTCTCTATGTGTTCATCACCACAAGCAACGCTTTGTGCTGTACATATCTGTATGTTTATAAGTAGTCATTTGCACAGTGTTGATATGTGCAGTGGTAAAGATATGTTTCAATCCCATATTTGATTTCAGCCTCAGTTGCACTCAGCATCAGTGTTAGCATTGTTATTGTGAGCATGTTAGCATGCAGATGTTAGCATTTAGCTCAAAGCTATGCGAAAGTACAGCCTCACATAACAGGGCTGTAGACTAGCTTACCCTTGTTTCAGACATAGCGAGGCATGAAACAAACATTAACATGCACATTTCAAAGCTGTGCATTTCAAACATATTGTATATTGTGCAAAATATGAGTCCACAAGATCAAATACCAAAGGGAACAGTTCCAGAGGAGAGAGAAGAGAGGAGTAATCATTTTGAGTTGAGTAAGTACTAATATTAGAAAGGAGTTTCTTAATGAGTTTGGCAGGGAAAGGGTTGAGCAGACAGGATGTCTGATTCTAAACAGGGACTGGAGCCCTCTAACATACCCTCTCCACTCACTAAATCAGATACAGTGCTGTCCCGAGAGAGGACCAAATCAGAGGCATTACCACTGCCACGCATCTTTTAAAGTACAAAAACCAAATGTGTTCGTAAACAACGAGACTGCTTTAGTAAGGGGTCCAGAGAATCACATCAACCTTTAATACAGTAATTCTAAAATATAAAGACGGGGGATTGATTGTGGATATGATGTGAATGTTCAAACAAATGGCAGACTTGAACTTTTTGAGATCACTTGTATCAAAGTCAATGTGGAAAAATTTAAATATGGTGTACAAACAGAAGCAGAACAGAGACATTTGATGTTGCCCGGTCTATCAAAAATGGTTTTCCTTTTTCTTCAGCACAGCTACGACAAAATGATTCACTTTTTTCTCGTTTATTTGGTAGGGATTAAGACATACAAAAGTTCCTCACATTTCTTGTCCTGCAGCAGTCTCTGGGCCTAAACCCTGCTGGGTAGATTCAAGATTGGTGTCATGATCAGACAGGGAGAGTGAGCAGCAATATTTTTTATATCATTTCCTAGAGTGATGAAATGCCTCAGAGCGATGTTCATAAATGTCAGTCATGCCCTGGCGGAGGACTGCACTGCTGAATTAATATTATATGGCAAACAATTCTCAATCCAGTTTTATGGGTCTATTCCGGATGCACACACAGTCTGAGCCTCCAGTCATGCAGGCTTGTCCTGGCCTGCACAGTCAAGTCAGACTAGACACTAAGTGAGCTGTTGAGTATTTTATATTTAGTTTTTCCCTTTGTTCAGTGTTTAATTAATTAGTGTTTCAGATCAGAGGAGTATTTCCAATATTTTATCTGTTTCTACCTTAGTTTTTCCATAAGATATTCATATTAGGAAATACTTTTACAAGACAAAGTCAATGACATCCTACCTCAGCCTAAGTAACCATGGTCTTAGTAAATATGGGACATGACAGCTATTACTTATCAATTGAATTACAGATTATGTATTTGATTATAAAATCAATAATTCTGTCTGAAATAATTCTGAAAAAGTGAAAAATGGCTATCACAATTTCCCATATCCCATTAGTTGACATCTTCACATGGTTTGTTTTGTCCAAAACCCAAACAAATTCCATTTACATTGATGTAAAACAAAGAAAAGCAACACAGAACCTTGTCATGTTCCTTGATAAAAGATTTAAAAGGTTACTTGATTATTATCAGCATTTGTGATCAGTTTTCTGTCATTCGAGTAGTTGAATAATCGTTCTACGTGCTTCAGCACATACTTTACTGAATGGTTAGGTATGTAGTTTTGGATGTTGTCGTCTGGTTTGTCTGTCAATCTCCCTGTGATGATAAAAATTTGCACTTCCTTCTGAGAAACAGACCCACACATAACTTTGATGTTCTCACACTTCAGCTTTTGTACAGATGAAACAAATGGGATGTTGATTAGTGAGCTGGTGGGTAGATTTTTTAACCTTTAAACAGAGCCAGGCTGGCAATTTGCTCCTGTCTTTATGCTAAGTTAAGCTAACTGACTGGCTTCGAGTAGTATCAACCTTCTTCCTCTCTGCAGAAAACAAATGAGTGCCGTTCCCGTAATGTTGAACTATCCCTTTAAGGTTTAGGGGATAGTGAGCATGCAAATAGTGTTAGCAGATTCATTTCATAGTGTGTTTTATGAGCTTGAACTTCAAATCTGCACCTGTTCATATCAGCAACTCCTTCAAAATGGCAAAATGCGGAAATGAAAAGCTAATTTCTCAAGCATTTGTCCAACTTCTGACAGAAACTGCTGTTAAAACAAACCCACAAGTCAATCTTGACAACTACTTTTCAATGTAGCTTGTGTTTGTCTCGCCTGATGGACACTCTGTGGGGCCTCTCTGTTCTCAGCTTTTTTTTATGATGCCAGATGGTTGGCCTTATACACAAAGCAGCGCCCTCTCCATCATGTCCTGCACGCTGATACCTATAAGCTCGTGGTGGGAACTGGATGTGTAGTCCAGATGAAAGTAGCAGCTCATTGCTCAGACTGTTGCTTTAACTGGTCTCTAGAGCCTGGACCCCTCTCTTTCACCGCTGCTATCAAAGCCTCTCTTCTCTTTCAGTTGCTCTTCCTTCTGCCATCTTCTCGAGGTGTTTTGATCCTCTTGCCATCTGCTGTCAGAGTTGGGCCAAATGGGCATTAGCAGGCATAGTGAGGGCCCTGTTGGCCTTTCTTGTGCCATAAAGTTGAAGATTGTATGGTGAAAGAGGTTGTATCCCTTTAATGAAATGAAAAACAGAGCATATTATGGGTACTACAGCTGATAGATACTAATGTTATCTCTGACTCTGGACTCAAGCCATAACACTAAGCTTGTTTCCACATGCAGGAATCTAACAGTCTGCCCACAGCATATTCTGTATCCTCTTTTATTTCCTGAAACTCTCAGCTCATGCAGCAACTTGAGATCCTAACTACCATGTTAAATTCTGTATGAAAACCCACAAAATGTCACCTTTGTGAGTTATTTACATATCAAATGTATTTATTAGATGCAAATGTGGGCTTTAAGTTGACTGTCGTGTAATGTCTTGCAAAAGATCTGCCCATTCTTAATTCCTTCATGAGTAAGTACTGTTTAGTTGTAATTTCTGTTCTGTTTAAAGCTCTTCTGGCTAATTAAATATTCACTTTAATTTACTCTTGAAATAAACTGAAGCTAAGCACTTGCCAGTAAGTGCTATTTATGCAATGAAACATCCATTACAAGGTCTTTTGGTGAGTGGCATCACAATACAAGTGTCAGTCTTTCATTTTATCTTGATTGTAGATTATGTTGCTTGCACTTTCTGCTACTTTCTATTGTATATGACTTCAATAGTAACAGAGCTGAAGACGCTGCAGAATAGGTTCAATAAGACCGGATCACAGAGTCTCTCCAACAATGTATCTTACAATCTGACTGAAAATGTAACAGCAGACCTGCAGTGCCAGCGACAGAGGGGGACGGATGACTATCTACCAGGAAATTCAATTTGCAGCCAGATCTTATAGCCCATGTAGCTCATGTAATTCAAATCGACAGTTTGAAACCCTCGCTGTATGTTGCTGACGAATTTGAAATGCAGGTGAGAAATAGCTGGACGGATCCTCGGTGCTGGTGTAGAAAGAGGAACAGAACAGTGTATGTTCTGTGCTGAGTGCTGAAGACATCCTGGGATTATCTATAGCCTAGCTAAAGTTTATTAAAACCGATTTTCCAACACTAACATGCTGACGAATTCATATTTATTTAATACTTTAAAAACAATACAGCTATTAAAAAGATATTTAAAGATGAGTTGAGAAAACAAGACAAGTATACAACTGCTCTGGGAGGCTGTACATAAGAACAGCAGTGCTTTAACCTTAATGGAGGTTTCAGCATACTGACAAGCAGTGGCAATGCTAACATGCTAATGTTTAGAAGGTATAATGTTTAACATGTTGATCATGTGTGTTTAGCGTGTTAGCGAGCTAACATTTCCTAATTAGCAGTAAATACAAAGTACAGCTTGAGGTTGATGGGAATTTTACTAGTTGGTCACAAACCAAATAAAAATGTTAATCTGATGATTTTTCTGGGTGATAAAGTCATCTAAATGGATCATCAAAGTTATCAGTTATATCACAATCCCCACACCACTGTCGTAGCTAAAAGATAACAGTAGATTTCCAAGAGTCTTGATCATGAGGATTCATTGTTTTCTGTTAACAGAGAATAGATTTTAACCTTGCCAAATAAATCCCTGGTGAACAGAGAGACCAGCAGTGGACATTGATCTTGAGGCCAAGTCGAGCACAAGAAGTTATCATTCACTGTGGGTTTGTAACCCTATTATTAATGTCAAAACGGAAAAGCCCATACTGGGACAAAATGTCTTTCCCGTTCTCTGACTGATGGTATGACAGGGTAACACAGTGGGCTCGCTCTGCTCGGCCCTCTACCATCCAATCTTTGTGAATTATTTCCGCCCTCACAGGGAGCGCGTTGTGGCAAACACATCAAACAAGATTACACTTATGGAGCAAGGGTATATTTACTCCCCCTCTGAGACATATTTAATTTGCTTGTTGCCTTGGTAACATGGATCTCGCAAAGAGTGGCTGTGGCGTTGCCTGTAATTATAGAGCAGGCCTCTTCATCAGAGGCTTTAATCTGAAAAATGAATACACTCAGGCTGTCAAGCAGGCCCTGTGGCAACTCACACATGGCCTTGGACACCGTGAAATAGCAGCCACAGGAATTAGATCTCATTATTGCTTTTGAACCTGTGAACTTGTGAAATGAGCATTAAGTATAATTTTAATATAATGGGGAATAGGGTAATTGATGTCACAATTTCCTCTGGTGTGATACAAAAAGAAGACATATATTTTGACAAGAAAAAAGGAAATGAGCATCTGAAGGGTCACTGTTGTCTCTGGTCGATTAGTGTATGTTGATTTAGAAGAGTAGCTGAATGTTTTTGTCTCACGTTGTGGGGGGAATAAATAATTCAAGCCAGGAGAGATATTCCCTCCAGAGACACTTAAGAAAACTACCATGACGGCACCGCGTAAAGCGATGAACAAAGAGGAGTGAGCCAAACTTAAATTTGAGTGAATTTCATTCGTAGAAGTCTGCAAAATAAAAGAATTGTCAATAACCTCTCACAGTGAATAATATAAAGGATCTGCAACAGTTTAAAGATGCTGGCTGCTCTGTAAGGCTGTACTCAGGCAAATTCAAACCTAAAAACGATGCTGCGCAGGTATAATGTTCACCATATTCACCATCTTGATTGCATGTGTTAGCATACTAACATTTGATTATTAGCACTAAAGACAAAATACAGCTGAGACTGATGGGAATGTCATTAGTTTTGCATTAAGTATCAGACAAGTTGAAATTTTGACCTGATCATGGCACTAGATGAAAAGTTAAGGGGATACCAAAGTTATTACATACCATGGAAGACATGACATGAACATGTTTAGAGATTTTCATGGAACTGAAGCGAGGGGGTTGACATTTCACTAAATGTTAAATCAACTGGTGGCACTACAGGAAAGGTCAGAGGATCATCAAAGCTACGGGAATTTTAAATTTCATGAAAATCTCCACCGTTTC
Source organism: Seriola lalandi dorsalis (assembly GCF_002814215.2). Lineage (NCBI taxonomy): Eukaryota > Metazoa > Chordata > Actinopteri > Carangiformes > Carangidae > Seriola > Seriola lalandi. The sequence goes on along the minus strand of NW_019525233.1, from coordinate 1,927,368 downwards.
TGAGGTACTTCAGTCTGGACCAAAGTGGTAGACCAACTGCTCGACGGCCAGACAGATAGAGCAGTCCTGCCTCCCTAGAGCTGTGCGTGGCTAAAAATATGAGGGAAAGATAGAGACTGAAAAGCAGAGAAAGCAGGAGAAGACACGGGGGGCTGGCATGGAGGAGAAGTATTCAGGTTCCACCCAACCAGAATCATGTCTCGTCTCTTGGAATGGTTTCAAGCCTTAGTGCTCCAAATGAGAGGGCCCTGGAGCAAGGGTGCAATCTCTGCTGGCGAAATCACTGGCCTGTGCTCATCGGCCATAAACATGTCACTGCCAAACTAGGTCACTGTTCTCTGGGTGCGCACATCAAACGGGGGCCTCCAGTGAAGCACTGGCTGTCTCTTTCTGTGACTTTCTGTGCTGCACCTCCACATGATGTGGCCCATTTTTTCCTTTTTTGTTTATGTGACATGTCACCACCTCTTGCTCCCACAGCATGCAGTGAAGAAGTAGAGGGGGGTGGGGGTAGAGTGGATACTGGGAGGGGAACATCAGTTGGAGAGCCAAAGAAAAGGAGAGCAAAAGAGAAAGAGAGGAAGTGTACATGTGTAAGGAGACGTCAAAGAGTAAAACGAGAAGTGTGGTGGAACTGCAAAAAGGAAGTCTTGAGGTTTGAAACGTGGAAAGTCTCACAAAAGCGTCTCAATATGGAAAATACTTACACCGAATACCTCTGAAAGACTGTAAGCTGATCTGCAACATTAACCTTTTCTAAATGATGGACTAATCCGTTATTCTTTTGTGAGACATCTCTAAATAGTTGGCTACCATATTATTTGAAAAAGATAGAACAAAGAAAGACAGAATAAGAAAGAAAAAACTGTCCAAACATTCACGTTAGATGACAGCTCAGGTTTCTGTCTGTCAGTGATTTCCCAGAAGTCTCCACTACAGTTTGCCAACATTATTCATTAATCACCTTGCAGTGTTTTGTTCCAAGACATCTTGTTAATGCAAGGCAGAAGTTAGAGGATTTTTGGCGCGCTACTCAGCTGACATGTGACAGAACACAAAACTCCCCTTTTTTTTCTTCACTCTATTTTTCTGGTGAATTATTTATCATGACACTGAGTATTAAACTGTTTTATCAACTGTGAGATTATGTTTTTTTTTTTCTTTATGATAATGAGATGAAAAGTTTGATTCCAATCTCATCAACGTTATATTCATTATTACAATTCTGTAAAATGCAACAAAACTAATGAATGAATCATAAATGTTCTACCCTACAACACATTGCTGCAGTGTGTCCTTAAAAATCATTAACACTTTTACATTTACTTTTCTTAAGTGTAATAATCACACATCGTTCACCCCAAGTGCTCCACTAGTTAAAGCCTTTCACAGCATGTAAATAATGTAATAGGGAGACATTGCACACACAGCCATACACAAAACTGCTCATATCTACACACACATGCAGAAACACACCAGCAGCCTGATGCTTCAAGGGTACAAGATACAGTTACAATTATCAAATATGAGCCTAAATGTTATTGTTTTTTTCAATGAAAATCATTCATACTCACCTCTGTATCGAAATCCTGTGTTCCCTTGATAATTTAATGTACTTTTAAAATAATTTACATTAATCAATCGGAGTACAAATGTAGATACCTAATTAGATGCAAACATACTTTAAGTAATTCTTATCGCTGTGGTTTTGCTGGAACATATGTGAAGAGCATGGTGCATTGATGGAGTAGGCAGTATCAACCACAACGCCAGAGAATAACTTAAACTGAAAACAGCAGCAGTGACGAACCAACAGATAACTACTCCACCCCAACTTTGCAGTTCCCCTCAGCTCTTCAGAGTATTTTAGTGTCTTTCAGCTCATTATTATTATTATTTTTTCTTTTGTTTAGTTTTTTTTGCATCAAAAAGCTTTTTCAGTTTCCAGAATATTGGACTTACATTCATCAAACGTGACTCCAAATGTTGCTCTGTGTCTGCTGGGTGTGTATCTAGGCAACTGTTTGCAAACACATTCACCATATCAAGTGGATAAAATGTCAGTTTTGTGTTTAACAGTTGTTTCCGCTGCCTCCAAGGGGCCCAGTTCCTGCAGGATTCAATTTTAAGATGTGGAAATACATAAATTTGGTCTAAATTGACTATAAGACATGCAATATACTTACATTCTTTCTGCATACATTATAGTTGGTGAATTTCACATTGTGCGAACCTGACATGCTAACATGTAATGCAGATTCACAGATGCAGCTCCTGTTGTCATATATCCCAACTACTCCTCTGTATGTATGTACTATGTATGTTCTCTAAAGCAAAAAAGGAATTCTTCAACGAGAAAACACTTGAGCTGTGGCTTGTAGTGAAAATGAATGATTTATGGGCTGGACCAGTGAAGAAGGTCATTGTCTGCCACGTCTGATGAGTTGATGGTTGAGTAGAGAGAAGTGTTCCTTCATACCAGAGGAATGTTATTACTGACAAGCACACAGGCCGAGTCTGTGCCCTGTGAAAATGGAATTTGCAGGGGTTTCTTTGAATCGCAGGATGTGGAATTAGAGGCATAAAATCATCAAGACAAGAGAATGACGGTTAATTCCAGACTATGTGGATTTGTCTGTCAGGATGGGCAGAAACCTCAGAGGGCCATGAAAGAAGCATTATTAAGTTAGAGTCATTAAGTAGTACTTTTGCATATTTTTAGATATGCAAAGAATATGCAATAATGTAAGTGCTGCACAGCTGTGATACTGAAACTAACACATCTCAACACTGTCCGTCAAGCTGATTAAATCATGCATGTAATAATTTAGATAACATGTGAACAGCTCTCATAACTGTCCAAATAGAGAGTCTAGTGCACATATGTAATACATACTGATAAAAAATGTTTGAATAAAAATTGATAATTACTATTAGAGATGTTTAAAGCTGTTTTTAAGTTAAGACTTTTTTCATTACATTCCTTTCAGTGGATAATGGGCACTTCAATATAATAGAATAAATAAGAATAAAGTACAGAACATGCAAATAGCAGAGGGTGACTGAGTTTAAAGTCTGACAGAGAATATTACTGTGCCAATAGGGAACCAAAACATAAGGAGGAAGTATCATTTTTCCCTTTATTTTTCAGTTTTGTTTAAATAGGCGTTGGTGGGTGATGCATTTCACAAGTTCATCTTATCTCATGTTAGTGAGCATTACGGGGTTACCCATGTGAGAATTCTCAGCTTGCTCACAAAAGTAAAAGAATCGGTGAATAGAGAGAGAGAGAGAGAGAGAGAGAGGGGAAGTGAGAAGGGGGTGGGCGGAGAGAAAGCTGGGAGCCTGAGAGCTCTATACACTAAAGTTAGCCATTATTAAAACCTTGAAAACACTGCATAGATTAATGGTTTAAGGGGCCCAATCTACGCAGAGTGAATTCTTTAAAAAGTAGGTCCCACTGTTAAGACATGAAAGGAACCCTCTGCAACGTACCTGCAGCTTTAATTCAGTGTCTGAGAGCCCACACGACACTCCAGCAAAACCATTTTGACAGATTCTGCAAGATGACACAATAGACGTCTTTTGTTTGTTTGTTTGTTTGTTTATTTGTTTTTTTTTAGGTTTTTTTTGGGGGGGGGTTGTTTTTTTTGTACTATGCATTTTTTTGTTCATGTTACAAATTCTCATACTTCAAAGAATTTGTAATGTTATGTTGGAGATGCCGAATCAATCTTTCTGCATGCTCATGTTTGTGAAAGAACACTGTGCACATTAAATTTCTGTGACGCTCATGTTTGTGAATGTGCAGTATATCATGTAACCTTGGGTGAGATTTGAAATACATTTTGCTATATTTCTCTGAATTATGTCGTCTTTGACCTATTTCAGATTGTTTTGGAACGCTGTAGCACAGTAGGTGGTCTGAGAGCACTTCACACTTTGAAAATTACCATGATAAAAGCCAAGGAGGTCTGACAGTCTGACAGACCTCAAGTACTTTTCAATGAAATGTATGTCAACTGAAAGTGCTTAGGTAGTGAATTATTCAAGTAAGCAGAGAAAATAGCTCAGGAATCATGTTTTAAAAAGAAATTTCATTGGAAAATATTTAAGGCTGCAGTACACAAGAAACAAAGTTGATCATGTGTGAAGTTTGTGTAGCACCAGTTCAGCATTTTGGCAAATTTGCTTCTTCACTTTCTTGCCTCAAGTTAAAAGAAGATTAACGTCACTCTCATATCTGTAGGCTAAATATGAAACTCCCCATCAGCAGCTACTCAGCTTATCTTAGCTCCTCATGAAGAGTGGTTGCAGGAGGAAACCGCTAGCCTGGCCCTGTCCAAAGGTAACAAAAAAATCTGCCTGCCAGCCTTTCTGATTCTCACAAATGAACATGTTGCATCTTGTTGGTTGAATCTGTACAAAAGCTGAAGTGCCAGGCCAGCTGCCGCAACTTGTACTGAGGAGTGTAGCCACAAAATATTCTTAGCATAAACACATTCCTTGTCCAGTAACCCAGTATTCAGAATATGGTACAGGAAGAGAGCGATTTAATATGAAAACAATCTTAAAATACAAAATAATAGAATATAGGGAACAGGTAAAAAGATAATTAATGATGATAACAAATAGTCATGGCCCATCAAATGGCAACATGAGGTTTCAAATTCAAGTTAAGGGTGTCTACTGTTGTGGTTTATGAACACTTACTGAATAGCTCGCTGGTTGACCGATAACCACCTTTTTGTAAACTCACCATATATTGACACAACTTGGCTTGCTCGTGTAATATTCCATTTTGCAAACAAGCCAAACTAGGTCTATAGGAAGTATGATGCACTGTTGTTTTACACCGAAATGTCTATTAGAGAGGTCCAGTGCAATGAAGGTTTTGTGTGGGTTCAGGTAGAGATCCTCCTAGAGGAGCAGTTTGTGTATCTGCAGGGCAGCAGATGGGTCACAAGAGTTTGACTATTTAATCAGGGGGTGAGGTGTGATGCTGGCAGAGTGGGGGATTATATGGTCTGGTGGTTAAAATATTCATTTCCATCATCTGCAGCAGAAATATTAATCCTGTCTTTAATATTCATTGGCTATCTGCTGGACAGTTTGATCTGGCATTTGAAAGGGAGAAAAACTATATCTCCTGTCAAAGCAAACACATAAGTGGAGTAATGACAGAAAGAAATACATGCAATTTGTATGGTAAATGGAAATTGCAACACTGGTGCATATTTTTTGCAAAAATTGCTAATGTGACTCAAAGAAAGTGCGGTTTGTATAAGTTTCTCAATGCACGACAACAGAACTTCCTAGTAACTGTTGATTTCAACACCACCAACTCTCCTGTCTCCTGTACTCCTTCCTCTTTTTCTCAGTGGTGATGGGCAGTGTTGCCTATGTGACTGCAGAGCACTTAAAGGGGCCTACCCTTCTACAAAGCTGCTTACAGCCTCTTTTAGCACAGCCGGGACAGTAGGGTTTATACTTGATAGGGGATTTCTGCAAGCCAGCCCTCTTTCCCTACAATAATTAGGCCACCCACATTTACCATCATGTGCCTCAGATGGTGACTCTGTACATTTTTGGGACCTTCCACACTGAGAAAATAAGGATTTTTAAGAAAAAAAAGGGAGAACTATGGATTGTATAAACATGGTTATGTGGTGTTATGGCTGTTTTTTGAAATAGCACAAAACCTCTTTTGTTCTGGATATTATCTCTATGAACATATGATGTTATATACCAATTGTATCTTTCAAAATAGTGTGGAATTAAACAAAGAAATTTATAACATTCCAAAGTAGTTTTTGTTCTTAAATGCTCCAGTGTGAATGTCTAGCTTTTCACACATAGTGTTAACTGATATCTTTACACTAACTTTAATATTTCATATTATAAAGTTGTGAAAATAATCCTTGTCAAATAAAAAAGAGTCACTTATAATAAAAATCAAAACGACTTTGGTTAACATTAGGACTGGGAGCAAGTTATGTAATTTCCATAGGTGTTTCGTGTTGCGTGCGAGAGTACATGGAAGGGGGAGTGTCTGCATAGAGCGACGATCTGATTGGTCCGATTGTGTGATGTTTATGATTGACAGACTCACGGACCAATACGCGGCCGAGCTTGGTCTCGTCCCTTGTTGGCAGCAGAGGCGACGTTCAAGGGAGCGTTTGTTCGGGACAGGGAAAAATCGTGCCGTTATGTCGAGTGGCTGTAGCTTGTAACAGTTTGTACTACTCGTTAAACCGGATTTAAACCGAAGCGAAGGACTTCTCTTCTTAGCCGTGCTGATAAAGGATCTGCTTAGGGCTGCGTTTTATTGATAGTACGTGGCAACTGTGAAGTTTTTTTTAACGACGTGGAAGCATTTAGTGTGGAAGGAAGAGGAGCCGTTGGATTTGCCTGTGGATCCGTGAACACTCGGTATGTAAGTTACTGTCCAGGGTCGCAGATGTTAACGACACTCCACTTTGTTGAATGATAAAAAGAAAATGTCAAAAGCTGCTTGTTTGTAAAGGTACATTTCCCTAAAGGTAGTTTGGTTTAACTTGGTTTACTTTAAACTCTTGCGTTAGATTGTAGTTTTAAAAAAAATTATCTTCCTAATCATTTTTTCAAAATTGTCTTTATAACCACTGTTGTCTTTTGCCCTGTTTCGATTACTTCTGTTTAACTTAAGTGCCAACTTTTAGTAAATTCACATCGTAATTACTTCCAGCAGATAGCTAATTAACCCCAGTCGATAATGTTAGCAAGCTGCTAGCAAGTTAGCTTACTACTCTGCTCCCTCGACATCTTTTCAGACACTGTATCGTTGCTGCTTTGGACTCTCTAAAAACTCAAGCAAAAATAAACTTGCAACCATGCAAACGTTTTCCACATCCACAAGTCTGCTGCCATCACATTTTTTTGCCATCGGTAACATACCCAGGAGGCTGTTATTTAGTTAAACAAGTGGTAACAGCCCTGTGAGTTTAAGCTGTCACGGATAATGCTAATGTTAGCAACCATATGTTTGCTGAACAGCTCTGAAGTCGACTTACTCAGCCAGAAACTGCTAGATGTAATTCAGTTATAAGGTCTGTATCAATATCTTTACTTTTGTGAGACTCAGTTTGTGCCAAGTAATTTCACTAACAGAAATAGTGTAATGGGACCATACACTGAATATCATAATTAATTAAATGACTCAATATAAAAGCTAAAAGCATTGTAAACATCTCTTTATCAAAGCAAATATGATGTGCCACAATCTTGGCATGAGGCAAGAGTTACCAAATTGGTGTAAAGTAGACATAAAAGTCTAATAAAATGTGATCAGTCTGTATGTATGCTGTAAATAGCTGAGTTAATGTGCACGGCATTAATTGACCTTGTGCTTCAGCTTAGTTTCCTTACTGCAAATGTAAAATCTGTCCATGCAGTAAAAATCCACAGTGGCTTTTAGCTGATCCATCATTCAATGTTAATTTTTATAATGATCTAATCTCATAAACTTAAGTCTGTTCACATCTTAGCATTGTGTGTGATACATGATTGTCTAATGCAATATGTTGCAAATGGCCTCCATTCTCATCTTACAGGTCTGGATAGCATTCTCAAGATCACAGCTGCAGGCCATTTACTGATGGGTACATACTGTGAGGCAACACGCCAAGAGAGCTGCAAATCATTCAGAAAAGACAGGAACTGTGAAAGAATGAAGACGAGCTAGATACTGTCTCTACAGAGCTGTTAAAGACTGTAGTTCATAATCCCAATCAGAGAAACCTGAAAAGTAATTTTACTGGTTGAAGCTCATCTACAAGAGAAGGCCGTGACACAAAGAGATCAATATGAGTGCTGAAGGATATCAGTACAGAGCGCTTTATGACTACAAGAAGGAGAGGGAGGAGGACATTGATCTGCATGTGGGGGATATACTGTTGGTAAGCAAAGGAGCCCTGGTGGCTCTTGGGTACACTGATGGGCTGGAGCAGAGGCCAGATGAGATTGGATGGCTGCCAGGCTTCAATGAAACCACTCAGGAAAAAGGGGACTTCCCTGGGACATATGTCGAGTACATTGGAAAGAAATGGATCTCTCCCCCAACACCCAAGCCAAGGCCCCTCAGACCCTTACCTGTAGCTCCGGGCTCCTTCAAGGCGGAGGCAGACTCTGACTCAGAGCAAGGTGAGTTTAACATCGGACCACAGAACTGTAAAATATGGAGGGCTGCAGCTAATAGATTTTCTCATTAGTGATTAATCTACTAGTTATTTTCTAAATCAGTTTTCATAGCCCATGATCACATTTTCCTGTCAGTTTGTCTAGCCAGATGTCAAAAAACCTGTTGCTTTTTAGTCACTTGTCTGGCCTTCATCAGTGGGTGGAGTTTGCTCAGTTGTCATGGTTCTCATTGTGTGTGTGTGTGTGTGTGTGTGTGTGTGTGTGTGTGTGTGTGTGTGTGTGTGTGTGTGTGTGTGTGTGTGTTCGTACATACGCACGCGATCTTTCTCTTTAATTAATTGTTAGGTGAAAACATAAACAAGTAGCTCACAAATAAAGTGTGAGAAAGATGCAAATTTTGCACAACAGTTCCATTCTTTGAGAACAAGTATCTCTGTCCTGCTGTCCTGAATGTGAACCAAGCTCAGTCCCAGAGGACAATGGCGCTGCGAGCATCCAGGCTATAGAACACTAGAGCATCTTGTGCTAGCCATATGTTACCAGTGGATATCATCTGTGTTTCTCCACAAAGCTGCATCTTAAGGGAATTTAATTCCCTTATCACTGTTGAGACAGACGATTAGATCACTATGTATGGGTGATTAAGGCAAATTACTCCTCTGAAAGCCCGGGGAAAGAGCTTGGCTAATTCCATCAAGACTGAATATATATGCCATCCTACATCTTTTGAATCTGTTTTGTTTTACTTCTTTTTAGTTTGTTAGCTAGCAAGCTAGTTATCAACGTTTTAATGTCAGACAGACTCGCTATTAAGAGATGCCGCAGGCAGTCGCTGCATCCAGTGGCTCTTGGTCAAGAGATACTTCAGCTCCTAAAACCATGATGCCTCATTTGCCTCAGCATGTTAAAAAAACAACTGTAGCTCTATCAGAAGCCATTTATTTGCACCTTTGACAAAGTTAGAAGAGCAGCGTTCCTCCCTTTTCATGCAAAGCTAGGCTAAACACATCTGATCGATCTCTGCAGCAGACACAGAGATTAAATCAGTCTTTCTGAATAAAACAAGCCAAAAGTCAGACGGTTGCCTTTCCTGTAAGTTAGATAACTCAATAAGTATTTTATGTGACATCTATAAGCAATAATCAGAACATTGGCTAAGTGTACTTACAGTTGAATTACTGATTGTGGTCTTTGGTTTCTTTATTAAAACACTGACGTGAAATTCATGAAGGCTGTGTATAAACTTTACCCCCTCTCAGTTTGAAACAGCGTTACTTTTCAGACCAAAACTCTGCTCTGCAATTAAAACCAGCATCTTTTTACACAAACACTGTGGCTTGCATGAATGTGCACTTAAAACTTTCTGCTCACCTAAAGAGCAGCTGTAGTCAGCCAGGTTTCTAGTTTCTGCCCTTTGTGGTACGATTGTGAAATTCTTTGCTGCGGTTTGCAGAGTGAGCGAGCTGTATGAAGGGGGCATGTGTTGAATGGCTCTGTCGTGGTTGAGTGGCAGCGCTGAGCCTGGAGCGAGTGTGAATGTAGCACCGGGAGAAGAAAAGTCTCTGTGTCCTGGGCTGTGAGGGAGTTAGAGAGAGGGGAGGGGAGGTGAGGGGGAGAAGGGGCCCTGAGGTTGTGGGTAAGGGAGAGACGGCCCCTGCGCTAGCTAAAGGGTCTTTTGCACGGGATGGTGTGCAAAAGGATCAGGACTGGAGTGGAGCTGGGGGTTTGGCAGAGGGGCTAAAGCAGGAATGGGGATGGGGGGACCTTGGGAGGGACTTGGGCTCTGCATGCTGAAGGGGGCTTTGAAGAGGGGCTGAGGGCTCTATGATGGAGGCAGGGCTCTTGTTGCTCCCAGAGTGTTTTCTGATTTATTGCGCACCACCAAGGGATCTCGCTCCCTTCCTCCTACTCCTCAGTTTTTATTTTTTTCTTCCTCCTCCTCCTCTTTTTTTTTTTTTTTTTTTTTTTTAAAACATTAAAGTGTTGCTCCTTTTCTGGGCCTCTCAGTTTAGAGAATATACATGTGTTTGAGCGTGCCAAGAAAGGGGAACTCAAAGACTGAAACCCAAAGAATGACACCTGACTAACTTCAGATTATAACTGTATTTGCATATTTGATTTCATACAGAAATGCAGAACCGATTTGAAATTCCTCCATCTCACCCTTTTCATATTTTTCACAGATTCAAAACAAATGCACAATACTTTTGTTTTATCAAAGTTACAAGGAAGTAAATTCAAAGATGGGAAATAATAGTTTTTGAGCGGTATTTAATCCTCTCAAAGGAATTTCTAGCATGTTTTTTAACAATGTTATTGTATGCCATCAATCCAGGTAAATGTTTTATATAAAAATAATTGTCTGAATCATTATGCTGCAAAAAAGCAAGCTACTTCCTAAAATGATGAGTATCCTATCATAATTTTAGCAATTTGTAACAATGATGAAGTTCAACAATAGTTGGATATTTGTATTGCTAAGGCTGTGGCTCTAAATGGTTAATGGTAATTGTTTTGAGTTCTCAGTGGTTTTTTTGGTGTATAATTGCCCTTTATCTCCCAACAGCCAGTTTTAGTGAACATTCTTCTAAATGGTAGAGATAAAAATGTGAATAACTGGCTGTTACTCTGCATGCTCTCACAGGGTTCAGCTTACATGCTGAGTCTTGTTTGAGGAAATATTTGATGCCATCAGGCTATCTTCTCTCGCTTGTGTGAGGCTTATCAGTATGTTTGCATGTAGCTAACATTGCATTAGATTATTAAAAAAAAAAAAAAGTAAAATTGCAGGTGATTTTTAAAGTAAATTTGAATTTAAATCTTTTGTAGCTTTCTGTTAAATACATTTCCAAAGCAGATTCTTTTATGTAAACAAACAGACTTTTACATTACCACTGTGTGTGGATTTATACTGCACATTTGTGCTATAGACTTAAAGTAAAGTAGGTCATATTTAACTATATAGGTTGACTTTATGTGTATGAAAGATGGACAGAAAGAGGCAACTAGAAGGAAGAGAGCAGGCCATACAAAGGAGGCAGTGGCAGGGAGAGCACTCTGCATAGCTGGAGATTGAGATAATGTAGCTCTCCTTCTCTGGGCCTCTTTACCACTCAGGCTGACATCTGCTGTATTGAACACTCTTTCTGTCAGTACTGTTGATTTTTCTTTGCTAAGAATTCACCTCTCTTAAATTTGGACATGTAACAGCTTTGGTTTTGGATTCAAGTTGGTGTATATTTAGGTTTCTTTTCAGAAAAGACAGTCACACGTCGCTAAATCCATCCAAGTCAGCGGCAGAATGAACAAGGCAACAAGTTTTATAACATGATATGCTCTGATATAGTGTTCCTCTGTGGAACTAAAGGCAGCTGGGGCCAGGAATGTGTTGGCGCTTCTTTGGTGGAGTGGTGCGCACAGACTGCATGGTAGACTGATTTGTAGCTTTGTGATGAATCAGTATTGTGCTAAGTGCTGATTGCAGTAACTTGGACAATGCAACTGGACAATAAATGGTTGCACAGTGAACAGGACCCCAACGATTGCTGTTTTACACTGTCATTGTTATCAGTGTACATGCTGCTGGTATGAGTTTAGATTTCTTTGACTTTTTGAATTGGCAATTATTATTATTAGATGTAAAAGTTTTACTGTGTTAAAAATCTATTTTTGTCACATTTGTTTATTTTAGCTGCTAAATATTAGCTTTTAATGTTGACGTCATGTGGGGGTGGTGGTGGGATGGGGTGGGGGGTAGCAGCGTCAAATCCGCAGCCTGCTAACGTCAGAGACGAGCTGGATTTAAATATATTTCTGGCTTGTCATAGTTTCCACCATTGAACTGTGTCACAGAGGAGTGTTTATTAAGTGACGTTTCCCCAAGACGTTTTTAAACTTATAGAATGAGGTTGTGCTTTATTAGGTTTTCTGTGGTTGTCTCTGTGTTAGCAGGGCTGATATGTCAACACAGACATACCCTTCTCTTATAATCTTAGCAAAATAATGTTGAAAGGAATCGCTTACCTTCATTATATTATATAATTACGATGATGCAGATTATTTTTCTGTTGATTGACTTATCAGTTAAATAGCTAACATGGTTTCAGCTCTACCCTCAATTCTTCATCTAACCTAAAAAAAAAACTTAAAAACACAAAACCTTGTAAGTTAGTTTCAATGATGAGTAATCAATAGTAGTAGTAAAATAGTGGTAAAAAAGTATCGACACATCCTGATCTTGTGATCTTCATTTTTTTTCTTTGCCTATCAGTCCTCCTCTATGCCCGTTTTAAAATATGCTGCAGTTTTATGCTAATTTTAGGACTCAGCAACTAGTTTTTTTCCCAACCATACTGCATTAGTGTATAAATCCAGTAAGACTGGAGTTGTGTGCATGAAAGCGTGCACAACTGTTTCATTACTTGATTGTGTGCAGAGACTGAAGTCTGAATTGGCAAATCTTCTTTACTGGATTCGGAGCATGTCTGCTAGCAGGATTAAGAAATGGAGAGAATAAGGCAGAGAGAGACAGACTGAGAGACTCGGGGAAGCTGTGCAATAAGACAGAGGTGAGATTAGTAAGGAACACAAAGTCAAAGGGGCCAGAAAAGGTATTTCAAATATGTGATGTATTAAGAGAGGCAGGAAGACGAGGTGGACCAGCTAGAGCAGCTAGGTGCTGTGTGTGTAAGCCTTGTGCTGTGAAGGTGGGGCATTACATAATGCATTGAACAAGATAGATCATAGGCTCTTAAAAAGAGTCAGTTATATCCAAACTAGAACTCATTTATCTAGTGTCAGACACAATGCCAGTCAGCTCTATTAAAAATTGAAAAATAATTCACTTCTTGTAAGTCTTAATCTGCATGGACTTGCCAGGCAGAGGAACACTCAGAAGTTACAGCACACCCTTTCAGTATAAAACTCACATTGCAGTTACACAACAGTTGTGGTTAAATAACTACCAGCATGACGGTAGGTCTGTTCTTTCACGTCACGTCAGTTTCATGTCCTGTATAGCCCCCTCTCACTGATGTATGAATGATAATGTGCAAAAAAAAAAAGACATAAACGTACATAAAGGTTCGACTCCTTCTCTTCCCTACGTTGTTTGTATCGATCTGACCCAGCTAGTCACTGGAAGAGATATTTCATACTTGACAGTCACAAAAGAACAACCAGAGTCTGTATTGTGGCAGAAGCTGGGAAAATAAGGTCACTGACTGAATGTAACAGAAGTCTCTCAGTTTGTGCTCATGTATCCAAGCTGACGCAGTATTTCACACATTATACTTGCGCTCTGGCCACTTATCTCTCTAAAGGTTCATTTTACTTAAAATATGTTTTATCATTTGTGAGAGTGGTGCTCTGCAAATTTAACACAATATTTAAAAAAAAAAAAATTAAAAACCTGAATTATGTTTTTTAATTTGGCCTGAATCCTGAAACAAACTGGTCACTTGTGCAGGTTTTGTGATTCAGTTGTGGTCTGCTCTCTATAGGGTTAATTGTCAAGCTGTAGCAACAGTCTCCTCATTGGCTGTTGCTTAGCTTCTGCAGTGCTTCTTCCATCCTGCAGGCGGAGACATTGCCTGTCCTTTTCTATCATTCATTGACTTAAAATACAAGCATGTTGAAGCATGTTGGTCCTCCCCTGCAAATATAACAACAATTCTATCTCTTTTGTGTTTTTTTTTTTTTTTTTTTTTTTTTTTTTTATTGTTAAATTTCTGAATAATGTTTCACTTTTAGTGCATCAGTTGCAGCCTTTTTCTTAAATGATACTGTACTGACTGTCCACTTTTCTCCTTCTGTATTATCATTTTACTCATTGCTCTATAATGTGCTGTCACGTGTGGTGTGGTGTTGTGTTCTTTCCACGGCTTATCAACTTTTACTGGCGTGCCTCAGCTAGACCTCTTCCAGACAAGAAGAAATGGTATAACCTGAAAATGCTTGGTTACTTGAGTGGGCCCTCCAAATTTAACCTAAGTGTGTGCTATCTTTAGTGTGTCGGTGGTGCCCCAGCCCTGTCCTGCCCGCAGTCTGCAGTTCTTTCAGTTCAGACATACCGTTTGAGCCGGGGAGATTGTCCCCCACACCACAGCAGCACCAGTGGCAGCTGCATCGACTTCCTCGACGTGTGGTTGACTGACTACTGACTGGCCGAGGCCTTTTGGGATATCATGAGAAGAGTCTGCCAAACATGCAGGCTTGTACAGACTCGTCCAAGGGGCCCCCCCGTCTCCTTACTTTCCTTTCCCAAATTGCCACATAAACCAGCTTCCATAGAAAATTTGAGTCTCATGATGTGTGTGTGTGTGTGTGTGTGTGTGTGTGTGTGTGTGTGTGTGTAGTCCCTCAGCTGTTCCAGACACAGCAAAACAACAGCATTACATTGTGTTCTTACCGTAGTAACACTGCAGTAAATCTAAGAGGACAATTTCGTCTGTTTCTGGCATTGATTAGACTGACGAGAGAGATTATAATTTTGCTACTAATGCAGGTGTTTCTGAATGTTTACAGCCCTCCAGAGTGAACTCCAAGTTCTCTAATGAGGTTTGCAGAAAGTACATTCATCTCCTGTGCCTTTCTCAAACTATTATAAAAGATATGGTAAAATCAGCTGTACCTTTTTGTTCCAGGTAGTAAAAGCTATCTAGTTTTTGCCAGCATTATTATCATTAATGATATAAACATAACAAATGTTACTAAGTTTGGTAATTTGTGTGTGTTTATATGCGTTTCCATGGTTGTAAGATGTGGCCAGTAGGAGCATGTTGATCGTTTGATCTCGTGCCAAGGCATCTCAGAAATCATCACTGATAGCTTGAAACATTTCTGCCATATTTTGTGCGCTACTTGATACAATTCCATTGGCGCTGAAACTATCGCATCGTTGACAGTACCAAGAAGCAACTGTATCTCCAGCCTGTACTGTTTCACTCATAGGTCAGCCATGGATTGAGTAAATAAACAAACTTTTGGATCACTTCAAAGACTCTTCTTGTTTTAGGAATTACCACCAAGCTGTTTGAGAAATGCAAGCAGATGCTTTAAAACCTATGTACTATGTGTATTTGATGTGTTTAAAAATGTTCATGATTAACAAAACGCTGTCTTTAAAACATCTTAGACAGTTTTTTAAAGAAATGTTATCTTTAATGAAACCAGTGGGATATTACCATAGGGTAATTATCATGCATATGAACAGCGGGCAGGTGGATGGGTTTGGGGTTTAAATTTAGCCTCAGGTTGTGAATTGGGTTTCTCAGAAAAAGGTTGGCAATAGAATGGCGGCCGTGTTAGATATCTTGTCTGGGAGAAAGGTTACACTTCCAAGGTGTGCAATGGCAACTCTGCGTGTCTCGATCTCTATTTAGGGAAACTTTGGTGTTCCATCTCAGAGTTCATTGCTTCTGAGAAAACCCCCCCTCTCCCGCTTTGCAGTTCCAATAATGTCTTCCAGATGACCAGTTGTCCTACATGGAGTTTGGTGTGTTCTGTGGTTGGAAGGACTTTTGGTAATCCAGCTTCTTCACACGCAACATGCCAGCCTGTGCGCTGCGCTGGCCAAAGAGGATGTGGAATTGGATGAAGTGGTTCATTATTTCCTTGATTGAACATTCTTTGGTGGGAGAGGTCCTCGGTAATGAGTAGCACGCATGCATCAGCGGGAGCAGGAGTTGGACGTTTTAATGTGTGATTGAAAAAAAATGTGATAATTTTTAAGGTAGAAAGAAAGAAAAATATGGTTACGAGAAAGGGTTCCATTCATAGTTTCTCAGCATTTTGACTCTGCAGACTTGGTGTTGAACAGTTGAGCCTTTCAGGAAAGTGCCCTTTGAAAATGTGCCTTTGCAAATCCAAATAAAATCTCTGCCAACCCCTTCATCCTTTCATTTCCACACCTGGGTACAAAGTTCTAAAGGAAAAATGAGGAGAAAACTCAGACCTGGCTTACCTCATATCACAGGGTATTTGCTTAGCTCCGTGGTCCACCAAACCCTAACTTTAGTGCTCAGCACCTCCTTTTTTGAATCGGTCTGTTGTAAATACTCACCTTTTACTTTGCCTTTTACTAACCTTTGAAGGCAGAGCTTTGGTCTTGTACCTGCTTCCTTTGAAGTTCTAAGTACTTCATAAGTCATGCACCCAATCAGTTGTTGCTGGTTAAGATGAATTGCAGGCCTCACTATTTAATTTCACATACACATTCATCAAAAAGTCTGATTAGATTTATTTTATCAGTAGACCACTATATTGTCATTATATCTGTATGGGTCTCTTCTGTTCCTGTATTTGCTGATGTGACTTAAATCCCCTAAATTTTTGTACAAAATAAACCCATTCATTGTCACCACTCACCTCAGGAAGAATTATGGGTCAAGTGAAATCCCCTTAGAGCCACTGTGTTTCCAAAAATGCCAGAAGACCAAGACAATATAGTGTTTCATTTTGTCTGAATATCTTCCGCAGCATTCAAGAACAAAAGAGCTTTGTATGAAAAGCTGTTAAATTTAAACATTTTTTCATGTTGTGTCTGCGAAAAACCATTCAGAGCTATGGAAAAAAGTGTTTCCTCTTCCATTGCTCAAATCTCCTCTGGGCCACTGAATGGAATTTCTCATAAAGAATAAGAGTTATTCCTTTATCAGTATTCGTAGTCATTCACCTAAGGAATACAATGTGAGAATAATAAAGCCCCTTATTGTAAACTGCCAATTATAGCTTAAACAAATACTCGATCGGAAGAAAGGCAATAAGTACCGGTAATCATTTAGAATAAATTTTCATCTAAAATTATCAAACATTATATAGTTCGAGCTTCATAGCTGTTGATATTTGTGGTATTCTTTGTCTGTGAGAATATACTGAGTATCTTGTGGTTTTGTGTGTTGGTTGTTCAAGTTATTTGAAGGCATCACCTTGAGTTTAGGAAACTGTGATGAGTATTTTTCTAAATTATTCAACATTTTAAAGAATAAACAATCTTAACAATCTTAAGATTTATGGATGCAGGGCTGAAGCTAATAACTTAATATAATAAATGTTAATATATATATAATCTGATGCATTACTCATCATCTTACTTATTCATTTATTTCAGTTTGGTGAACCTATTATCACTGCAGATAAATTGCATGGCACCGATGATGGTTGATTTCAACGGATTTGTGGTATTTCCATGGTTTAATTTCGATTTTAAGCCCAGTCACATGGGATGGGTTGGAGAGAAAGCATTGATCCAATGAAGAATTAGCAGGGAGCCAGTTTTACTCCTTTTGAAAACCTCCTTTGACGGTGTGCTGTCTCCTCCAGGCCTCTGTCTGCTGGACTTGACGGAGCAGTTCTCCCTTCCAGAGACCGCTCCTCCCATGCTGGCCCGGCTGCTGGAAGCTATTGAGAGGAAAGGTGAGCGTAACCGAGGAAACGATTAAGTTACTCACCATGACATGCTACTGCCCGGTGTGCATCATGCTAGAACTGACAGTCTCTTTATAACCACATTTGACATTCTTTCTGTGACCTGTTACATAGAACTAAAAGGTATTAATTTTGTCAGTAAATGTAATGATTGATGTTGTACCGCAGGTCTGGATAACCCCACCTTATATCGAACATTTACTGCTGGTGCTGGACTTGAAGTCAGACAGTATTTTGACTGTGGTAAGTGGCTTTTTGATCACACCTTTTTTTCAGCCTATATGAAACCTGCAAGTTTCCAATAGTTGAGTATGGTAGACAAAAACAGAAAAGAGGAAGTGTCACAGACACAAATAGATTGACTTAAGCAGTGGTGATGAAGAGAGCTAAATGTGTGTGTGCATATACAGCTATGCACATTAATCCTGAACCTGTAATTAAAGATTTCACTCTGTAGGAATGAGTTTAAGCCTGTGTGTGTTGCTTTGCATTTCAGATCCTCCTTCTGCAGACCTGGATCAGTTTGAACTTCCAGTCCTGTGTGATGGTCTGCGCAGGTACCTGCAGGATCTTCCACAGCCCGTCGTCCCCACAGCATTATATGCTCAGATGGTCCTCACTGCTAAAGGTGAGAACAAATAACGTCAGCACAGATTCAGTTATCACGCTTTTAGTGTACAGTGCTGACGTAATTTGCCCCTGCCCTGCTACTGAACATTCAGTACTTTGAACAGAAAACCACAAGACCTCAGCAGTGCCCTTTGGTCTTGATATAAAACTTTTTATTTTGATTCTCTTTATGCACTTTTTACCTTAGTGTAACAAATGATATATAATCAGTGTATTTTGTTACTTTCTCTTTCCCTTGTCTGTCTGTCTTTCTGCCTCCTTTGCAAGCACAGTCAAATTTCTCACAGCACGCTGTTCTGCAGGGCTGCACTCTCTTGCCGTCACATGGCCAGAAACAGGATATCTGTGGTTAATAGGAACTAAAACAAGCCTGAAAGTGTATCTCTAGCATCTTTGAGCAGCCAATCACCTGGCAGTGTACCTTACGCTTATTGTCAACCACACAATCTCTGCGGTTTTCAAACCTAACTGCACATGACATCTTTTTCCATCTCCTCACTGTTCAAAGAAACTGCATTCATTTAATGCTCCCTTTCGACTTTGGTAGGGTTTTAGCGCAGGATCAGTTTTTCACATCTGTCTCGCTGACCTTTCTGGCCGTTGTCATCCGTTTCAACAGAGGTGGTGAATCCTGAGGAATGTGCCCAGCTGCTACGTCGCATTGCCAGCACCCCGAGCCTGCCTCCCCAATACTGGCTAACTCTCCACTGTCTGCTAAGGCATTTTGCTAGAGTGTGCCAAAACAGCTCCAAGAACCTGCTCTCTGCTCGAGCCCTGGGCGAGATCTTCAGCCCTGTGTTTTTCAGACAACAAGTCACCAGGTGGGTGTCAGAGAATCGCTGCTACACGCTCTGCTCTGTCAAAGATAGACACTCAGATAGCAGACAGACAGGTGCGTAGGCTCGGTCATGTAATACTGAGACATAGAGACTCACGCATGCACTCGTGCAGACACTTACATTTAGGCAAGCACACACACACACACACACACACACACACACACACACACACACACAAAGCGCAGTGTGTCAGGCGCTCATGGGTTTTAGCTGTACACGGATGTAAGTTGGAGCTTTTCTACTTACCAGCTGTGCTGCACAATTAAAGTAGCTAAGCCTGAATTACCACCAGACTGAAACCAGCACAGAGCAGCAGAGACTGTCACCTGGGCTATAAAACACACACACTTTATTTAACCTGCCTTTTTTTCACTCCCACAGTTGTGAACCCAGTCTGGATGCTCACATCAAGATCGTCGAGGTTCTGGTGACCAGTGAATGGAGTGAAAGTCAAGCTGCTCCAGGTAGTTACATTTTCATTTTTGCAATTTTTAAAATCCTGATGATTTCTAGTGTTCATAACGGTACACAATGTTAGAATATTATTTATTTAATAAAAAAAAAAAAACCTGCTGATCTTTGTTAAGGGGTTTCTGTTGCATTTATTATTGGCTGCAGGACATGGACGCATGTTCTGCAGGGACTGAATTGCTGCAGAATATGAACTGAATGCCCTGAGACGTGAACTATTAATAGCTTGAAGAAAGGTGTTGAGACTTGCAAGTACTGTGGTTGTAGAGGGCCACATGGCACACTGTGGTGGTAAACTACTGACATTGTTAAGTTAAAGCATGTTTTATCATGTACTGGTGAAAGTTAGACACATTTCCTGTTAATTGTTGCTGCAGAACAGTGGAACAGTTTCAATTAAGGATGTCAGTTTCTGCTTTTAAGCTTAAAAATTACTTTATCAGAAATAAAAGGCTATATTCCATTACAAGTTAATGACATGGTACTTTTATGTACAAATGTGTGTTATGTTTTTGTGATAGTATGGCTTTTGAATTTAACTGAAAACATCAAAGCATCTTAAATGTAATAACCGTTGAAATTTCCATTTGACCGCGTAGGAGTGTAAACAGAAAATGAAACCTATTGATAAAATCTTGTTTGACATTCTGGCTGGTGATATGTCAAATGCAGAACTGCACAAAGTCAGTTTTTATGGCTGTTACAGTGGTGGTCTGCACAGCTGAGGCGAGTCTGGTGGTGTGAGTGCAGCGCGTTGCGTGGCACAGTTATGTTTTTACAGTGCTAGTTAAAAGCACTGTCGTTGGCTGGGCCAGAGGCCCTGGACTGGCTGTGACTGTTTAAACATTTTATTACCTGTTAGAGCTATTTATAATGTTCCTGTGCAAGGCCCACTCTCAGCTGTCAGTAATTTGCACCTGCGGGAGCACTCTGGCAGTGGGACGGACGGACGGATGGATGGATGAAGGACGGAAGGGTGGATGGGCAGGAGGGCGAAGACCTTAATGTTGTTATTGGTTTTTACACACACAAAAACACATGACCCTGTCAAAAATACGATTAAGTTCAAGTGTGCCAAACTGGTTTTAGTGTCTCATACAGATGACATGGTCATAAGAAGAGAGAGGAAGAATAGCCTACTTTGTAAACACACATGTACATTCTGTACATGTGTTTCTGTGAATGACCTGTGTGTGTGTGTGTGTGTGTGTGTGTGTGTGTGTTTGGGTGTCTGCGTGTACCTCCTCCCAGTTACTGCGTGCCTATTTTAAGTAAGCGACAAAAGGCCCACTTAGATTTGGTTGGCTGGAGAGTCGACCTGCTCCACAGAGCACTTCTTGTTAACCGAGCGCTGCCTCCCGTTCCTAGGGACACTCTCCTCCCCCCTCGGTCCTCCCTCCGCCTGGATCTCCACATGTCCTCCCTGCCTCAAACTGCCCAGCTCAGCAAATATTTGAAACTTTGCAAGTTAATCATAAGACTGAACACCCCCTGCCTCCTCCTTTACAAACAGAGAGAGAGGGAGTGACCAAAGAGACAGAAACACACACACACACAGGCACACACAGCTGGCACGAGTGGCTGCTTTCAGAACAGGCAGCACTGACACCAGAGCAGCTACTGCTAATCATTAACTATCTGCCTCCATGCGAGCAGGCCTCTACCTCTCAAAGCTCAGAAAGAGAGAGAGAGAGCGAGAGAGAGGGAGAGGAGGAGGAGGAGTAGGAGGAGTAGTAGGAGGAGACTCGGCCCTTTACCACACTCACAGCAGGAACTGAACAGTCAGTCAGCTAGTCAGTCGCATGTTGCACCTGCCTCACGCCGAGGAGATTACCTGGATTTCATTAAGAAGCACATAAAGCTGCAGCCTTCTAAGAATTAAAACAAGCCACATCCAGTTTCTCTGTGGCCTGAACTATGAAATGGAGCTTTACTGGAGGACTTGAAAGTAATTCTGTTGGATTTAATTTACTTTTTGGGAATAAAAAAGAAGCTACAGAGACAAGACTGTTGATTCACCAAAACATGCACAACTTGCAACGTAAGTTTGATGTCCTGCGTCTTTTCTTTTTTTTTTTTTTTTTATTAATTTTTTAAATCATAACGCAAAAGTGGAACAGTGCATTTTTGCTGCTTCTGCCTAAAGGCTATAACAAAACGGGCTGCATGAGTAGGATAAGACACAAGTACCCCAGTGAAGAAAAGAACAAAACAAGATAAATAGGTGTTTGTTTTCTTGAAGTTTCCAGTCAGAGCTATCAGACAACAGTTTTGCCTAGGGCTTCTGCTCATGCCGTATGGTTATGAGCTATTCATACAGACAGTGTGTGTAACTCTCCATTGCTTAGACTAGCTGATGAATCTTCAGAGTTCAGTGGAGGCTTTCACCTTTTGCACCTACTGTTTGAGGAGGCCTTAAAACATTCCCAACAGGTTGTGTGGGGCTGGAATAGAGGACTGAGTATTTCAAACCCAGCAGAAATCTTTGACTTGTTCATTTAACTCACAGATTTGAACATTAAAACATTTTTTTTTTCTAATACACTGATTTGTAGTTGGTGTGATCTGTTTTTCGTTACTTCTTAAGTTTAGCACGCAGAGTTTCAAGACGTGTTCTTCAGTCAAACCTAGAAGGACAGCGGCCGTGTTCCACTTGAATCCTTCTACCTTACCAAGAACTAGGTCTATTTTAATTTCACTCAGGAAATCAGGGGAGCTATCTCTGTCATGCTGAGTGTCACGCTGTGGGATTACAGGCGTAATTCAGAGCTCTGGATGCCACTGACCGGGCCAAGCATTATAATTTAGCTGCGTACGTGCTGCTGCAGCAGAGCTGGCTTTGTCTGAGTGCCAGCAGTGGGACGGACTAAACCGCCGCACGACACGCAGGGAGGAGGGGCTGAGCAACCTGCAGGAGAGCAAGCAAGTGAGCTCAACAGAGAGAGGGAGAGAGAGAGAGGAAGAGAGAGGAAAAGCATGGAACAGGCTGCAGGTCCTTTTTTCCCCCGCCGCTAGTGGAGAGATGCTACACAGATGCTACATTTGCTCTTAAGGTGGATGCAAATCAGAACACACTGTCGGATGCTGAAGAGAGAGAGAGAGAGAGAGAGTTACGTCTGTTTTCTGTTTAGCTGCAAGAATTGAAGCAAGGGAGGTAAAAGGGTAACAGGCTTTCAGAATGACCTCATCGCTCTCAGGAAATGAAAGATGCAGGAGTGGTTGGTGACAGACCCCCAATGTGATTGGCTGTGGTAAGTGATGTAACACGTTACTGAGCAGGCTGCCCTTAATGGCTTTGGGTGCTTAAATGGAAAAAAAAACAGTTTATCGTGCCTATTTAGAGATATATTTGCAGTCAGTCATATATTGGAGGAGCTGTGTGTGGAGCTGTCGCCAGGCTGAAGTTTGACAAGACTGGATTGTTCACGACTGGTTTTAAGAATTAGACATTTCTTGTAACGGGGAGATGTGCTGAGAAGTGCAGCGGAAACCATCTGCTGTGCTGCGGTTGAATTGCCAGGCTGCCTTTTTGTGAACCCTCTGCATTTTTTATGCCATGTCACAGTTGTAGCCTCCTGGAGAGTGAATGGTGCTTGCGGTCTCAATGAGCAAAATCCCGCACAAGGGCTATTGCAGCAGAAAGGGGGTTAATGCAGAGGGAGTGAACAAAGGCAGTGCAGATTTGTGGGTTAAAAATAGCTCCAGCTACCATAGTTCTGCTTCTGCTCTCTTCACTGTGGAGCTGTCAGCTTGTGAGCGGCCACTGCAGATTTAAGATCCTCTTTAGATCCACACCTGCAGTTAAAATGTTCTCCGTCCAGACCGGACGCAGCTCGACTCTCAGCGCTGCCTTAAAGCTGCCACAGGAAGAGGTGATTGTGGTTATTCAACATTAAAGCTGAGTAATTACTGTTGAACAAACCTTGTAGGGGAATCAATACGCAGCTGCGTTTTACCTGTGTTCACAGCCTTTATTATAAAATCTGCTGTATATGTAGGTTAACCTTTGTTTTCCTGCTTTTACGATGAAGGAAATCTTTAATCCTTTTGGTGTCAGTGTTCATGATGGGCATCACAAAAATGCAAGGCTACACAGCTGTATTTGCAGATAGGAATATTTATAGAGAGCCTTTTTTCTTGAATGAAATTCATTCTGCCTGACTCACGCTTCATTTCTCCTCCCCCCTGCCTCAGCATCGCCGGCTCTCTGCTGGAGAGGGGCAGGATTTTTTTCAGCCCTATTAAATCAATGGAAAGAGGATGAGAGCGAGACAGAGTCACATAGTGTGTGTGTGTGTGTGTGTGTGAGATTCACAGTGTCTCAGCTGTTAAAGAACCAAATGTTGCCACTTCACCCCAAGAGTCGCATTAACTGCATCGCTACGAGCATTTAATTCAAACTGTGGACCGGTGTAATATAAATATGAACACATACAGTGCAGCGTATTTATTTACGTTGTCTACCCACTCCTCTCGTCCTCACAGCTCTACCTCCAAAGCCACCCAAGCCCACATCTGTGACTAACAATGGTATGAACAACAACATGGCTCTGCAAGACGCTGAATGGTACTGGGGAGACATCTCAAGGGAGGAGGTCAACGAGAAACTTAGGGACACCGCAGACGGTACTTTTTTGGTTCGAGATGCCTCGACAAAAATGCATGGAGACTACACCCTGACTCTGAGGTGAGCTTCTTCCTCCTTTCAGTTTGAAGTCATTTACTATTTACACTCTTGTGTGTTTGTATATATGTATATGTATGTATGTGTGTGTGTGTGTATGTATGTATGTATGTATGTATGTGTGTGTATATATATATATATATATATATATACATACATATACACACACACACATACATATGTGTGTGTGTGTGTGTGTGTGTGTGTATTCAGAAGTGTTAGTTTAACCCTGTGTTTTTGCTTTGCCTACAGGAAAGGAGGAAACAACAAGCTCATTAAGATATTCCATCGGGATGGGAAGTACGGCTTCTCAGACCCACTGACCTTCAGCTCAGTCGTTGAGCTCATCAACCACTATCGCAATGAGTCACTGGCTCAGTACAACCCCAAGCTAGACGTCAAGCTACTGTACCCGGTCTCCAAACACCAGCAGGTAAGACTTCAGCAAAACATGAAACTACTACATTTCAAACACTCATATTAAAGCAATTTAACTGCAGCGTTTTGCGTTTGCTGATTTATGAATCTCTTTTAGGATCAGGTGGTGAAAGAAGACAACATCGAAGCTGTGGGGAGGAAGCTCTGCGAGTACCACCAGCAGTACCAGGAGAAGAACAAGGAGTATGACCGTCTGTATGAAGAGTACACAAGAACGTCGCAAGTGAGTGCCACCTGCAGTCAAACCACCATCAACAATTTCACTGCCATATTTCAACATCATACACTAACACAGTGCTTCTCTCTTCCAGGAAATCCAAATGAAAAGGACGGCGATAGAAGCTTTTAATGAGACTATAAAGATCTTTGAGGAGCAATGCCAAACACAAGAGCGGTACAGCAAGGAGTACATTGAGAAATTTAGGAGAGAAGGCAACGACAAGGAGATTCAGAGGTAAGAATATACCACGGCACCTAAAAAGAAGCATAATTAGCAGATTATGAGTTTAATTATGTTCAAAACGCTTGTTCTCAGGATCATGGGGAACTATGAGAAGTTGAAATCGAGGATAAGCGAAATTGTAGACAGCAAGCGCCGACTGGAGGAAGATCTGAAAAAACAGGCGGCAGACTACAGGGAGATCGACAAGAGGATGAACAGCATCAAGCCCGACCTCATCCAGCTCCGCAAGACCAGAGACCAGTATCTGATGTAAGTATAGCACACAAACAGAGCCTGTGCTGCTTCCGAAACTTACAGAGTACGTGTCCCTCTGGAGGAAATCAAAATGGATCTGCCCTGGTTTCTAATGTCCACGTGTTTTTCTCTGGTTAGGTGGCTGACCCAGAAGGGAGTGAGACAGAAGAAACTCAACGAGTGGCTCGGAATCAAGAACGAGAACACAGAAGAGTGAGTGTCATTTTTTAAATTTGAACAAACCGGCACAAAGAAATGCAAACGCCTTTTTTTTTTTTTTTTCTCGCAACTTAACATTTGCATACGTCTCTTTTGTTTCTCCAGTCAATATTCTATGGTGGACGATGACGAAGACCTTCCTCATCATGATGAGCGGTCCTGGAAACTGGGCAACATCAATCGACTACAGGCGGAGGCGCTCCTACAGGGCAAGAGAGACGGAACATTCCTGGTTCGAGACAGCAGCAAAGCAGGATGCTACGCCTGCAGCGTTGTGTATGTATCAGTCTGAGCGCTTTGATCAAACAGCTTGATTCACATTTGATTCATTGAAAGTGGCAGTGATTTCTTTTTTAATTTATTATGAATGGTTGAGGTTTAGTTTGACACTTGGATACAGAACAGACTGTGACCGCTGTCCTCTCTTTGCAGTGTGGACGGTGAGGTGAAGCACTGCGTCATCAACAAGACCCCCTCAGGTTACGGCTTCGCCGAGCCGTACAACCTGTACAGCTCATTGAAAGAACTCGTACTTCACTACCAGCACACGTCTTTGGTCCAGCACAATGACTCTCTGAATGTGACGCTAGCATACCCAGTTTATGCCCAGCAGAGACGGTGAGGACCCAGACGTATCCACATGGACACAAAAAGAAAAGGCCTCATGGGAAGTTGGAGATACACGTCCTTGGACTCCGTGACTAAACGAGGCTCTGGTGCCCAAGTCGGACTTGAAAACGGAGGAAAAGACGCAATAAAGCCTGAAACATTTCAATGACTTTGCCTGACCACGAGCCTGAATGTAGATTTATTTCTCTTTTTGCTTTTTGTGGGAGCACAGAATCAAGCGGAAACTGCTGACCTCTCCCCCAGCGGAGGACATTTGAGGCCTTTTCCCAATGGTGCTTGTTCTTTTTCAAAGCTTTACCAGCCGGAATGTCTAATCGCAGCAGATAAACTCTTCAAATGGAACTGTACCCACCGGCCACAACTTCGTTTTTCCACTTTTGTTTTTTTCTTCCTTTCACATCATTTGTGTGTGTGTGTGTGTGTGTCTGTCTTTGTTTCTGCACAAGTGTTTGTGTGTATGTGGCTGTGAGTGTGTGATTGTCCATGTGACCAAAACTCATAGAATCAGGAAACTGTGTGACGTCAGGGGCTGTGTAACACATTTGCTTGTGTTAACTGTTCAGTAGCAAACCATGGATCAGCTGATAAATGTAGCAAAATGGCACTTTTAAAACAAAGTTTAATTTTTTTTTCTTTTTGGAAAAGACTCATGGACTTTTATTGAAAGAGCAGAGAGGACAAGACGTCGGAAACCTTTCTTCTGTTGAGCATTTCAACAGAAGTAAACTTGATCTTGACTGTGGGCAGGTGAAACTATGGACTTGATATTTCATGCAAATCTGTGAAATTGTGGAAAGTCATGAATCAAAGTGCACCATACCAAAAAGGATCAGTTCCTGTTTAGTTATATTCTGATCTGCCATGCAATTTCTCTCTCCATTATTTCTTCAGAATTGTTTTATTCTGTTGCAACCCACAATATAAGCTTGTTTTATTGCTTGAAAAGTATCTTTTCCTGTGTAAATATCCAAGAGGATATTTTGTGTCAAAATGCCAAGATACAGTAAAAAAAACTGCTTATGATTTTTAAAGATAATAATAGAAACATACACTTTATTATGATTTACTTTAACAACTGGTATAAAGATGGAAAAGATGAGTATTTTATTAGTCTTTTTTTGCTTCAAACTAATGTTCCTCTCAGGCAGAGCCTTCTGAGTATTTGAGCTGCTTCAGTCACAGTTTCTTACAGAGCTAAGCCTACATGCAGTTCTTTGTTGAAATGGACAAAGAAAGTTTGAGCACTCAGAGAATGGGATGATGGGATTGTATGACCCTTATCAACCATAACCATGAAACAGTATAGATTTATTTTGTTATAAAATATATATGTGTTCCCACATGAGAATATATGGAAGTAGACTGGTGTTTTCAACTGATGGATATTGTTATTAAAAGATCAATATACATTGTCCACTTAGTATTTTTCTGTATCAGAAAATCACTGTTTACATGGGTGGATCAGCTCATTTCAGACAAGTCTAATTTCATAATTCAAAGACAACATGTGCCAGTGGAATGATAAGTTTACCCCATCTTTATTCTAGCTTTTACAAGTCCATGATCAAGTGATTGGTACATGTGTAAACCCGGTGGACTGGTGGTAATATCAGAAAATATTTTAAATGACTGTTAGTGTTTGAGTGTCAGGCCACCAGAACTACCACTGGTCACGTGACCTTCATTAAGTCTAACTGATGTGGAAAATTTCAAACTGCGTCACTCGAGTGACAAAATGTCTGCCGTTAATAATATATATATATAGACTTATTTTGCAGTCATAGATCTACCTGCCATAAAATCTTTCTGGTATTTTGTCCCCCAAAACGTACGCACAGTCAGCGCAGCCGTCACGATAAACTGTTAATATCTTTGCGTAACAAATTAGTTGTTAAAAAAAAACATAACCTAATGTAATTTTGATTATTCTTTTGTTTTCATTGACACATCAAATTTAGACTCTTTAATTCTCTCTGTCTTTGGCACGATTTCTATTAGTAGTTAAAAGGTTTACAGGTGCACAGCAGCCAACAGAAATATAAACGATACAAGTTAAGAGAGAAACGCTGTGTGAAATACGACTGCAGAAGAAATCTAAGCCTGGATGGAAAACATTTTTAGTTTCTTGCATAATTTTTCCCCCCTTCATGGCAGGACTGTTGTACAGCTGGAACAAGCTACTGTACACATGATTAAAGTTCAAAGTGTAACATATGTTTTAGATTTATTTGACCAAATTATTCATAAAAGATAAATTTTTAGCACATTGATATTAACCGTCATTTATCCTAGGTTTTATTGGTTCTTTCAAAGCCAAGAACAGATGTTATGGAAACTAGATCTGTCATATCTGACATTTTATTTACCTCCCCAACAGCTGCTGGCATGAACTTTGTTTTCTTATTGTTAAAATATTTTCTCTCTTTTTTTTTTTATAGTTCTTGGACAACATGCACCATTATTTTCTTTGCCCCAATTCTGGGTTGTATGATTATTTTAGGTGTCCTTTATTTGAAGCTCATCTTCTTTGTGGGTGTCCCAGACATGATGATTGGATTGAGATTTACCAGTGTTCCCCAGTTTTGCTTCAAATCTGTATTGGGCTTTGTTAAAAAGGAAATAAAAACACTTCTTTTTAAAGAAATAAATGTGATGTGTAGTCCATTTTTAAGACATGTTAGTGACATAGCTCTAATAATACCATTTTGTTTCATGGTTCCCAAAGGATGAACCATAATGACCTCTGGTTTGGCCATGAGGTTGACTTTTGTGGCTTTTCAATTGTTTTCTGGATTAATTGGTTTTTGACATCTCAGAAAATTATGAAAAATTTTATTAATTTGGATGTTTTCATATTGTTTGATCATTATGCTTATTGCTATTTTTATTCAACCGGTGACATAAAACCCAAAAGGTTTTCAGTTATTATATTTGGTATTTTTGCTTTAAAAATAACATGAATAATCAGTTACCAAAATAGTCAATGATTCATTTTCTGTCAATTGACAAGTTGATTAAATGACTTGCAGCTCTAGCAGTTTTGAGTGAAATAAATCAACAACTTTTGGTAAAAGCATTCATATGTTAACATGCTAACATTGGCATTTAGCTCAAAGCACCACTGTGCCTACATGCAGCTTCAGAGCAGCTAAGAATGGCTGTAGACTCATTTATAATTGTATTATGAATCATTTACTTGTATGTGGATCATCACACAGGTTGAACACTTGCTTTAAGCATACAGGGGTATTACAGAGAATCAGTGGTGCACAAACCTGTTTTTTTGACAGACACCTGGAAGCCTTCACCTTGTGTTACAAAACATCTTTGATGTTGGAAAAGAACAAACTCAGTGGACATGACTGTCATACCAGACACGCACAAAAACTAGAACACAGTGTCAGCTCTGAAATTTTTTCCACCAGATTATATCCACTAATCTGACTTGAAAATCGTAGTTTTAGCTGGAGAGGTGGAAAGTTACCATGTACATTTACCAACAGTACTGAACTACAGCTTTTGCTTTTTACTCTGATAGGTTTATTGTACAACTATACTTCCTTGTTGCTCTGCACAATATTTCAGCTAAGCGCCAAACTTTTTTGTAAGTTTTTTTTGGGGCAGTTTTCATGTCTTTATTTGATAGGGAAAGTGAGGGGGGTCAGGAAATAGAGGAGTGGGGGAGAGACATTCAGCAAGAGGTCAAACCGGGGACCTCCTGCTCAAGTCTCATTATGCCCATATGGTACTATGGTGGTGGTGGCCCTAACCACTCAGACATCAGGACGACCCCACCAAATGCAAAACTTTGTCTATAAAATCTTGATCTAAATCTTTATAGATTAAACTGTTTATAAATTATATAATCTATATAGAATCTCAACCAACTGAAGCATTAAAATTCTAACAAAACACTGATGCATCAGTAATAAGAATCCTACAATATGGTACAAAATGTCATAGTGTAGTAGTATAGTTATGCCTTACTATAATGTGACGTTTTTGAAACATTTTACGTCTATGACATTTTTTACATATACCTTACTATACGATTACCTTTTTATGCCTTACTATACTACAATGTGTTTATGACATTTTTGGCCTTATTTTACTATGATGTTTTAGGCCTTGCTATACTATGACATTTTGATGATGTTATATACCTTACTTTACTATGAAGTTTTTATGACTTTTTATGCCTTATTATACTATGACGTTTTTATGAATTTTTATGTCTTGCTATATTATGACTTTTTAAGCCTAACTATACTATGACATTTTTATGACTTTTATGCCTTATTATACTAGGACGTTTTTATGACATCCTTGGCTTTATTATACTGTGACATTTTTATGACTTTTTATTCCTTATTGTGCTATGACATTTTTATGAATTTTTATGTCTTGCTATACTATGACTTTTTGTGCTTTACTATACTATGATGTTTTTATGACATTCTTGGCCTTATTGTGCTATGACATTTTTATGAATTTTTATGCCTTATTGTACTGTGATGTTTTTATGACATTCTTGGCCATATTGTGCTAGGATACTTTTATGAATTTTTATATCTTACTAAACTGACATTTTTTACATTTTTATGCCGTACTGTACTATGACAATTATGTTTCATTCTATACATATAGTTTTTTCACTTTTCAGGCCTTACTATACTATGATGTCTTTGCACTTTTTAGGCCTTATTATACTCTGATGTTTGTTTACCTTACTATACTATTCAATTTTTTGATGATTAAGTATTAAGTAAATAATGACATCTTTTGATGTTATTATGCCTTATAAAAGTATGTAGTTTTTTGACTTTTTTTGCCATACTATACTATGTCGTTTTTTCACTTTTCAGGCCTTACTATATTACGATGTCTTTACACTTAACTATATTATGACATCTTTTGATGTTTTTATGCCTTATAAAAGTATGTAGTTTTTTGACTTTTTTTGCCATACTATACTATGTCGTTTTTTTCACTTTTCAGGCCTTATTATACTCTGATGTTTGTTTACCTTACTATACTATTCAATTTTTTGATGATTATATGCCTTATTATACTATGTCTTTTTTCACTTTTTTTGCCATACATCGTTTTTTCTAATTTTTCGCCATAATATACTATGTCGTTTTTTTTCACTTTTTAGGCCTTACTATATTATGATGTCTTTACACTTAACTATATTATGACATCTTTTGATGTTTTTATGCCGTATTATACTATGTCGTTTTTTTTCACTTTTTTTGCCATACAATACTATGTCGTTTTTCTCACTTTTTAGGCCTTATTATACTATGTCGTTTTTCTCACTTTTAAGGCCTTATTATACTCTGATGTTTGTTTACCTTACTATACTATTCAATTTTTTGATGATTATATGCCTTATTATACTATGTCTTTTTTCACTTTTTTTGCCATACTATACTATGTCGTTTTTTCACTTTTTTTGCCATACTATACTATGTCGTTTTTCTCACTTTTTAGGCCTTATTATACCTTGATGTCTGTATACTGTACTATAATATTCAATTTTTTGATGTTTATATGCCTTATTATACTATGTCGTTTTTTCACTTTTTTTGCCATACTATATTATGTGTTTTTTTCACTTTTAAGGCCTTATTATACTCTGTTTGTTTACCTTACTATACTATTAAACGTTTCTATGCCTTATTATACTATGTCGTTTTTTTTCACTTTTAAGGCCTTATTATACTCTGATGTTTGTTTACCTTACTATAATACTCAATTTTTTGATGTTTATATGCCTTATTATAATATGTCTTTTTTCACTTTTTTTGCCATACTATACTATGTTGTTTTTTCAAATTTTTCGCCATACTATACTATGTCGTTTCTTTCACTTTTTAGGCCTTACTATACTCTGATGTTTGTTTACCTTACTATAATATTCAATTTTTTTATGTTTATACGCCTTATTATACTGTCTTTTTTTCACTTTTCAGGCCTTACTATATTATGATGTGTTTACACTTAACTATATAATGACATCTTTTGATGTTTTTATGCCGTATTATACTGTCGTTTTTTTTCACTTTTTGTTGCCATACAATACTATGTCGTTTTTTTTCAAATTTTCTCACCATACTAAACTGTTGTTTTTTTCACTTTCCAGGCCTTACTATATTATGATGTCTTTACACTTAACTATATTATGATGTCTTTTGATGTTTTTATGCCTTATGAAAGTATGTTGTTTTTTTTCCACTTTTTATGCCATACTATACTATGTCGTTTTTTGACTTTTTTTGCCATACTATACTATGTCGTTTTTCCACTTTTTTTGCCATACTATACTATGTCGTTTTTCTCACTTTTAAGGCCTTATTATACTCTGTTTGTTTACCTTACTATACTATTAAACGTTTATATGCCTTATTATACTATGTCGTTTTTTCACTTTTTTTGCCATACTATACTATGTCGTTTTTTCACTTTTTTTGCCATACTATACTATGTTGTTTTTTTCACTTTTTAGGCCTTATTATACCTTGATGTCTGTATACTTTACTATAATATTCAATTTTTTGATGTTTATATGCCTTATTATACTATGTTGTTTTTTCACTTTTTTTGCCATA
This sequence comes from Seriola lalandi dorsalis, assembly GCF_002814215.2. Lineage (NCBI taxonomy): Eukaryota > Metazoa > Chordata > Actinopteri > Carangiformes > Carangidae > Seriola > Seriola lalandi. Next base: position 1,894,542 of record NW_019525233.1, on the reverse strand, counting down.
CTATACTATGTCGTTTTTCTCACTTTTTAGGCCTTATTATACCTTGATGTCTGTATACTTTACTATAATATTCAATTTTTTGATGTTTATATGCTTTATTATACTATGTCGTTTTTTTTCACTTTTAAGGCCTTATTATACTCTGATGTTTATTTACCTTACTATACTATTAAACGTTTATATGCCTTATTATATTATGTCTTTTTTCACTTTTTTTGCCATACTATACTATGTCGTTTTTTCACTTTTTTTGCCATACTATACTATGTCGTTTTTTCACTTTTTTTGCCATACTATACTATGTCGTTTTTTCACTTTTTTTGGCATACTATATTATGTTTTTTTTTCACTTTTAAGGCCTTATTATACTCTGTTTGTTTACCTTACTATACTATTAAACGTTTCTATGCCTTTTTATACTATGTTGTTTTTTCACTTTTTTTGCCATACTATACTGTCGTTTTTTTCACTTTTTTTGCCATACTATACTATGTCGTTTTTCTCACTTTTAAGGCCTTATTATACTCTGATGTTTGTATACCTTACTGTACTATTAAATGTTTTTATGTTTCTATGCCTTATCATACCATGTTTTTTTTCGCCATACTATAGTATGTCGTTTTTTGACTTTTTTGGGCATACTATACTCTGTGGTTTTTCTCACTTTTAAGGCTTTATTATACTGTGATGTCTTTACATTTAACTATATTATGACATCTTTTGATGTTTATATGCCTTATTATACTATGTCGTTTTTTCACTTTTTTTGCCATACTATACTATGTCGTTTTTTCACTTTTTTTGGCATACTATATTATGTTTTTTTTTCACTTTTAAGGCCTTATTATACTCTGTTTGTTTACCTTACTATACTATTAAACGTTTCTATGCCTTTTTATACTATGTTGTTTTTTCACTTTTTTTGCCATACTATACTATGTCGTTTTTTTCACTTTTTAGGCCTTATTATATCTGATGTTTATTTACTTTACTATACTATTAAATGTTTATATGCTTTATTATACTATGTCTTTTTTCACTTTTTTTGCCATACTATACTATGTCGTTTTTTCACTTTTTTTGGCATACTATACTATGTCGTTTTTTCACTTTTTTTGGCATACTATATTATGTTTTTTTTTCACTTTTAAGGCCTTATTATACTCTGTTTGTTTACCTTACTATACTATTAAACGTTTCTATGCCTTTTTATACTATGTTGTTTTTTCACTTTTTTTGCCATACTATACTATGTCGTTTTTTTCACTTTTTTTGCCATACTATACTATGTTGTTTTTCTCACTTTTTAGGCCTTATTATACTCTGATGTTTGTATACCTTACTGTACTATTAAATGTTTTTATGTTTCTATGCCTTATCATACCATGTTTTTTTTCGCCATACTATAGTATGTCGTTTTTTGACTTTTTTGGGCATACTATACTCTGTGGTTTTTCTCACTTTTAAGGCTTTATTATACTGTGATGTCTTTACATTTAACTATATTATGACATCTTTTGATGTTTTTATACCTGATAATACTATGTCTTTTTTTCACTTTTTTTGCCATACTATACTATGTCGTTTTTTTCAAATTTTCTCACCATACTATACTGTTGTTTTTTTCACTTTCCAGGCCTTACTATATTATGATGTCTTTACACTTAACTATATTATGATGTCTTTTGATGTTTTTATGCCTTATGAAAGTATGTCGTTTTTTAAATTTTTTTTGGCATACTATGTGTTTTTTGACTTTTTTTGCCATACTATACTATGTCGTTTTTCTCACTTTTTAGGCCTTATTATACTTTGATGTCTGTATACTTTACTATAATATTCAATTTTTTGATGATTATATGCCTTATTATACTATGTCTTTTTTTCACTTTTTCGGCATACTATACTATGTCGTTTTTTACATTTTTTTTGGCATACTATACTATGTGTTTTTTTCACTTTTAAGGCTTTATTATAATCTGTTTGTTTACCTCACTATACTATTAAACGTTTCTATGCCTTATTATACTATGTCGTTTTTTCGCCATACTATACTATGTCGTTTTTTGACTTTTTTTGGCATACTATACTATGTGGTTTTTCTCACTTTTAAGGCTTTATTATACTGTGATGTCTTTACACTTAACTATATTATGACATCTTTTGATGTTTTTATACCTGATAATACTATGTCTTTTTTTCACTTTTTTTGCCATACTATACTATGTCGTTTTTTTCAAATTTTCTCACCATACTATACTATTGTTTTTTACACTTTCCAGGCCTTACTATATTATGATGTCTTTACACTTAACTATATTATGATGTCTTTTGATGTTTTTATGCCTTATGAAAGTATGTTGTTTTTTTTCACTTTTTGTGCCATACTATACTATGTCGTTTTTTGACTTTTTTTGCCATACTATACTATGTCGTTTTTCTCACTTTTTAGGCCTTATTATACTTTGATGTCTGTATACTTTACTATAATATTCCATTTTTGATGATTATATGCCTTATTATACTATGTCTTTTTTTCACTTTTTCGGCATACTATACTATGTCGTTTTTTTAAATTTTTTTTGGCATACTATATTATGTGTTTTTTTCACTTTTAAGGCTTTATTATAATCTGTTTGTTTACCTCACTATACTATTAAACGTTTCTATGCCTTATTATACTATGTCGTTTTTTCACTTTTTTTGCCATACTATGTCGTTTTTTCACTTTTTTTGCCATACTATACTATGTCGTTTTTCTCACTTTTTAGGCCTTATTATACCTTGATGTCTGTATACTTTACTATAATATTCAATTTTTTGATGTTTATATGCCTTATTATACTATGTCTTTTTTTCACTTTTTTTGCCATACTATACTATGTCGTTTTTTTCAAATTTTCTCACCATACTATACTGTTGTTTTTTTCACTTTCCAGGCCTTACTATATTATGATGTCTTTACACTTAACTATATTATGATGTCTTTTGATGTTTTTATGCCTTATGAAAGTATGTTGTTTTTTTTCACTTTTTGTGCCATACTATACTATGTCGTTTTTTGACTTTTTTTGGCATACTATACTATGTGGTTTTTCTTACTTTTAAGGCTTTATTATACTGTGATGTCTTTACACTTAACTATATTATGACATCTTTTGATGTTTTTATACCTGATAATACTATGTCTTTTTTTCACTTTTTTTGCCATACTATACTATGTCGTTTTTTTCAAATTTTCTCACCATACTATACTGTTGTTTTTTTCACTTTCCAGGCCTTACTATATTATGATGTCTTTACACTTAACTATATTATGATGTCTTTTGATGTTTTTATGCCTTATGAAAGTATGTTGTTTTTTTTCACTTTTTGTGCCATACTATACTATGTCGTTTTTTGACTTTTTTTGCCATACTATACTATGTCGTTTTTCTCACTTTTTAGGCCTTATTATACTTTGATGTCTGTATACTTTACTATAATATTCCATTTTTGATGATTATATGCCTTATTATACTATGTCTTTTTTTCACTTTTTCGGCATACTATATTATGTGTTTTTTTCACTTTTAAGGCTTTATTATAATCTGTTTGTTTACCTCACTATACTATTAAACGTTTCTATGCCTTATTATACTATGTCGTTTTTTCACTTTTTTTGCCATACTATACTATGTCGTTTTTTCACTTTTTTTGCCATACTATATTATGTGTTTTTTTCACTTTTAAGGCTTTATTATAATCTGTTTGTTTACCTCACTATACTATTAAACGTTTCTATGCCTTATTATACTATGTCGTTTTTTCACTTTTTTTGCCATACTATACTATGTCGTTTTTCTCACTTTTTAGGCCTTATTATACCTTGATATCTGTATACTTTACTATAATATTCAATTTTTTGATGTTTATATGCCTTATTATACTATGTTGTTTTTTCACTTTCTTTGCCATACTATACTATGTCGTTTTTCTCACTTTTTAGGCCTTATTATACCTTGATGTCTGTATACTTTACTATAATATTCAATTTTTTGATGTTTATATGCTTTATTATACTATGTCGTTTTTTTGCCATATTATACTATGTCGTTTTTTCACTTTTTTTGGCATACTATATTATGTGTTTTTTTCACTTTTAAGGCCTTATTATACTCTGTTTGTTTACCTTACTATACTATTAAACGTTTCTATGCCTTTTATACTATGTTGTTTTTTCACTTTTTTTGCCATACTATACTATGTCTTTTTTTCACTTTTTGTGCCATACTATACTATGTCGTTTTTTTCAAATTTTCTAACCATACTATACTGTTGTTTTTTTTTCACTTTCCAGGCCTTACTATATTACGATGTCTTTACACTTAACTATATTATGACATCTTTTGATGTTTTTATGCCTTATAAATCTAATGTCGTTTTTTTCACTTTTTGGGCCATACTATACTATGTTGTTTTTTCATTTTTTTTGCCATACTATACTGTCGTTTTTTCACTTTTTAGGCCTTATTATACTTTGATGTCTGTATACTTTACTATAATATTCAATTTTTTGATGATTATATGCCTTATTATACTATCTTTTTTTCACTTTTTCGGCATACTATACTATGTCGTTTTTTGACTTTTTTGGCATACTATATTATGTGTTTTTTTCACTTTTAAGGCTTTATTATACTCTGTTTGTTTACCTCACTATACTATTAAACGTTTCTATGCCTTATTATACTATGTCTTTTTTTCACTTTTTTCGCCATACTATACTATTTCGTTTTTTGTCTTTTTTTGGCATACTATATTATGTGTTTTTTTCACTTTTAAGGTTTTTTTATACTCTTTTTGTTTACCTTACTATACTATTAAACGTTTCTATCCCTTATTATACTATGTCGTTTTTTCAAATTCTTTCGCCATACTGTACTATGTCATTTTTTTTTCACTTTCAGGCCTTACTATATTATGATGTCCTTACACTTAACTATATTATGACATCTTTTCATGTTTTTATGCCTTATAAATGTATGTCGTTTTTTTGACTTTTTTTGGCATACTATACTATGTCATTTTTTTCACTTTTTAGGCCTTATTATACTTTGATGTCTGTATACCTTACTCTAGTATTAAATGTTTTTATGTGTGTATGCCTTATTACACTGTCTTTTTTTCACTTATTTTGCCATACTATACTATGTCGTTTTTTCACTTTTTTTGGCATTCTATATTATGTGTTTTTTTTCACTTTTAAGGCCTTATTTTACTCTGTTTGTCTACCTTATTATACTATTAAACGTTTCTATGCCTTATTATACTATGTTGTTTTTTCACTTTTTTCGCCATACTATACTATGTCGTTTTTTTTCATTTTTTTAAGCCTTATTATACTATGATGTCTGTATACCTTACTGTACTATTAAATGTTTTTATGTGTGTATGCCTTACTATACTATGTCGTTTGACTTTTTTGCCATACTATGTCATTTTTTTCACATTTCAGGCCTTATTATACTATGATGTCTGTATACTTTACTATACTATTCAATTTTTTGATGATTATATGCCTTATTATACTTTGTCTTTTTTCACTTTTTTTGCCATACTATACTATGTCGTTTTTTTACTTTTTTGCCATACTATATTATGTAGTTTTTTCCCACTTTTTAAGCCTTATTATACTATGATGTCTGTGTACCTTACTCTACTATTAAACATTTTTGTGTTTATATGCCTTAGCATACTATGTCATCTTTACACTTTTTTTGCCATACTCTACTATGTCATTTTTCATACTATTTTCTTAAAAATAGTATAATATACTATTCAATTTTTTGATGTTTATATGCCTTATTATACTATGTCTTTTTTTCACTTTTTTCCCATACTATGACATTTTTTTCACTTTTTAGGCTTTACTCTACTATGTTGCCTTCATATCTTAGTATACTTTTACATTTTTTTATGTTTTTATGCCTTATTATACTATGACTTTTATCACTTTTTATATCTAACTATATTATGTTGTTTTAATTACATTTTTATGTATTATATTTATGTTCATATAGCAAGAAATAAAATGTCATACTATTTAGTAAGGCATAAAATTTATACTTCTAATACTATGCTCGTAATTTTTTCTCAAATTGTATTATTACAGGCTAATTTAGTGTCAGATCAGTGGTGGGATTTTAATGGACTACAATTGTGATTAACAGTTATAATCTGTAGAGAATATTTGAATGACAGTGATTTTCAGCAGCTCAGAGTTTTCATCAGGTTAGACACTGAGTCGAGATTTTAAAAAGCAAATCATACATGGACATGACACAGTATCTCAGCCTATACAAGACCGCCTGTTTGATTTAATTAGAGTGAACTTCTGTTTTTATTCTTGTTGTCTACCAGCCAAAAGCAAGTCACAGTACTAATAACTCCCATTATAATACATGTACTGACTTTACTTCTTTGTAAAGAGGAAATGTTGCTCTTTTAGGTCAGACACACAAACTGTAATGTAGCCACACTGGTTGCAGAGCTGTAAAGGATGAGGTTTAAAGATAAGGCAACGGGTTCAGACAGCTTATCTTAAAAATGCTGATAGAGGGAGCAGAGGCTCTGGCATTGCACAGCACTCTGTTAATGTTCAACCAATATATCTGAAGCATTGATGAGCAGCTCTCAGAAAGAGATCTCAGGGGAAGGATTGAAGGAACAAAGGTCACCAACCCTCACCCTACCCTGACAAGTATTAACAAGGTTAACAAATTTCTTACTTAATTCAATCTACAGAGTGATTTTCATCTCATTTAGCCACTGTGGTGCAACATTATAATAGGAGAGGTATTTCAGCAGGAAGCTACTGTATTTCTTTTTAAATGTGTTTGACATTCATTGTTATTTATAGTCAGTAAAATGTAAATTATCTCTCAGTTTCTATCTCTTTGTTTCAAGTCTGAATTGCATGAAATGTGATTGAAAAAAAGTTGAGATGAGACGCAATCACAACCTGCTCATATCTGCCCTTGGGAAATTATCAAGGGAAGCAGGTCCACTGAGTTGTCTTGCTAAGTCTTGTAATTAAGGAAACAGGAAACAGCTAAGATCTGGATCACATACAGGTGCACAAAAAGTCATGCTCTGAATTTCACTCAGCAAAGATAACTCAACTCAACCTAGACCAATAAAGACTTAAGCTTTGACGAATTTGCAGTGAAAACAATAGGAATCTGTCCCCATTCAACTGTACCATGAGTACATATAGCACAGACTCACTGCCCTCTGTGGAATGGCCCAGTGGCCAACATGTGGAATCGGACGACTTCAGTACCTGGAGAGTCACATGCTACATTGCACCCTGTGGCTGCCCTGTACAAGTGTGCACACTCAGATTGTTAATCAATTATCAGGGACAACTGACTAAGCAACAACTTTCCAGAGCAATATGTGATGTCTGGCTGATGTGAAGTCATACAGGCTCTCTTGATTACAGTCATTTTACACTGGTGATATGTGACAGGGTTGTGCATATAACAAGATATATCGTGTGTCAATATTGTTTCATATCGTACGCCATCATTTAGTTTGTTATGTTGCAAATCACTCTCTACGGCAAAGGTTGCATGAAGGCAATAGAAACAAACATGGAGGAGAGTGAACGTGACGCAGAACGAGAATCCTGAATAGGCTGCGTTTGAAGACCGATTGCATCACAGCTGCGTGACCAGGCTCCATCATATGCGGGCCTTCATTTCCTGGGCAACGAAGGACACAGGCCACAGGTCAGACTGGAACCCCGGTCGCTGCAGGTAGGACTAAGCCATTGTAGTACACACTCTACCAGGCGAGACACTCCAAATTAATGATTTTTATGCCTCTGTGCCGGCAACAGCCAGATATTGTTTTTGGGTTGTTTGTCCGTCCTCACGTACATCCGTCCCATTCTTGTGGACACGACCCCTCAGAAACACCTCATTGGAACTTTTTCAAATTTGGCACCAACATTCACTTGGACTCAAGGATGGATTAATTACATGTTGGTGATCAAAGGGTCAAAAGGTCAAGGTCAGGGTGACCTCACAAAATGTGGTTTTCACAGTGTGAAAACAACATCTCCTTAACGACCTTGATGGAATTTCTTCATATTTGGTAAAAACGTTTGTTCATCTACATTCAAGGACAAACTGATTATGAATTTTTGTGGCCAAAGGTCAAAATTCAAAGGTCAAGCTCACAGTGACCTCACAATACAGTTTTTAGCCATTACTCAAGACTTCATTCAGCAATTATGACAAATTTTCACACAAATGGTTAATATTTCATATGACCCTGGATAAACAGGGATGTAACCTGAAACTAGTCTGAGTGGCGGAGGCATACAACTGCGAGGTGGTAACTGTAGTTTAAGTAAAACAGTTTTATGGGTGTTTCTAACGATTTTCATCCCCTGGTCCATTTGTTATGGAGGGGAGGGCACCTCTATGGATAATTCAGCTGCCGGTAAAAACCTGCCAAACATCTGGGTCATAAGTTAGAGAAACAACATTTTATATAAACAATATATTAGAAGAATGTGTTATATCCTGATATCTATCTGGATAGGAAACGACCTGTAATTGGATTCTTTTAGGATACTTGGATAGGATATTATATATATTAAGTACATTAATAAATCTAACAGATTTACCATTTTAATCGTGTATGTCTCTTCATTAAAAAAAAAAAAATTCACCTTTGTAATTTTACTTATAGATCATGGCAACAATTGGTGACTTTGAAACCTTTAAACTCAAAAAGGTTCCAGACTCAGAGGAATGTAAATCTATAAGGTTGTCTCCAGACTATATGCAAAGATAATGCTTGGGGCGGTTACCTAATTGCTAATGTGTAAATGGGTCTCTCAATAATTAACGAGGCAGGGTTCACCCGGCTGCAATGACGTCAGCTCTGATTAGGAAAAGTGTGTGAATGGAAGTCAAAGTGCTGCTGTATGAGAGCAGACTATCACCAATCACACAATCACAGCTTAATTTATTCATGTCATGACAAGAAAAACAGAATCTCTGCTGCCTCCAACACAGACGTTACATCTTTACAGCAAGTTATTAACGAGTCTGTTGAAGACAGTGGTATCTTTATCATGGTTTTTCACCCTCTCTTGTTAAAGCTTGTTCCCAGTTCAAAGTTGCGCTAAAGCCTGTAAAGAGTGAAATAAACTTTGATCCTTACACTGATTTTCCCTTTGTTGTGCCTTGTGTACCTGAATTGGCGAATATTTAAGGCTACCAACATGTGGTCACACTGGTGAACTTCCAGGTGTGCAGCCGTTACCCCTGAGAGAAACACCATCAAACACCTGAGCCTCTTACAAGACGTCTCCAGGTGACTCTCCAGGTACGACTTTGGTACCTGGAGAGTCACATGCTTCCGAGTGCATCGCACCCCGTGGCTGCCCTGCCGAGGCATGCACGCTGTAAATATTCATATTGTTAATCAATAATCAGGGGCAACTGACTAAGCAACAACTTGGCAGAGCAATATGTGAAGTCTGGTAAATATGCAGTCATATAGTCTTATCTTGATTACAATCATTTCTAACTGGCGATGGGTGACTACCGGTCCTTGAACTGGAGCAGACAGGTCAAAACCTTACATAGAACTGCAACAGTTCTAAAGAGATGTGCATATAATTTCATATAATTTTTTTTTTTTTTTAAGTAAAATAAATGAATTAATCTACAACCTTCACATCTTAGAGATACTGATTTTATGGTGTGTCTCTTTCTTTAAAAACAGCTTCATTGTGTTAGTTAAAGCTCATAGCAACAATTAAGGTACTTCAAAACTATTAGTCCCAGTTTGTGAAACAAAACACAAAAACAAAATAAAAAAAGCATATGGGGCAAAGACCCAGGGGCCTCTTTATAAAGTTTAATATTTCATGCTTGAAAGTGGCAGTGCTCAATTAAAAGACTAAAATGACAAGTAAGACAATCCCAAAGAGACATAAAATGACCACAAAAAGACTCCACAAAGATCATGTCATGTCATGTCTTTGGATTCATGGTCCCCAGAGGATGAATCCTACTGACTTTGTTAGTCCACTAAATTTTTCCTCTATTTGAGTTAAATATCTTAACTAAATCCTAACTGAATGGATTGCTATACAGTTTAGTACAGAGTTCATGGTTTTCAGAGGATGTATGCTAATAACTTCCTCTGATTCACAAAAGGTACTTTGGTGTATGAATAAATATTTAAAAACAAATAACAGCTGTTAATACTACCCAGCATAATACAAATAAAAAAGTACTACAGGAAATAATTTACTGAAAGTGGATCAGTTGCTCCTGTACAGTAAAGCTTAATAGAGAATGCAGTAAAAATTCACTGGTAGCTATAACCTGTCACCACGGGACCGACCCTCTAAAAAAGCACGGCACTTATCAACAATGGACACCTCACTGGAATGACAGCTGATCAAATCTATGTTTAGCTATCACAACACAGTTGGGGATTTATAAACATTTCAAATGTGAAAGGCCACAGAGGAGCTGACCTCTTGGCTTGAATGCCTGGGGAATCATTGTGATGCTAATCCTGTTTTATCCACTCGGACCCTAAAATAAACCCAGCGCTCTGAAGAATGAGCCGTAATCCCCATCAGCGAGTCCGTGCGCTCCTGATCTGAGCGGAGATGTTATGTCAGAGTCGGAGCTGCGGAGTTAAAACCATCATCAAAATGAAAGACAGTGGAAATATGAGCAGGTACAACAGATAGCATAAAGGGATTTTCAGAGTTGATTTGAAATGTTTTTCCAAAACACATAAACAAGGCACATGCACGCCTATTGTACAGTTTCCATGTACACAAACCCACAAGAGCTGGAATGAGCACACATACATGATTAAACATGTACAATTTGAAATTAAAGTTCAACATTTTGAGAATTGAAACATAATTATTTGCTTTCTTGCAGAGAGTTAGACGAGAACATAAAAACTTGAAACAGATGGAAACAGGTAGTCTGGCTCTGAAGAGACTGCCTAGCAACACCTCTAAAGCTCACTGATGAATAAATGTCACTTTTGTTTAATTAACACAAAAAAAAAAAAACTATAAAAACAAGTTGTGGTTTGATCAGGGTCGCTGGACAATTTCTTAGCCGGACCGGTCAGTTGTCTGTTGACAACAGTTTAATTAAAAAAAAAAAAAAAAAAAAAAAAAAAAAAAAAAAAAAGAGGTAGCTTTAATATTTACCGTACAGACATGAGAGTGGTATCAGTCTACTAGGTGAACTCTCAGCAAGAAAACGAGCAATCACATTTCCCAGGGTGAAAAAGAAGCAACTGATTGATACAAATGTAGAATTGTTTATTTTTTTTTTTTTTTTAATCTTCAGGAAAATATTTGTGTTTCAAAATGCAGTAAAGAAAATTACGTCTTCTGGCAAACACGCTTTTTAATCTGGATTACCTCTTCGATTGCAATTCTATGGACATACATGACTTGTTCTATACATTCACAAATGTATATGCTGATGGAATTTGCTCTAAGGAGCTTTAAAACCAAAATGCCCCCAAGTCCAGATGGCAACTTGAAGTAAAGAAATTGGGGTTGCGATCTCTGTAGAATCTAGGGCTGCAGTGAAACAGCTTGAGCCAGTGATATGTGAGGTTCAACATGCAACATGCTACAATCCTCTTAGGCTCAGGTCCAACTTGACGTACATCTGCAGCGATCTAATGAAATGTATTTTTGCCTTAATATTCTCAGTAAAGCGAATGAAGCATGACCATGCAGTAAGGATTACAAGATCACTTCATCTGGACCAAGAGAAAATTACTGTATATAAAACAAAAGACCTCAAATCTAGCATAGCTTCAAATCACCACTCAAATAATTCAGTTTAATGCAGTTGTCAGATCTGCTTTCTTGGCTTTTAATCAAAGGTCAGACATCTGACCTCGTGGCTTTCATGTAATTGCTCTGCTTTTCTAAAATGGACAATAGCATCAAATCTATAAATTTGATCAAATCCTCAGTGATTAACTAAATGAGCTCCGTTGTTAATCTATGAAATAGGGATCCATTAGAGGAGATCACTCACCATCTTGATGGGTTATAAACCCCCCACACATGTTGGAATGTACACAGAAGGTCACTGAGCACATTAGACCCGTTTTCACTTTCCACACTTTAATTTTGATGCCATATTGGACGCTCGCATCCATTGTTGAGCCCACAGATGTCAGGAGATAATCACAAAGATTTATGATAATGGTATAATTTCCCACAACCTGTGATTTTATGTATGTGTATCATGCACATGAAGAGCTGTGCATTGTTCCATGGGAAAAATAATAAATTATATAAATGAGATGAAGATACGACTTTTTGAACACTTAAATGCATCCCTTATTTATTTTTATGTTGCTGATCGTTTTTTCTCTAAAACATGGCAATGTTGGTCAGTCCACCACTTTGGTCCAAACTGAAATATCTCAGATATTCATGGTCCCCAGAGAATGAATACTGATGACCTTAGTGATACTTTGACCTTTCATCTATAGCGCCACCAACCCGTCGTTGTTTTCATTTATCCAGTCAAATATCTTAGTAACTATCAGACTGATTGGTTTGTACAACACATTCGTGGTCTCCAGACAATGAATCCTAGTGACTTAGAAGAAAAGTCAGAGGATCCACTATCATAAAAACAGTCAAAAAGAAAACTGAAACATGCAGGAATAAATTTGAATGTTCTTTATTGCACAGTCATCTGACGCCTACAGCACATGCATGGAAAATTCACCCAGCAGATAGAATAATCAGATAGAGCATGAAATTACCCATTTTTCAATTACATATGTGTAACAGTGGAGTGGAAAGTAGTATGGAGTGCACTGACAGGGCTGTGGCAGATGATTTAGATACATGTTCGCACAGTGCCAAGGACTCTGCACCGAGAGCAGAGCCAATTCAAATATAGCACAGACTCTTGGGAAAAAGTTTCCTTGAAAAACATGATTAATGGCAGTCCAGCGTGTTTCAGTGAGGCTGCATGGCGTGACTAATGCAAACAGGTTTTCTTAGGCAACACAGTAACCTTTGCTCAACTGGCACATACGGAAATTACATTTTTATTTCAGCCTCTGTTTGACCTCATGAAGTAAACGTAGTATGTTCATGTCAATTTCAGCATATATTACACCCGTGAAATTTTCTGAATAACTGGTAAAACAGCACAACACAATCATACAGTAATAATAATTCTCAAAAGATTACCTCACAAAATGCTGATTTCATTTAAGTGAACAGAAACCAGACTGTGAAAAGGCAGACTTGTTCAGTCATTGCATCAGCAGGAGAGAGTTGGCTGTGTAAATTTGAGGCAGCTCTTTGAGCAAACAATGATATAACACTGAACAAATACTAAGAGTATCACAATGTGTAGCAACACCATGACAGTTCTGAGAACTGTTGGCTAATTTTGGTTTGTATGCATCGAGTCAAGTCCCCAGTGAACTGCAGCCTTACCTCGAACGCATACTTAGGGTATACTGCCCTATAGAAAGAATATCAAGTAGCAACAGTAAACAATGTTTATAACATAGTTAGGACATTTTTATACTTTTGTAGTCTGGATAAATTAAATGCAAGCAAGACTAAGATGCAGCCTTGCTAGCAGCTCTTTGAAGCTGTCCTTAAGCAGAGTGGTGATTTTAGTTAGATGCTAATGGCAGCATGCAAGAATTCAGATTTACTGAATTTGGTGAATTTAAACTGACAGAAAAACTATTTGGTAAAGCACGGTAGCATGTTAACATTTGATTATTAGCACTAACATTTGAAGCTGACGGGAATGTCATCAGATTTGCAGGTATTTGGTCCAAAACTCAAATACTAGAATTTAAACTTTGACCTGATGATGGCGCTGGATAAAGGATCAAAGATATTGCAATTATTTTGCTTATTTAACAGGGACATTGCAGAATAGATTCAGGACACAACATGTAGCCAATGCATGAATGTCTGTAACAAATTCCATGGCACTCCATCCAGTAGTTGTTGAGACATGTCACTCAAACTCAAAGTGGAGGAAACGTCACGGTATGACTACAGTCATCACAATTCATCATCTGGGAATATCTGTAAATCTGTAGATGTTGAGATATTTTCACTGGATAAATGAAAACCTGACCTGTTGCTAGTGCAATTAGAAAAATAAATAAATAAATCAAGGGATCAGCTGCATTTATCCTCCTGGGACTATGAATTAATGTGCAAAGTTTCACTGCAATCAATCAGTCCACCAGTTTTTGAGACATTTCAATAAAAAAACAAAAATGTCAACTCCTTTGTGACGCTAGAGGAAAAGTCAGATTACGGCAGGTTTCAGCTTCAGGAAAGTAAGAATGCCTGTACAAAATTTCATGGAAATTCAACAGCTGTTCAGATGTTTCAGTCTGGATCAAAGTGGAGGACAAACCATTCGATAGTCAAATATTGACTTTAGGTTTCTAAAATCTACCATTTTCTGTGGTTTGCTTCCTAGAAAATCTGCCAGATTTAGGACACAAATGGAAATGGCTTTATGGAACCATACGTCAACCATCCATTTCACCAAGTTACCCCCTCAGAATGCATATCATCTCTTATCAACAGCTGCTTTCAGCTCTTATCTGTCTTCACCACAGGAGGAAACAGGGGTCATGGGAAATATGGTCCTGATTTTTTTTCCCCCAAACACAAGTGCCAGACAGTTGTACAACCTCTTCCTAAACACCGAAGGGAAAGATCTGGAAAGATCTTATTTGAGTATTCCTATCACTAGAACTCTCTAGTGAGCTATATTACATGGACACTTGACTCATGACCCCAAAGTCCTTATTTAGAAACATCTCAGGGTGAAATTAGATCTTAGCAATATGCATAGGTAGAAATCCAGGGCAACACAGTTATTTCTAAATCTTGAACTTCATGTGGAAAACTCCCAGCTCTGTGCCAGACAACATCTCGTGTCCCGCCACTCCTCTTTGCATTCCTCATTGTCATATTCAAACATACTGTTCCAACATCCTTAAACCTTCAACAGCTGAGAGTGTCAGGCTTCTCTGAACGCATGAAGGTTGACCTGGGCGTGAATACTGGGAAACCATAGCCGTGATCACAACTAGATCAAACATTCAGTCTTCTCTGGGAGGATCGTGTGCAAGAGGCCTAAATGTACCCATTAAAGTGTGAGCCACAAAACAAACAAAGTGAGGGTGCAGAGAGGACATGGAGGTGGCTGTAGATCAAGATGAATGACCTGTGTTACTAAGACACGAGGTAGGGATAGATCACTAGGTCACCTGCCTGATGTTGAAAGACTGAAATGGCCTCTGGTTATGGAACTTGCAAGCCAAATGCAACTGAAAGTAGGTGCTGTAATCATTTTTTTTTTTATCAAATTATCACTCATTAAAGGCTCTTGTGAGTTCAAAAAGCTGGCAAGTCTTCAAGCATCAAAGTTCACCCTTAATGTGTTTAACAGAGCCGAAGGTTTCACTTCAAATCTGGATGAACAGTTTACCTAAATGATAGATTTGAGGATGCCAAGATATTGATTTTGCAAACCTCTGATGGCCTGCACAAAAGACTCCAAAGGGATAGGGTTGCAAAAGAAAGACGGCTGCACTCAGTCTGATATGTTTAGAAAGCAAGACTTTTAAAGACATAAGAACACTGCCATCTGCTGGACTGGGACCATCGAAATGGTTTAAATGTGTACTTAGCTTTGTGGGGCAGGCTGGTGCAAGACAGTGGTTCAGGCTGGAACTCAAGGCCTCTGGGACTAGAGCCTGCAGGTAATAAGGCACCTGTAGCCTGTAGAGGGAGCTGTAGCCCACATGATCTGTCACATACAGAAGCCTAACAGCTTGGGGGCGTGCTTCTTATCCTGTGGCGCCACCATCAGGTGGAACTCATTGATCTGCAGAAGAATCCAGAGACATAGAGCCTAAATCTACTCAATACACGTCATCATCCTGGTTGATATCAGCCAAAGTAATGACCCTGTCCACCAAGATGCACATAGATGGCTGCTCACTTCATCATAGATGCTCCATGAGTGGGTTTGTCAAATAATTACTTTTATATGACCTCTGCTGAGAGTAATTTCTTGGAAAAAGGAAGAAAAGTCCCCAAAAACATTTTCAAAAACAAAAAATTCAAAGGATGATCCTAAGTTGTTTAATAAAAACCGACTCTGGTCTGAATTTTGTTATGTTTTCCATCTGACACCTTTCAGCCCAGGAAAGGTATCTATTATATGGTTCTTCACAAAGTTTCTTCCAGTTTCACAAATTTAAAAGTTGAATTAAATTTAAAGAATTTTCCTTAATTAATCCTTTCCTTTTAAGTAATAAAAAGGGACTAAAATAAGAACTGCATGTCTACTTAAAAACATGTTAAATATTAATCTTAATCATAGCAACAAGTATAAAAACAATTAATCTATGATTGTTTTTTAATATTTATCATTTAGAGAATAAAGAAATATGGGGAAAATACGTTTTGGGACGCAGGGGATTTTTTTGCTGCAATACCGCAAGTGGCCACCGGGGACAATTGGCTGCAAGCACTGCTGCAAGGCTATGCAGCAGCACCACATCCAGGTCTGATAATACATCCATGGTTCAAACACTTGACTTTGGAGGTGAACTGATCACTCTGTATTTTACCTGTAATTACTAAAAAGTTATATTGTTCTTTCCAGGAAACCTTTTAGGACATTATTTGGAAATAAACTGGAATTTGAGGACCTTCTAATTATATGTCGTTGACATGTTACTGATTCAACGGATCCATTTACACAATTTTACAATTAATTCTCATGAAAACAGATGTTCAGGTTCAAAGAACACGTACTATAGAGTACATAAGAGAACTGAGCCAAGTCCTCTCACTGAACACAGGATGGCAGCAGAGACCAGCACAGAGATTGCATTGTGCTGATGTGACTGGCGACCTGTCTAATGAGTTTCCAGTGTACATGAGTTCATTTGTATCACAAAAGATTTCTTCATGCACACTTACGGTTTAAGGGTTGCTGCTATCTTACACTTTTGTTTTTGTCTATAAATCCAATAATGAAAACAAAAAGAAGCAGGGTTGTGTTTTTATTGCTATCTATCTATATAGGCCCATGTATGTAATGTGTATCTAAATACACGATAGTGAAGATAACCATATCGCCAAGACGATCTGAGATGGTGACATCATAAAGCTCAAACTCCAAAAGTACAGGAGCCCAAACTTGGTGTACTTAATGTTGAGGAACAACTAGAGACCTAAATACACAAGGGAGGCAGGGACAAGTGGACACAGGTGACACACATTAGGGCTGGGCAAACCCACAAATAGGAAGTAAAACAACACAAGGACACACAAGGAAAGTAATTTCAAAGTAAAACAGGAAATAAACAAAAGTCCAAACAAATCCCAAAAAGTGTCATTAACAGGGTGTTTTTGGGGATGTCAGGTGACTGAAATCAACAAATAACATAATAGTAGACAATGAAGTTTTTCTCAGGAGCGATTTCAAAAAGTTTTAAACTGTGCCCAGTTGAGAGATGATGGGGTCCACAAATGTCTACATCCCGTGAAGAAGATATATTGGATTTCAAAACTCTGGTGTCTATATAAATAATGCAGAGCATCATACACCACAAAGAAACATTAAAGAACCAAAAGCAAACAATAATTGGAATGAGACTTCATCTGCGCTATCTGTCTTATGTGGAAGACCTGATTTGTGGAAAAGACCGTGCAAGACCAGAAATCCTTACCTCACTCACAGCTGGCACTAGAAAGAACACTAGGTACAAAGTGCTTCATGCCACAATAGAGAGAGCAAATGAACAAGTTCAACTTCAGATGCTTGCATATCAAGATCCCTTTTGATGCCAAGTATCATTGAAGCCACAGCTAAAGGAAAGCATCTAAAAATAAAAAAAAACAGCCAATGACGAGGCCTTCCAGGTGCTCACTGAAGAAAGTGACCAGGCCTTCTTATCTAAGGACATGGCTGTAACATTGTTGAGCTCCCACAAAGAGAACTTTGTTAACAATTAAAAATGTTCTCCACTGATGTGACTAAATGTACTTTGTGACAGTTAAAGCAGAAGCTTCTGAATGCTGAATGGTCAGGAAAATCTGTTTTGGTTTGTTTGATGAATACACCAAATGGATTTGCTATGAGGGAGGCTGCTCTATTAATAGATAAGGTGACAACGGAGAATGACGCAGTGCATGAAGAATTTCATCTAACAATGTCTGACACTCGCATATTACACACTCCATGCATTTCATCGTCTTGCTCATGTCATGACCCTCCACATCTCATAGTTGTTTTGTGACTTCTATTTGACTTTTGGTAGTTTTCCTCATGCTCCTCCTGTTCAATCTGTGTGTAAGCTTCATTGGCCAGGACAGTGATTTACGTAGGGCATCGCACCTGGTATTTTGGATCCATGACCAGTCCCAGAAAAACTGTACTGATTGTAACAAACATTGCCGGAGATCCCATTTTGATTTATTTTGAGAGGAGGAATTACTGTGGGGGAAGGACTGAACAGGGCACCACAAGCTCCAACATGACCACATGCTTGGATGTTTCTAAGCTCAGCAACAATGTCTGAATTAAAGGTGTTCTCCACCATTACATCTGTTGGGATCTGGGGCTTGGACCTACAGATTCTGTGTCTTTCAGTTTAATCTCTTCAGTACTTCACTGAGCAATTTAATCTGCAAAACTTTTAATCTTCAGAGAAGATTCAGACCGCAGGAGCGCCCTGGTGGGTCATCTGGTAGAGCACGTACCACAAAGGCTTAGCCCTTACCGTACTGGCTGGCAATTTAGTGACAGTTTTAATTTATGTCAAAAATAAATCAAATGAATTAATAATGCAAAGAGATCTAAAACTCAAGTGGCCTGCAAACTATGTAAAAAGATGGAGCTGGCAGTAGCAGTGACACAGCAGACACGCAGCCTATCTGAACACACATGCGTTACAGCTGCAGTTGTTCAGCGATGCAGCCGCCACACAAACGCAACGCAAGCAGTGTTGTTAATCATTAATTGCAGTCCTACTTGAAAGTAGTGATATGCAATCCCAGTGGTTTGTCCAAACATCTATCAGCCTGGCACAGCACTCCTCACCCACCCACCCACCCACCACCCTCCCAAAGCCTGCCCTAAGCTGTAGCTGTCACTCCCCCTGTGTAAGAACCATCCATCCACTACAATGACTGAGGACTGCCTCCTCAGCTTATTCACACCCCCCTACCCTTCTTTCACTCTTTCATTAAAAACACACATTCCCTCTTCCTCTGCCTCCACACAGACCGACGGACACAAACACTGACACATCCCCTCGCTACCCATCAGTCCATCCAGTCCCCAAGGTGTCGGCCATCACCGTCTCTCGTTTCCACAGCAACCACTGCCTCCCCTGTCAGACTTGTGAGAGTGCTGTTCTGTTTGCTTTGGTTTCAAAAGGATTAATGGACATGCATTATAGTTCTGGTGCTGCACTTAGGTGTGTGGACGATACACTGAAGCATGTCATACAACGAAAACAAAACATGTTGAATCACAGCTGCAATAATTAGTCAACAAATCATCCAATCTTCTCTACTTGATAAAGAAAATGATTAATTGGTTATCAAAATTTTTGTAGATTAATCTTCCAAATCCTAATTTATATTTTGCAACTATTTTTGATCATTTATTGTCACTTTAAGCAAACATCAGACATTTTATAGACAAAATGATTTGAGAAAGATTAATCAATAAAAAAATTGCTATAATGAATTACAGTTTGAGAACAATCATGCATCTATAAAAAGGATGCAAACTCCTCATTTACCGAAGCTCCTCTGACATTTAACTGTCTTTGGAAACATGCTCCTGAACTAATTTGTCTGGTGCAAAATATCATCTGAACCCAGCCTGACTATTCATGCATATTTCTGGGGACCATTCGCATTATTTTACATACCAATATTATATGTGGTGCAGCTCCTGCAAAGGATCTATTTTGCAATCATGGATAATTCATGATCTGCACAGACACTGCATATGAAAATCCTTTGAAGGTGGTTTGGGACTGGAAAATTCCCTTTTCATACACTTGCCTTCACTTTGTAAAGGCCTTCCTTCTTGTGTTTCAGTGCCTGTAAATTCGAACAGTGAAGTAATGTTTTTTCATTCGGGTAATATGACTCACCTGTGGTGTAGACACCAATATCAGCCCCTTGTTAAAATTAATTCATCTGTAGTTTCATTCAAACTTGACATGAACAATGTTGACAGCTTTACCGAACAGAATAAGGGTGTGTTGATGGGTGATACACAAAATATTGTGTGTGCGTCTGGTCATGGTCAGGAATATACTGGTTATGTGCAGTAGAAGAAGAAGTACTCAGATCATTTACTTCAGGTAAAAGTGGCAACTACTGTGTAGAAATACTCTGTTACACTTAAAAGTACTAGCATCAAAATATACTTAACAAAAATCATTAAAAACCCCCCTTATTTTGTACCTTAAATGGCCTCAAGTTTTCAAATAAGGACAAAATTTAACGATGATTTTCATTATTTGGTCAATGTTAAAAGGGCTTTAAACCCTTAAACCTCCCTTGAACTGTATGGTGTGCTGCAGGAATGAGTCTTAAAACCCAGTCATTTGTTAGCATTTTAACACGTCCCAAAGTCTACAGGTTATTTGAATGGGTTTTTGTTAGGTGACTGAAATGAGGTCTGCAGTTAACACAAGCTCAATGCATTTTCATGTTTTAGTCTATGACATAAAATACATCAGTAAATACCCCAGTCGTGATTTCTTTACATTCTTTTACATCTGTTAAAAGAGGCAGTTGCTAATAAGTGGCTAAATGAGACTACAGGCGACGTCACGTCACCTTGCAGAACATTAAAAAAACGTTCTACTCACCAGTTTGCTTGGACAGCCTGTTTTTATACTCACAGTATTAACTTCGTAGAAGAGTTATGAGCGAAACCAAGCTACAAGTTGGAAGTTTAGTGGTGGTGATGCTGAAGTCATGCAATGAGGGTGTACAGTAGTTCATCTGAATGCATGGAAAAGAAGGCCATGAAATTTCAATCCTCCGACCAAAGGGCTGCTGAATCTGAAAGGAAACAAATAGAGATTGAAGATTAAACTTAACACAATCAACAATAGTAGTCTCAGATGTCCTGAAATGATGACAGAGTTCTTAGTTAGACTAACAAAGGCATTTAAAAAGAACTAAACAGTAAGATAAACTCCTTTTACCAGAACTGCCACCCCATGCAGAGGTGAAAAAGGGCAAATGAGTGGTAGTTAAGTCTAGGAGTGAGTGACCAGGTGAACTCAATCAGGTAAATGGGGGTTGGTAAGAGTGAAAACAAGAGCCAATCAGTGATCAGGAAAGGAAAGGGGGTGAGGCAGGTAAAGAAAGGAAGAGGAAGAAAAGAGAAAACAGGGATCTTCTCTACACCTGTAATGTTATTTTATAGGTTTGCACTTCCTCTACTTCAGTAAGATGTAGATGCAGGACTCTTGTGATGTAGTATTTGCTTTGGAGACATTTTTTTCATTGTTGTAATAGTATTTTTTCTTCAGTAGGATCTGAGTACTTCTTCTACCACTGTCTGTATGTGAGATGTGTTGGCCATGTCAGCAGTCAGCACATTGTTGACTCCCAAGATGACCCACGCAGACACATGTCGTCTACTGCATGAACTGTAATGGCACCAATTCCACTGCTAATTAATAATCACTGTCAAACCTGAAGATCTGTGCTGAAGAATCAGGACTGAAAGGTCTGAGGACAAAGGAGGCAATCAAATTACCGTCCATTTTACTGATTTCATTTCCACGGTGGAGGCCGCGGCAGTGGAGCGGCTTCAGTGCTTAATGGTTTCTGGCAACGACGGGGCCCTTAGTCCTGTTCACTGGAGCTGCAACATCCCCCCAGGGTTTCATTGGCAGTTAGAGATATCATTTCTCTTCTATTGATGTCATTTAATGAAAAAAAAAGAAAAAAGTTATGTTTGTCGTTAACCTCCCGTGATGTTCTCTTATGCATAAAAAAACTAGACTATTGTCCCAGCTAAACAATGACCTTGTGTAACTGTGTAGGTCAATTGAATGTGAAATGAGATCATTTAGAATTCATATATGTGAGCTGTGTCTTTATTCAGGCCGCAAATAAACTGAAAAGCTGCACTACATTACAGAGCTTGTCAGGGAACAGGCCAGAGACCTTTAATTGGAGGGTTAGAAACTGAGAGGAGGAGGAGGATGAAGAAGAGGAAGAGGAGGGGGGAGGATGCTGCTGCAGTATTTAAGGCTGAGATGAGGGAGAGGGAGAGAGACTTCTAGAAAGGATAGGGTGCTTTACTTTGAAGTGTGTGGTGGGACTGTGTGCAGCACAGAATCCCCCAATCCTTCATCTATCAGGCTTTCTTCACTGCCATGTTTGCTCATTATGTTTTCATGGGCTGATTCTAGACGCCAGAGTCGAATCTTTTGGCCCGGGAGAGAGAAACTCCAGGGGAATAGGAATGAGGCAGAGACGCTCATGTATTTTCAGGTCGGCTGTCGACATGGATTGATGCCACTGACATCAAAAAATACTCCTTTGAATCCAGTTGATACCTTGACATGTAAAGAATATGTTATTGTGATTCCTTGATTGACAAGTCATATTGAGTAGGCTCAGACGAAGCAAGCTGCCTCCACTAGGTCTGTCTTTTTAAGACTAGATAATGACCTTGAACCATTAACATCACATAGTATTTCTTCACGCTCATTTCCCCACGTTAAATCTTTCTTCTTTGGTCTTGACAGAGAGCTCCTGCCTCCTTATCAGCCCTGTTTTTTGTTCAAATTATGTCACACAAATGACAAAAAAAAGAGTAAAACTATTGTTTTTTAACGATGGTTTGCAGACGTTTGAAATTCTCTAACAATGTTTGTTATGGTCCTGATTCCTTTTCTTTGTTCACTTTAATATCCATCAAAGGCATTTTTTAAGTAGAAACCATATGAGACACAAAAATGTCATAAAATATGGGGTCATTAGGTAAAAGGCAATAATGACCTAAATTCTGAAATATATGATGAACCTAAGAAATATACAGAAATATATATTTTTTTACCTTAAAACTATTTCATTAATTTACCAATTAATAGTGTTGAAATTAAGGGATTTTTACAAAACAAATAATGGATAGATTAATGGATTTTAGCTTTGGTTAAAAAGGTGTTTTGTTTGGTCATTTGACCTTTGACCACCAAAGTCTAATCAGTTTGTCCTTCAGTCCAGGTGAACATATTTACCCACTTTGAAGAAATTCCTTCATGGCGTTGCAGAGATGTCACATTCATGAAGCCAAAAATGTGTTTTGTGAGGTCATCGTGGCCTTAACTTTTGACCTTTGACCACCAAAATCTAATCAATTCATCCTTGAGTCCTAATGACTGATTGTGCCAAATTTAAAGAAATTCCCTTTAGGCGTTATTGAGATATCGTGCTCACAAGAATGGGACGTACGAACGTTTGAACGGATTGGACAACCTGAAAACATAAGACAAAAAAAAAAAAGTAAAGACAAGAATACAGATACAGGGGCGTCGTGTAGCGTAGTGGTTTAAGCAGGCGCCCCATGTGTAGAGGCTACAGTCCTCGCTGCAGTTGGCCCCGGTTCGAATCCCGCATCGGACGGCCTTTCGCTGCATGTCATTCCCCCTCTCTCTGCCTCCCTGTTTTTTCCTGTCACTCTCCACTGTGCTGTCCATTAAAGGCATAAAAGCCCA
>NW_019525233.1:1842693-1870654 GCF_002814215.2 Seriola lalandi dorsalis | reverse complement strand
TTTTTTTACCTTAAAACTATTTCATTAATTTACCAATTAATAGTGTTGAAATTAAGGGATTTTTACAAAACAAATAATGGATAGATTAATGGATTTTAGCTTTGGTTAAAAAGGTGTTTTGTTTGGTCATTTGACCTTTGACCACCAAAGTCTAATCAGTTTGTCCTTCAGTCCAGGTGAACATATTTACCCACTTTGAAGAAATTCCTTCATGGCGTTGCAGAGATGTCACATTCATGAAGCCAAAAATGTGTTTTGTGAGGTCATCGTGGCCTTAACTTTTGACCTTTGACCACCAAAATCTAATCAGTTCATCCTCGAGTCCTAATGACTGATTGTGCCAAATTTAAAGAAATTCCCTTTAGGCGTTATTGAGATATCGTGCTCACAAGAATGAGACGTACGAACGTTTGAACGGATTGGACAACCTGAAAACATAAGACAAAAAAAAAAAAGTAAAGACAAGAATACAGATACAGACTGAGAGAGGCCTTGAAGTACAATACGTAAATAAATGTATTTCTCTGTTGTACAAGCCATATTAGTAAAATAAGTTCATTTTAATTCAGATCCAGTTGTTGCAAAAAGCTGCTGTAAATGTGGGACTTTATTTTGAAGGCAGACACTCTGGCAGCTGATGGAGTCCATCTAATGCATTTCTTTCTGACCTGATACTCACTCTGAACCAAATCTATGTGGACTAGCTCTGTAATGAGATGCATTAGAGTCGTGTGGCACAGAAATCCAATACTCCCAGCCATCCTCTCTCCACCAACTGCACTATCAAGCAGGCCATAAACGGGGCTAAATTTAGTGAGAGTCTTTTGTCTCTGGCAGCTATGAAATCTTATCGTTTTTACTTCTGAGACTTGTCAACACGCTGAAAATTGATGCCTCGTCAGATGATGTTCGCGCTGTTTTAAACGTGATTCCATCGATTCCTCTCTGCCAGCTCGTCCGTTATCCGTAGCTCTTGTGCCCTTCCTGTTGCACTGCATGTCACTTATTTCAATATGACTGTTTCATGGTGAGATGATAAAGCCATTATCCAGCCTTTTCAAAAACCTGTCACACCCCGTCGCTGAGCGGGTAACAATTAATTTTCTCCAGTGACAATGCCTCAGCCGCTCCCTGAATTGAGATTAAATTTCTTTGTCAATTTTTATTTGAAAATGTATGTTTCACAAACGGGTGTGTGCCGTTCAATTTGGCACACATCGCTGTGCTCACAATCCATTTGATGCCTCTCAGTGGGGCCCCAGAGCTGTCAGCCGGTGAGTCAGTGGGATGCGATGGATTGTGACAAACTGCAGCACATGACAGTTGAAAGATGATGGGGAGTGATTGTGCTGTACTGCTGGCAGGGGGGGGGTGTGCCGTTATATAAGTACTGCATCACATTTCACATAGATGTAAATGTGTGCATGTGATTAGGCCGCCCTTCAAAGCCAAAACACAGTTACTATATTTAGGCAAAATTGGGTTAAGACGTCTTTGTTTTTTTTAAAAATAGTTATTTGGTCCCATTAGCAGTACATAACAGTTGATAAATGGTTTAAAAAGCACTATAATGTAGCAGCTATAAAGACTTTTAAAGTGATTATTAATGTGCAACATTTGTCAGCAACTATAACTATGCTTGTGTTTAACCATGTTGTCATTTATTATCTGGAACTTGTAGGAATTTTAACCGAGAAAAGAGTTTAAACAAAAACACACAGAACAGTATAAAACTGCATGTAGCCAAGCAGCACATTATAAACATCATAGTTCATTATATGACAAGATGAAATAAATTCAATACAGCTAGCTTAACTTTACCCAGTAGCAATAAGTTGATTTTACCCAGTGTTAGTGTTATTTGTAATATTAGCGCTGGATTATTTACCTGAACTAAAATATGGTTATTTTGACCCAGCATTAGACACAGCAATCACAACATGCATGTTTAAAAAGAGCTAGAATAGATGAGCAAAGTTCACAACTATATTAGCATTAGCTGAAGCTAAAACTTATACATAAACTTAACTTATTTTCTTATAGCTGTTCTTATGTAATTAAAAAATACCAATTTTAATGAGCTGGCATCTCAGTTATTCACTTCATTCCTCATGCAGCAGCTTGATTGAGTCATGATAGAGGAAAAACAAAAAAAGCTAAAGTAGTTAGTGATGCTAAAGCTAACTAGCCTTGTGTCAGAGTAGCAGAAGCTACCATCTCTGCTTTTGAGTGAAAATCTGCTTTAAAAATGTATATAAATCACATATTTATCATAAATAATCACATGTTTAAATATATTCAACAGTAAATTTATTTATTGTATTGATTTCTATATAAATATTGTAATATGCATACTATTTAATATTATAGTAGATGGACAGATACCTAACAGAATCCAAGCAGTTTGAAAATGTGTGTTTTGCACATGTGTATTGCTGGAAAAATCACTGTGTTAACGTGTAAAATTAATTCAGTGTGGAGTTCCTCTTTAATTCCAGTGACTGTAAATAATCAAAATAAAATGTGTTTTCCTGAACAGACTGGACATTAAAATGGACACGAGAGCTGAAAAGGTGCATTTGAATTCACTTTTAACCCTCATATTTCCCAGGACACTACTGAAAGTCCACAATCTGCATTTTTTAAGTATTACATACAGTATGTTCTTTATCAATGAGGTTTCAAGGGAAAATAATCAGCTTTAGAAGCCATAAAATTAAGGCATTACTGCTTCTGTAGTTAACTCTCTGCTATTGTTGCTATTGTAGGGTGTTATTTGTTTCTGCTGATTATAGTTTATGGAAATTTTGGTAAAACACATGTAAAAACACGTTACAAGTACTGGGATTTTGTTTCTGTGTGATTTAAGATGGCTACGATTTAAAGTAATGATTTATGTACAAAAACAAATGCTTAACAATATAGCCTCAGATGAATACCTCCACTTTCTCACATTTCCTGATGGAGGAACAGCACTCGATCCCTCTCGAGTCCGCGCATCGACAAAGCTGGTGGAGAGAAAACATTTTTCGTTATGAAATATGCATGGTGTGTTCAGCACAAAATATGTCACAGCTATCCTACTCTGAACTGCTTTCCATGATCTGTCTTTTATGAAAAATGCATGTGTTGTTGTGCCTGGGAACTTTTGTGAAGCCAAGCTTCAGTTCGATTAGGGAGAGAATCAAAGCTCGGATCCTGGGCGACGAATAATTCATCTTCATTGAGATGCGTTTTGGTTTCCCAAAAAACTTACATGACATTGAATAAAGTGGAGTAGTGGAGGAATCCTCTCTTAGCGTGAGCGGCCTCCCTCATCCACATCCAGAGCACGAGGATACACAAAACAGAGCCACAAGCCGCATAAATCTCCCTCTGTGTAGATGTCTGTGGCACTGATCCTGAAAATACACTAATAAATCAATAATTACAGCACATATCTGAGGGATAAAAAGTTTTTAAAAGTTTTCATAAAGTAAAAAAACATGCTTTATGTTATGATTGATAGATATAGGTTTAGACAGAGATGCATCTGAATGCTGCGTTTGTCCGTCTCTCCTTGAGATGTGTAGATTTATAACAGTGTTAGCCCCTCTGAAGGCCTCGTCCTCCACCCCTGACTACTATTAATCACCTACACCTGGATTAGAAGTGCCTGAATTAATAACCATAAACCTCTGAATTTTAAGCAGCCCAGTCTTTTGGACACTGATGCACAACCACACCTTTAAGAAGACCCCTGAGCCAGTCAGTTGCTCCTAATAAACGATCAAATACTGATGCTTACCCTCTTCAGAGGCTCTTACACACTCACGGTAGTGGCTGCATTTACAGTTTTAAACCTGTGAGTGGTGCTGCCAGCCACTGAACATGCATGAACTCGGTGTGTTTGTGTGTTTATACAGTTTCTCCTTCAGTGATCACAGGACAGCGTCTGAAAAAAACAACAACAAAAAAAATGCTGTGACAATTAAGACAAATGACCCTCAACAGCTTCCCACAAACCCTCAGTCCTTTTCATTAACTTCTGCAGTTGTTGTTTTGTAATCCTGAGCTTTGTTTCTGTTAGAGCTCCATGCAAACTGCTCCTAACTGTGTCGTTACAATTGTGGAGCTATGACTGACTGCTCTGTGAGGAGGGTGTTGGGGCGCCTGGGTTGCTTGCCCAGTAGAGCGCATATCACACAGGCTTAGTCCTAATCGCAGCGATGGGTTCGAGTCCGACCCGTCGGCCCTTTGCTTTGTCATCCCCTCTCTCTATTTCCCTCACTTTCCTCGCTCTCTCTCACCGTGAGTTAACCGGACATTATTTAGAATATATATGTTAATGCAGAGTGAAGTTTTGTTGCGCAGTGATTCCAGTGCAGTTACAGAGAGTTTTTATAGCTGGAGTTGTGTTGTTCCAGCTCTGAGTTGTTTTGCGTCTGGCCTGTAAATATATGCATTGTGGTGGCTCCCTGTCTGCTGCTCGCACATTCATTTGGTTGGCTGGCAGCTTTGGCAGCAATCACGGGAATGACCTGGCCTAATGTAGCGAGGAGATCAGTAGACCACGGTGAAAACCATCCTGCACACTCCCTCCCTCTCACACATGCGCACAGAGGCAGAAACATCTGCTACAGACTAAACAAAGGACCAGGGAGCCGAGTGTCAAAACTGGATCATCGGCGCACTGAGCCAATACCCGTGTGTTTGCTCACAGCTGAGCAGCCACTGTATCTCTACATGCTAGCTGTACGACAGCCCTGTTGTTCTGTCTGTCTCAGTTTGGTATATCGTATATATCTGGCCTGTTCATACATACTCCCCCCTCAGAAGCAGCTTTGATTTGATGATAGTTGACGAATGCTGTGAAAAGAGCCCGGGGCATTGTTCTTGTAAGCATTAAAATGTGTGTTTCATCATGACAGCACTCTCCCAGATGAATATTGCAGGCAGAAGGTGGGAAGGCAGCAGTATCTGGCGTTAGAAACAGTAGGCATGGCATGAGGAGAGAGGGAAAGGGACGGTTCGATTGGGGATCTGTGTAGTGGCACACATTGTTTTCCAACACCATTGCTGGGTAGTTGACTGCAGTAACTACAAAAGTAAATGTACACAAGTACACTTGTTTACTGTATGTATGACTGGAGACACTTAGTTTTGTTGCACACTGAGCAATGACAATAAAGGCATTGAATTGAATTGAATTGAATTGAATTGAATTGAATTGAATGAATTGAATTGAATTGAATGAGTGTCTGTATTTTGTATTTGATCATGTTTTCAGTTTTTCTGTGTTGTCTGTATTTGGCTGTTCTTTTTGTAGCATGTGATGTAATGCAGCATGTCAGTGGAACACAGTTAATGGTCTGTTAATGTAAGAGTGTTAAGCCGTGGTCCACGAAGGTGTGGCTGTTGTAGACCACGAAGGCCAAACCGAAATGAGACCAGCTGAGTCTGCCCTTTCCGTTGCGTCACGAAGCGCGGCTTCTGTCGCTGTTGTTTGCTTTTATTACCGGCACGCAATGAATCTTGGGATAGGTTGGGCCATGAGGGATCAACCCGTCGGATCTTTTAGTTGCTCAGGAAAAGAAGGCTGCATTTGAAGGAGCCTGCAAAATGACACAGCCTAGTCGCGCGGCTGTGACGCAATCAGTCTTCAAATTAAGCCTCCGAGGATGCGGCTCCTGAATTGGGACACAGATTTACACTCATTCTGAAAACTAGAACATTACATTATACTTCTTGTTTATTACATCAAATACTGTTTTACTACAAGTGTAACTGCAGTGTTTTACACAGTGTTGCATAATGAGTTTCATTGTAATTTTAAAGTTGCTAAGTTAGCAAGCTAATGTCTGACTATCACATTTGAGAACAGCTGGATGAAACTGGTGATACTAGAGGTCGGGAGCAGTTTTGTATTTGTTTGTGTTTTGTGTATTTGCAGCGGTAATGTAATGTTACACAAAAAATAAAATAAAACCAGGAATGAAGGTGGGAAAAAATGTAATATTAGCAAACTAAAATGTCTGTGTGAGGCATTGTTATTTCACCTTATAGTGCGACCTTTTGGGAAGCTTTACAATATTGAATTAGGGGGATCAAGAGTTCTTTACACAATTCATATCCACTGACATTTTGTGGGCTCACGGGTTGCACATTGTGCCCCTGTGGAGAAAGCAATCGATGGCCTCAGCATTTCTCTGTGGACCGACACTATTCTGCAGCACGGGGAGTGTGTTTGCCGCACGTCCAGTTCCTGTGCAGCCCATGGGAGAGCTGTGCACACAACCCTATAGATTCACACGAGGTGAAAAGGTGGTCAGGACGCTGCGTACACTTCTATTCTGCTCACGTTTGGACCAAGGAGGCAGACGGACGAAGAGGGGAGGTGGGCACCTCCTTCACAGTTGAACCCCCAAATGTCATGGAGGGGGCAGCGCGTTATTGCCATGGAAACCCAGCCTTGGTAATATTTGATTTTGATCAGAAGCAATGCCCTGATGAGATCCCCCCCGCCTGCTCTCTGCTCTCCAGGTGACTGGATTTTCTGAAGTTGGGAAGGAACCTGGAACAGATTGTAGTCACTGAGCTCTCGCGGCCGCTGGGATTAGTTTTAACCCTGGTGATAATTGGACTGGGGAGAAGAAGACTCCATCTTCATGATTTCTACTTTCCCTTTCCATATGAATCTCTTCTCAGTCTTCGGCCCAAGCATCTCTGCACTCTGAAATACCAGCTCACAGCACGAGGAATCTGCTCCCACCTCATAGAAATGCTCACATGTGCTGCTAAATTACATCATTTCCAATAGACCGAAATACACAAAACAACACACCTGAATCATGAACAACGTCAAGATTACAGTATCTAATACTGCACAGGCCCTACTGCCTGCAATATGAACCCCTCTGTCTAGACACCCATTACCCGCCTGCACCTAAAACAGTGGAATCAATACCATCGCAGGGAGTTATAATGGCCCAATTACTGTTTGTAGGTTTGTCAATGCCACGTCTCTGAGGACGCCTGCAAAAGGCCACACAAACATACTGTGTGCAGGAGTAATGCCATACATTTGTAATAGTGTGAGCATGTTGTGTGTGTGTGTGTGTGTGTGTGTGTGTGTGTTTCCTATAGGCTGCACTGCCGTGACATTTAAGACAAAAAAGGTGACTGAGCTACTGTGTATTCAGACTTGTGTTTGTATTGTGGCACTGTGCTACAAACAACAACAGGAACAGCTCGGTTCACACAGTTCACTTCACTGTAATATAATAAGATATATGGAACAAAAAGAAAGTCTAGAGTTAACATTTTGTGATCAATAACATCTGTTGTTATTATAGTTACTTAATTTACTTTATCATACAATTAATGTATTTAAACCTGCACTCAGTTGTCTGTCTGTATATTTTAGTTGCTGATTATAGTTGTTGTTATTAGTTCTAAGTTTACTTTTCAACTGTAAAATATCCTGTTTGGTGCATTTGTTGCTGCTGTTAACCGGATTTTAATGGATTCAGTGATGAGTGGTTATATTTGTTTATGTTACTGTAAAAACAAAAGTAGAAAAAGAGCAAATATTGGTCAATATATTTATTGATTTTTAAAAAAAAATGTAAAACTCTGGATCTCTCTCTAAAAATTCCAGCATTAGTCAGGCTGTAGTGTGACATATAAAACTCACTTGACTTCAATTGACTTGTCTTATTGATTTGTAAGACAAACACACACACACACACACACACACACACACACACACACACACACACACACACACACAAACCTCTCTAAGTAAGAGCACATGCTGTTGAGGAATACAGCCACAGTCAGAGTCACTGTTTTCGTACCTTCTTATCATGGTTCTGTAATGCAGCAGCATCTCTGGAGGTCAGTGTGAATGTCATTGCTGTAATAATGTATGAATGAGAGTCATTTGATTTTATACAGTGTCATTAATTAACAGTGTGTGTGTGTCTCTGTGTTTGCTTTCTTTGTATTAGCACTTTTCCTGCCCCTCATCCGTCATCAGAGCGTCCACCTCCAGCTCCACCTGCCTGTGAAGAATGGCTTCCTATCAGCTACATAAATCAACAAGCCACAGAACAGGTACCCACCTCCACACAAAGGGTGTCGGTTTGGTTTCAGACGTGGGATGTCCCTTTTAGATTTGTGAATGAATTTTCCTGCATTCATATATTTGTATCGAGCTGGCAAATAACATATAATGGAAATGGTTATATGGATTTTCAAATTAATAGTAGTAGCACTGAATGTCCTTTAAGTTTTCATTAACAGAGATCTGATGATACTTAATGATGGACAAATACTATCCTGCCTTATCTTTGAGTGATTTTCAGTAGCATTTTTAGAAAAATACTGGCTGTAAATAATAATAAATTGTTTTTAGACTAGAAAAACATATAGGTGAATTTTTAAAGCCCTGAGTTTTGCCTTCAGGTACAACCTCCACCAATAATAGAAAGACTAATTACTGTATGAAGAGTCTGCTCAGATTTTAGTGAGTAACTCAAATTGAAACCTAAAACGTAGGTGGGAGTTTGAGGTACTTTACCTGAGTATTTGCATTATAAGCTACGTTCTACGTCACTGCCAATCAGAGGAAATATTGCTGCAATACGTTTATTTTGCAGCTGTAGTTGCTTTTCAGATTAACATTTTACTTTAAAAACCTACATATAAGACATACAACAACATATAAGATTATAAAACACAACACATATTTAAAGATTAAACCAGGGATTTAAATAACAAAAACAAAGAATGTCTGCTTGTGGACTGTTGCCACATTTCAGACGTCCATGACAGAAAGACACAGAAGTAACAGGCGTTTGTCGTAATTATCTTTCACACTCAGGTATCTCACCTGTATTTGAGTGAAAGGAAGGTTAGGCCGATGTAAAAGGTCCAACCTAAGTCACCCTCCGACCCTGCTGACCTCTCTCTGGTGGTCTGCGTCACACTGAGGGAAGGGAATTGAACAGGCAGGCTGTAAGAGGCTCCTTTTTGGGGCCATTAGTCAAAGGTGGGGACACTATCAAGGCTTTGATTACAGTGGTGTGGAGTATCCCCTCAGGGTCCTCTCCTCTTCATTCATATTCTGCTCTTTAAACATCCCATTTATCAATTACCACCACCACCGCTGCTGCTGCAGCCACATGGTCACTATTGTTCATGTGCATTTAGACTCACTCACACACACACACCCACACACACACTAGGTACACTGGTTAATGCAGAGCGTGCATTAACATCCCCAAACATGTATTGTCCATTATCATACACAATGCACACACAGGAACGGTAGATTTAATGATTTGCTGGA
Source organism: Seriola lalandi dorsalis (assembly GCF_002814215.2). Taxonomy (NCBI): domain Eukaryota; kingdom Metazoa; phylum Chordata; class Actinopteri; order Carangiformes; family Carangidae; genus Seriola; species Seriola lalandi. Next base: position 1,861,320 of record NW_019525233.1, on the reverse strand, counting down.
TGTAGTTGCTTGGTGTCCTTACACAAAGATGGCAGTGAAGCAGGATTTGTTCTGTTTGTGGTTATGTTGTATTATTTTACCTCAGTCTGGACAATGTGAACATGTTTTAACCCTTTTTAGCCGAGCTAGCAGCACAGCTCTAGGGACAGTTGGACTTCTAGTTGGACTGTAATATCTCGACAGGAATTGGTGCTTTCCCTTTTTCTGATGCACATATTTTTTTACATTTGATTCCTAAATGTAATTTTTTTGTTACTGACATAATTACAAAATATATATGTCAAGTTCTAACAAAACATTTGAAAGACATTCACAGACATATTTTATTCCTTTTCCCACAGTGTCTTCTTGTCGCGACTAAACCCTAAATGTTTGTTCTCAGGTCTGTTCTGAGACTTGTGGCAATGATTAGGGGGAGGGCAATAAATGTTAACTGTATAAATATTCAACCAAAAACACAATTTTTCATTAACCTTGAAGAGCTGATGTTGCCTGAACCTGACCACACATTGGACCCAGGAAACATTTTCATTTAAACCCAAATGATCTCCACTCAGACAACTGTTTTCACTCCGTATCAGAAACAATCTCTGTCCATACTAACGCACCTGAAAACACATGTACATGACCATTCATGTGCAGTGGTCACGCTCACGCCGGTGTAAACAAGAAGCAGATTGTCTGCTCAGCAATCGATTAGCTGCACAAATGACTACAAACGAGGAGCAGCGAACACAGTTGTAGCGTTAAAATGCTGAATTGAACTGAACAACAGCCGCTAGCAAAGACGACAGGGTTCATTATCCAGGATTCATTATCCATGTTGCTTTCACCACCGGTAGTCAAGGCTGATAAGACCCAATCAGGGAGCGACCATGGGTGTCTACGCCATCGTTTCCAAAGGTCACCATCTTTGTTGCCCGTCCAGATCACAACACAACCCCGGGGTTTTCAAACTAAAATGAGTCCAGCAGTGTTTTCTGAAAGTCTCTGTTTCAGGCGCCCGGAAACTCCGGAGCAGAGTGGACAGGTTTTTTCCTAGTAACCTATTTTAGTAGTAGGAAAGCTAAAACCAGCACACCATTTCATTTCCATGTGATATACAACTGTACAGCAATTTCACAGCGTTGTAAAGGTCTAAAAAAAACACTTCCACACAGGCACAAGTGTCGTCGTCTTCCTCTCTCCGTTTCCTCTCACTCTTTTGTAACGTGTGGCTGCAGCAGATAGCAGCAGCTGGCTAAAGCGTTTCACCTGTATGTGTCTGTTTAATTGGTGACAGTGAGGATTCATTTTAGTCACCAGCCTCCCGAAACAGCGTAACTCACACCTGCGACATAAATGAGTGGATGTAAACAGAGCGGAGAGCAGAGAGCAGCACAGTGTGAACCTGCCCCCTCTGAGGCAGGCAGCTTCACAGCCCATTTGTCAGTTTACAGATCACTAGCTCCTCTAAAAGACACTGAGGGCTACAATCCAAAAACAGCAAGACGCTGGTGTGTGTCAGGGGGGGTGGAGACCACATCTCATCTTTATTTGATTTTTTTTCTTATCATCTATAGTCGACTAGCGCTCTTATTCTGAGCTGACCTGTTTTCTCGTCCAGCACATTTCCCAGATCCCTGTGTTAACCCACATAATAAAACAAACTGAACTGACCTACAATGGCTGGGGAACGATGTGAAACTTTAAGCTATAGCCTATGAAACGAATAATAGTATTAAGTACAATCGTTAATGGTGAACTTGAATGAAAAACATCATCGGAAAGTGTTGTTCCATTTTATGCTATGCTATACTGTACTGCATTTCAGAGGGGAATATTGTACTTTTCACTCCATTATATTTATTTTAAAGCTTTAATTATTACTTTCTTTACAAATACAAAGATTAATCAATAATTAAATGATGACGTGTTATTATAGATTAAGCTGCTTAATATAAAGTAGTTAAAATTAGACACACCTTTATCGTCTGCACCTTTAAAGTGATGTATACATTAATGCAATAATTATAATCCTGCAGCTGCAGATTCAGCTGATAGTTCTCGCTACGAGAAACTCCTTTCACACCTGACAACTGCCTGTCTGTACCTTCACCTCCCCCGCCTGCACTTATTCAATAGAGTCTCTTTTTTTTTCGAGCTCCATATCCACCCTGTTGGTTATGGCCTCCCGTCAGCCTTTCATCCGTTCTCTCCTTCATCTTTTTTCCCCCGGTGCCTCATTTGCCCTCTGCTCTGTTTGTTTGCTCTCTGAGACATTCAGGTGGGCTGGACCTCAGCGAGTCTCAGCCTGCTCTCTGGAGGTCTGCCTGTGGAGCAGAGATAAGTTTAAGGTCAGAACTAATTTAGAGTAATAACACAGAGGCTACCTTTACCTTCAAATAGAGTGAGTGACTGAGGATGTCTGTGTGGTCAAACCTATAGCAGATGTGTGCATATATATATATATATATATATATATATATATATATATATGCACACAATACTATGGGGCCACAGTTCAGCCACAGCTCGTTCAGCTCTCTTTTGTTTGGCTCCTGCCTTTATGGGGCCCCTATAGGACGCGGAAAACGGGAAAACAAATAAATTAGATAAATAAATTACACAGAGACGGATACATACTTTTTTACAGGGACAATGCACATTAAAGTTAGAATAATTTATAAGACTTTCATGACATCATGCCCTTTTAAGGTCTGCATGTTTTCCACAATAACCAGTAAGTGTATTTACATTCAATAAACAATTAAAAATTATATATAAAGTGATAGTCTGCCATTCCAAGGCTGGATCAAAATACCAGGAAGTGATGGATACATGTATATCAGTGTTACTGTTTTTAATTTGACCTCGTTGATATCAGGACGTCTGTCTCACTGTCGAACCTACAAACCAAACATTTCCTTCTGCTGCTGCTTCACATTAAAAGCTTTCCGCTGGCGAAACCCAGGGTGGCTTTTATTGTGAAGCAACCACCATGGGTCGTGCCGACCAGGATTGTTGGATTACAATTCACGTGACAGGCTGCACACCTGAGTCTAATCAACCAGGACTGAAGGATTATGACTTTAATCAACGTCATTATAAATGCACCACTGCTGTGGTGTCCATCTGCCATAGGTAGAATTAAGAGTTAAAAATCAATGCAATAAAGATGTAAAAATCAATGTAAGAGAAAGCAGGTGAGACATAAAGGTGATTAAAAAAGCAATTTAAAGCCAAAAATTATCCGCTCACGGTAAGCCTACATCTTAAACCTGCATTACAAAGCAAACACTTATATAAATATAAAATATTAAATATTAAATCTATACATATTTAGGTAGCACAATATTTAATGTTCATCAAACATTTTCTCCCAGCTGTCTTCCAAGTGAACCTGCTGTGGTCCACCCAACATCTAAATGGACATTGACATTTCATTTTATTTCAAATTTATTTACAGGTAAAAATGCACATAAAATGAAAAAGCCACAAAAACAAGTTGGGATAAAATCACTTTATATATAAAGAGATTTGTAAATGTTTATGGCATCTGCGTCATATGATAGAGCAGCTTTATACTTAAACTGACAAAATGATAAGATGATCAATACTTAAATGACCAGATTTATAGCTGAAGAAAAACAAGAATGAACCAAAAATAAACCTGGATCCAGAGCGTTTTAAAGAACCTATCACATGTATGACACATCCGTGCTCCCATCCACCACATTTTCCTTTCATGTCACTGCTCCAGCCCTCGGGTTCACGTTGAGTGTCCGTCTTTGAGAGGCTGTGAGGGGGTTTGAATCACTCGGGAGGTAGAGTTTCATCTTTTGTCTTCCTCCTGTCACCTTTGTCTCTGCCTCAGTCCTCCACAGCTGACAGGCTGACACCAAAGCCTTGTTTCATCCCTGCTCCTCAAGCTGAGATGACGTGTCATTCAGGTAGAGAAACATGCAGCGAGTGACACTTAACTCCTGATGAACAGAGGGAGCCGCTACATACATGAGACGGGGCTCGGTGGAGATGGAAAGATCAGGGTGGGTAGTCATGTGATTGTGATGGTACCTTGTCTCATATTCCTATACCGGCCTCCATTATAGGAAAATATTCTATAATTTATTCTAACATATACAGTCACCGAGCACTTTATTAGGAACACCGCCTCCTAAAAACAGCCTCAGTTCTTCATGGCTGTTCAGAAACATTCGTTTGAGATTCTGATCCTTCAACATCATTTCTGCAGATTTGTCAGCTGCACATTTGTGCTGCTGATCTTTTCTACCACATCCAACAGTGTTCTACTGGATTCAGATCTGCAGACTGGGGAGGCAACTGAAGTTCACTGATCTGCAGCTTCAGATCTTCAGTTCTTAGCGTGACCTGACGTGGTCTTCTGCTGTTGTAGCTCATCCACCTCAAGATTGGACATGTTCATCCGGATGCTTTCCTGCTCACCAGTTGTAAAGAGTGGTTATGAGTCAACAAGTCCTCCAACCTAAACAACCATTTTTTTCAACCCTTCGATACGACCCATAGGAGCATCTCCTGAAATGGCATCCCTATGGTGGCAGGCTAACCGGACCGCGGTTGACATGGTTACCACAATAAACATGCGACTGTACCAAGAGTGGCGTACTGAACGTTTAGGCATTAAAACTGGTTGGTTAGGTTTAGGAAAAGATCATGAGTCGGGTTACCGTAGCCTTTCTGTCAGCTCCAACCAGTCTGGTCATTCCCCTTTGACCTCTCTCATCAACAAGGAGTTAAAACTCTAGAGACTGTTGTGCGTGAAAATCTCATGCAATTGGGATATTTTGTCTATATCTCCACATGGGCTTCAGTGTGTCTCTGAAGACGCTAGTGTCGCTTCTTGACTGGTTGATTTCAGACGATCAGACCTGTTAGAGATTTGTTCAGATGGAAGACTGTAAATGGACGGGACTAATGAAAACATGCACAGAAGTGAGTTTTACGTTGCAGATGAACTGGGAAGGCGTGGTTACACCAGAGCCTGCTGCGCACTTAGCAGATAATTACATGGTCAAACATTAACACCAATCTTTTAAACAGCCCACTACGCTTGAGATAGCAGATATAGTCTGGTAAAGCACATTAATTAACTGCCCCCTCACACTTTAATACAGTACAAAGGTAATAGATACCCTCAGGTGAAATTCTTCTGCTTTAACAAAGGCCCATAAATTAACTTTAATGTATTAATTCTCTTTTATTTTTTCTTTATCGTAAATCTCACAGAGGGATTACATTACACATTTACATCGGGAGGCAAAGGAATTATTGCAGGGAGGTCGGACGTTATCAAGAGGGGCAATTTTGATGTTAAATGCAGGCTGCTTCTTTTCAGGTGGTAATGGGTTTGAGTGAAATGATCTCTTAATTCTATTAAAAGCTGGGTTCATGGGCTTGTTAGGTGAGTGAATAAATGGCAACGATTAATCACCTGATGGGGACGATGTGGAGGCGTAAGCTCTGGAGGTATTAATTAATATTTAATTATAAACACTGGTCATAAATATCAATAAAATCTGTCACATATTTTCTCCTGGGAACGGAGACCTCTAGGGGAGCCTTCATGGTATTTCAGCAAAGGACAGAACCTGGAAATGTCAAGAAAATAGAACCAAAATGACATGAAACTTTTCTTATGGGGAGTAGAGGGTGAAGAGTTTTTCCAACTAAACTAAATGTGTTGGTTCCTGTGTTTTACTGCGGTGGTTTCCAACTTTTTTTTTTTATGTCTGATGTACCACCACAACTCCGTCACAATAATGTAAGCAGGCCTTCATTAACCTTACACTCCAGATGTTTAAACCATGTTATTTAACAAAATCCTTTATTTAAAGCAATAATGTTTTTCAGCCCCATTTGCATTTGTTTAAGCCCTTTATCCATTATGACAGGCTAACAATTTCAGCTGTTTTCATAGTTTTAGCTAATTAAAAGCGACTATTTGTAAGTTTTCTCTGCTGCTCTTTTTGCCGGAAGCGGATGGTGGTGATTGTTGCTTGACAAGAGCTTCGGCCATTCTTGTCTTTATAATGTCTCCAGGGAAGATTGGAGGCTACAGTAAGTCACCATTGGAAGCGGGCTAGTTAGCATGCTAACTTCGGTAGAAGAAAACGTGTGACAGAGACAAGATTTAACACTGGCGATGTTTTCCACCACTGCAGACAGCTCTTGGTGAGCGAAGAAATGAAGTTTGATCCTGAACTCACAACGATTCTTATAGACTGGTAAAAAAACAAAAAACAAAACAGATGTAAATGCTAATGCTAGCTATGTAGCAATAGCAAAACTTATAAATAGCTAATTTAAACAGGTGAGGGTGAGATTTGTGAAAAAAATCACAGGGGGAGACGGTTTTTAAACATTTATCTATTTCAACCATCATTCTTTTAGCTAACAGTTTAAACCTCTGCTGCTAACTAGTGCACACACACTCTCAATCACTTGTTCAGATGTTACAGCTGACTCATTATAGGGACATTTTTTCTAATCAAAGCGTCACTTTTTTTCAAATTAGTTTTTTTGCATGTTTTTTAGTACTTTTCTGTGTAGCTTTGAGCACATTTTGCATGTAGTTCTTTGCGTCTCTTCCCGGTAGCTTTTGTGTCTCTTTGAAGTTGTTTTGTTTTTGTTTAGTAATCCATCCATGCACTAATATAACATAATTTAATACATGTTTTGTAACACACTATTATGTAATTGTATGCAGATATGTGTGTCTGACATAAACTGATAGTATGCATGTCCTTAAGATGTCCTAATATCTGCTCACAGTCATATTATATTGTGTTTCAAATGTTTATACAGTATACTGCCTATAAATGCTAGATAAAGGGAAGCTGAAGTAAAGTGTTGCCATGTGTCATCTCTGCAAAAAATAGATTTGATTACAATAACTTGACCACACTTAGGTCTTAACGAGGCATTTCATCTTGTTCAGATGTTTTTTTACCAGAACCATTCAGATTTGAAAAGGCTCCTTGTGAAGAGATGATACTTAATACCAGGTCCAAAGAGCCTCGCTATCAGCAGCACTTGTTACTGCCAATCAACAGGCGGAAAGGACCTCTCTGTTGCTAAGAGACTGGAGAGGATATTTCCATTGGTCCAGTGAGACTCTGAATGATCAGCCATTACTGCCCTCTGATGTAACTGAGCATCAGTGTAATTAGTCAAGTTTTATCTTGAGATTAACCATTTTTTAATCATGCAACCTTTATAAATCGATCAAAATACCAATTGGACTTTTCTCAAAAGATCAAAAGTGCAACCAGTATTTTGAAAGCACTGTCATACAGCACAGAAACATAGAAAAAAAGCTCCTTTATGCTCCATAAAACATCAAACAACTGAAGAAATTGAATCAATTAATAACTACATCAGGAGAACAGATCTTAACATAATTACACTGCTTATTGAAATGGAAATCGCCAAAATAATTAGATGAATTGTGCTGGTGTTTCACCATATTCTCTTTCGCTGTGCTTCAGTAAGAAGGATTTTGTTGTGAAGAGGTGGCCTTTCAGGAAATATCTAATTGCTATTGGCTCTCTCGTTCACCGTGACATTTATGAAAACTTAATGGACAGCAATCGCTTCTGCTTGTGACATTTTGGATTCCCTTTAAAGCTGTGAATATGAAGGTTTTCTACTTTACGGGCCACGAGACTCAAAATGAAAATGACAACAGCTCCCACACTTTCTCGTTGGCGCAGATGAAAGAGCGATGAGAGAAAAGAGAGTGACGTTGTTTTCATCCTGTAAGAAAAGGTCATAAATATGATGCATCCTGATGGAGACAAAAGGTCTTGTATGGTTTGACACGGAAATCTTTTCACAGGTTGTTGAACTCTGTAGGTAATTGAAATGATGAAATAATAAGCTGATGTTCCAGCTCTAGAAAAGATGCTGAGTTGTGATATGACTTGATGGAGATACATGAAAAGACATCAGATCCGCAGCACAGGCTCCGAATTTAACAGAATTCATTGGTCTTGTAAACCAATACAGTTGCACCCCAACAAGATGAAGTTTTTTTGTCACTCTTGTATCTTTTAAATAATTCTCCCAGCATAATTTTTATTTTTATTTTTGTCCAAAATATGACAGTATCACTGATGCCATCACTTTTGATAATGGTTGATACCAGTGAATTACCGCATCAAAAAGGACAGTTAAGTGTTGTACATGAACAGATAATGGTAAATAGGTAATGGTATGTTTATGTCAGAATACCTAATTTTCAGTAATATGTACGGATGTATGGACTGATGTAATGTCTCAGAATCTGGGGGTACTTTTTCTTTAATTCCAAGTAACAGAAATAAACTACACAAAACTCTAGAGCCACACTGTTTATTCTGCAGCTAGGTTTCAAAAGCAAAAGAAAATGAATGTTATAGCCCTTTTCTGCTGCATGGTACCAGCTCAAAACCAACTCTTTTAGTCTTCCATCAGGCAAAAGTTGTGGATAGTTGCAAACAAGTGAACTAAGGCGATACCAAATATGTGACGTGAAAACACTGCAGACTACTGGTTTGGGCAGAAAGAACCATCACTACTGCGTCATCGTTGGACGTTCTGAGCAAACCCGCCATTTTTAAACATCCAAGCGACTGCACACCACTCAAGGTAGCCTGTTACATTTCTATTCGTTCTTGCGTCATCGCTATAGTAACGCCATATTGAGAGGGTACTGTCTGTCTGCAGTGAAAAAAGATGTTCCTGGCACCAAAAGCAAGTACAGGTACAATGTAGTTGAGTTGGTACCATGTGGTGGAAAAAAACACACTATTATTTTTGATAATTCTCCAATCAGGTTCATTTTAAGAGAAGAGCCCAAGTTAAACCTCAAATGGTAAAAAACACGATGGAAATGTCACGTTTGTGTCGTGTGATTTGGGGAACAGGGAGAGTAACCACATTAAATATAAAGCTACAGCCAGCAGCCACCTGCAGCGCCTTGCTGCCTCCAGTCTTTGTGCTGAGCCACTGTAGCTTTATATATTTAAGGACACAGATGAGAGGGATTGATCTTTTAAAGCTTTTTATTGATCATCTAAAGCTGGAATTACGCTTCTCTGGGCTGCATGTAGGCGAACATACACAGGTGTTCGGTCGTGTTTGAGTGAATGAGGATATACAGGACCACTAGGTAGCAGTGTCACATTTAGCAAATCACACTGTTAAAAAAAAAGAAAAGAAGAAGAACAAATTGGCAAATTAAACTCAATTTCACCCTGATGACAATGTAAACAAACTACTAGATCTCATTTGATTCTCGACAAGAAAGTGATTATAAAGCTCTTTCCCCAAATGTCAAACTATTCCTGTCAGGGACACGGTGTCTCTAAACTCAAACTCTATAACTTTATCTAATATGTATCACGGAGTGTGACAGGCAGATTTATGTCTGGTGTTGATGGAGGCAAAGGGAATCAGACAAAATGTCTTTCAAACGTCATGATCCCCCCCTCACCCCCACCCCCGCCCTGCCCAACCCCACGACATCAGCATCTCTGCATGTGTGTGTGTGTTCACATGTTCTTACCAGCATCAGACAGCGCATATAATTACCTAAGTTGGTGTGACAGTCATGGTGCATTAGTGATTGTGCATGCACCAACTGTGATGTGGATCAGAAACGAAGCAGCTGGAAACTGTGTGCTGACAGGAACACTGATGTTAACACATGTTTAAATGACTGTTTAGCTCATAAAGAGGCTGAATCACATGGTACCTACCTGCAAGCAGCACTGCTGGTAAACTAATTTGTTAAAAACAAACAAACAATGTCAGTAAAAACCTTTTTAAAGCCAATTGTTCTATTTGCATTCCTCTCTGCCTATAAGCCACTGAGGGCTGTAATCTGATGGCAGATCAGTACTTAGGGGCCACTTGTGTTGCGGGGCAGGTGGACTGTTCTCCCTGCAGCCGCCCCATCATGCCTTCATTTGCATACCGGATCAGATTATCATTACATTATATATTCCAAGGACAGGCCTGAGCGTGATGGATGATTGGTGCAGTGTAGTAATCTTCACCAAGGTGCTTTGTCCAACCTCGTATTTCTGCCTCCAAACCCAGCAGCAGTGATCTACTGCTGTGCTGATCCAGGGTCAGACTCTCGGTTTACAGCTCCATTCAGAGATACCTTCAATTAATCTAAGATATCATGCACTGTTTAAAATTTCTTATAATCAATGATTTCTGTATGTGTTTGTTTTAAAATCAACTTTTCCCACACGGTTTCCATTGTTTGATGTTTGACTGATGCTCTTTTAATTATGTCACCTTGTTGCACCCTCCTCTGCAATGGTTTATTGGTATCTGACTGGAGCATTGGCGCACAGCTGTTCATCTTGATGATCTCTCGATATTCACATAGCGGTAGTGAAGGGAAAGGTGCATTAGTTTGCATTTTCTTTTGCTGCCTTTCTGGAAATTTGGTTACAATTACCGCTAAATTCGGATGCTTGAAAAAACACCAAAGCTTTTCCAAATATAAGATACATAAAGTATTAGAACATACAGTCATAAACAGCTGTGCAAACATTTCAGGCACTAAAAGTAAAGTTCCTTCGATGACCACTAGAGTCTGGCTCCGAAAGTGAGTCAATCCACATAGACTCTAAAATGTCCAACTTTACAGCAGAAATAAACGTGATTACAGCCTGGTACACTGAATAGTACAACAGTGCGGCTCATACTTGTTAGTTGGATCAATTCATTGTTGTTTTTTTCTTTGATTTGTTGACAGTAAGAAAAATATAGAACTTTTCTTTAATGTGGTATTATTGTGAAATATAATATAACCTGTATAAAAAGCCACTTACAGCCATTAAAGGAAGTGAAAGAGGGCAGTGATAATAAGTTTCTGTTTTGTTAAGTGGTTAGTGAAGCAGAAAGATCTCTTAAAACTGTTAAATTAGAAAATGTCACCTACAACTAAATCTTATCTCACTGTTCTGCTCTCCTGGGACAAACCCTTTTTTTTTTTTTTTTAGTTCCCATTACAGATGGATAATACGGAGTGGATGGCTTCACTAATATGGCAGCAGGAGTGGAATAACAGGCTGGTCCACACAGGATATGTGTGATTAAGGGTGATAAGATTTATCTGTGGTGCCAGTTACACAGATGGGGTTACAGAAATAAGCTGCTGCCTGGTTACAGGATGTGCTCTGATTGACGTTTTGGTGTGTGAGCTCCAGAAAATAGGCTGAAGTAGCAATAATGTCATCAGATACAACATCATGTGTATAAATATATAAATGCTTCTGTGTGGAGGCGTGTGAAAGACAGATAGATGATGGTGCGATATTGGAGATGTTCCAGTTGTTGCAGGTTTCTTGTTTGTTCTTGAACGTCGCCTAAAACATGTTGCTGTAAGAGGAAACAACCCACTGAATGAATGACTGAAGTTTGGAGAAAAGGACTGAGACAAAATGAAGCTGACACGATGAAAACTGGAATTTATATTCTTTGGTGTAAATAATAATAAATAATAAATAATAAATTGTTGTTAAAAAAAAAAGTTCATAAGCCTTAGAAACTTAATTATGAGCATTATAAGTGAAAAATGAATGTGCCAAAAAAAATTAAGCTAGCCTGAGAGAGTCCTGATTAATAAAATGTACTAACTAACTAAATTATAATACAAAATATTATAATTTAGTTAATTGTTTATCAGTTGACTTAAGTCACATGGTAAGAGGCTGAAAGCTCTGGACAGTTTCCAGTAAATGGACCTTGTGCGTGGAATTTCTTGTCAAATTAAATAATATTAATTTAGAATTAGAAATATTTATATGAGCCTCCTTGTGTGTGATGATTCACTTTAGATTTTTCTCATCAATACTCAATCATCAATATCTGGAAGCTCAAAATGATTCAGTAGTTAATCTGGACGTTGAATCTGCAGCCAAAAGAATGAAGGATGCGTAGAGAAACAATCGTAGCGTGAAAACAATGATGAAGTTGATGGAGTAGGGAGCTTCTATACGCCCCAGAACTGGACATTAATTTAGTCAACTGAAGTCTATACTTCCCTGCAGTTGGACCACATTTCCATCATTTAATGGTCCTCTGTTTCCGAAACAAAACTTCCTTTTTTTAAGAGCTTCCTGTCCATACGAGTCCCTGTTTGCTGTTGACGAGAGACAGGAAGTAGATAAGGAAAGCTTAAAATTCCCAAATTATCTTGTGCAGGAAGTAAAATGAGAACTAAGAGAAATTATGACTTCCTCTTTGTGGGCACTAATCTGTGTGACTGTTCTCACAAAATCCAACATTAAAACCTTTGGATACATGTTTTTACCTCCAAATACAGTATATACACTGGTGAATAGACTCCTAACAAGCTATGTAATGAGGATTTATATTGAGCAACTCAAGAAACCAAATCTCCAATTTACTAATCACAATTTAGAGAAATGGACCAGAGTAAACTCCAGTCGCAGACCACACAAGGCCAGAATAACTGGATGTACCAAAAGAGAAAACTTTGACGTCTGAAACAAGCAGATTAGAGGAGAGAGTCTGCCGAAGCAGCTAAAGCTCCTCAACAAGATCAAACCAGGATCCAAATAATCCATTAACTTCTGTGGAGTCTCTGTCTTCACACATAAATAAATAAAAACTCCTGCGGTCATCCTCTCATATACATCAATGTACTTTCTTCTCCTCCCTTCTTCTTTTGACCCTGATCGATTTGACTCAATAGACATGAAGATCTTGGTGAGACTGTAACAATAAATGGGCTTAATCGAGCCACAGCAGTCTGGTCATGAACTATCCAGGCCTGTTGCCAAAGGAGCACATTGAGTGTATATTATTATAATTATAGTTGTCTTGTTACACCCCAGTCTCCTGGTCCCTGTCACCCATAATATTAGTGTTGATCCGGTGTGTCAGAAGGTTTGGATTCAAACGGACTAAAATTTTGAATCCAGCTTTCAAGCAACAGTCTGGTTTTATCATGATTGCCGACTCTGTGCCGTCAGTGTAGTTATCTCTATTTCTTCTTAGCTCTGCTGTTTCTATATCGTCATAACGCCAGCGTCCAGATGTGACTCACTGTATTGCATGAACACAAGGGCGTAGGTTTGAATATGTACGGTAGGGACATCTCCCTACCAATATCTGAGTGAACCCGTTCGCACTGTGTTTGGAGTGAAGTCACATTAGATCATTCCAACGTGCCTCCAAGAGGCTACATCTCCAAGTCAACCGATTTAGGCGAGCTATGTTCTCTTTCGTTAGTCATTAGTTCATTTATATCATTTGCTTGTTCAGCATAGTTAGTTTTGGTTAACTCTGTGGTAACAATGTGGGTATTTGAGGTTATTTAGGTAGGTAGACAGATGTAGGACCAGCATGCACTTGGGTAAGCCGGCAGGAATCATGATGCCTTTGTTCTTCTGTTTGTTACTTACTTGGATTAGATCCTGGTTTTGAGAAACCTGGATTTGGAAGCTGGAGCACATAGAAACTAGGAGACTGTGGCATGTTAACACCTTATTCAGGTATCTGAAAGAGTGCAGGTGTTGCCATAAACTCAAGTTACATAGTAGAACAAGAAATCTGATGAATGATGGATCAGTACACTAAAGTGAAGGGAAAATCTGTCCTGCAATGAATGCCTCATATTTCTCTCGGTTTCTCTCTCGTTGCTTAATATGAGGCATTCAGAGGATCTGTTAACGACATTCAGTTATAATCAATCTACATTAATAATCAAATGTTAACATGTCAGCACCATTAAGTTTTAATTGAATTCACAAAGCCATGTATATTTTCTTACACTGAAGTTGTTAAAAGTTAATTAAAATAAAAAAGCAAATATCTTTGACCCTTAGATGACTGAGGAATTTTATTTTATTCTCCTATTATGGTGTAATTAATATGCAATTCATATCATTTGTGGACGTGTATCTTTACTTTCATTGCTTTCCAGATGATGGAAACACTATAAAAATCACTTTTCAGACTTATATTGAGAGATGTTTCACAGCCTATTTTAACTTATAATTATAAAGTTAAATAATAAATCAAAAGGTGGCAAATTCTCACACAGATTAAAGAAAAATAAAGTGGCTGAAAGAGCTTCAATAATAAAGAAACCAGATGTCATCCTGCTGTCAAAAAACTAATTTAATCAAAACAAAATGTTGATTCATCAACAAGTTTATAAAACAGTGATTTAGTTACATAAATAAATCAATCAGTGTATCAAATCTTAGTTTCAACTTCATGAGCATGTTGACATGGTTGTACAATCATTTACCTAACGCAATAAATAAAAGGGAGTAAAATCTGGTTTCTAAACAAAGAGGAGCTACTGACAGACTTTTAAAGAGACGACACTGAAAACAGATGAAATGAGCTTTTAAAGCACAGAAACACAGAGCCAAGTTCAGCAAAGAACGAAAAGACACCAACAGGTTGTAACCGAAGTCGGCTGGCGTATGAAAAAGGTTTGGTAGTTAGAACTCCCATTTGGTTATTTTAAAGCATTAAGACAAGGCAAGAAAGAAGGCTGTTCTCGTGTGAGGAATTCTAGAGAGAAATAAAAACAGTAGAAGAAGAGGAGAAATAAAATAATAAAAAAAAAAAAACATAAAAAGTGTAAAGAAAAGTGGAACAGTCAAAACCTACAGTTTAGACCAACTTCCTGTAACGGTTTATTTAACCAGTTCTGTATTTTCCATTTAATATTCTGGAAACTTTCCTCCATAATTTCCTGCAACATAAGATGGATGTTTCCAAGAAAGTTTGTCCCATCTCCCTTATCATTCGTACGTGTTGAGTTTATTATTGACATCCAGATACAGTTTAATGAGAGAAAGTGCTCATTTAAACCCCCAGTGAATATTTATTACTCTCAGTTTGCTTGCTGCTATCATCTGATCAAAAGTCTCAAGGTTGTACTAGCTTAGCATTTAGAAATAACTGGATCACTTTAAATTTTACCAATAATTACTAACATATTATATGCTTCTTTCCAGGAAACGTATTTATTATTTGGAAATGGTACCAAATTGCATAGGCCTTTTCTTGGAGGTATCCTTGTAATTTACAGCTAAAAACAAGCTAATCTTCAGGAAATTATGAGGAAAATTTCTAGGAAATTTGCTGGAAAACAAAAGGAACTCATAAAATAAAGCCATAGCCATAGTCCTGCACAAAGTCGAGACATCAGCAGAGGAGGCGTGGACACTGAGCGTAAAACAGCTTCATTTTGTGAGCGAGTCACTGCAGGAGACGACGTGAAGAACATGGCAGCAGCTGCTCTGCCTCCACAGTCCTCTCTTTCTCTGACTTCTACCATCCTCAATACACTCCTGTGTTCAGGAGAATACACTCTTACCGTCTTATGAGTGTCCAGTTTCTGCAGTTCATTACATGTCTGCAGAGCCAAACTTGCCTTTGTATGTACTACAGTTTGAACTGGCCCCTGATGCAAGGCGAACGTTTTGAAGTCCTTCTGATATGTTTTTTTTTTCTTGTTTCAAAAACCAAAAGTACTGCAGCTTCAAGTATTGTGCCTTACATAGAATATTCTGTCATAAATTAGTTAACATATACATTTTTTTTTTCAATATTCAGACATATACTTTCATATATACAAGACAATAAAATGCTTTTCTCTTTTTTTGTCTGCTTTCTTTTTTTTTTTTCTTTTTTTCCTTTTTTAGAGAAATCCCTGAGAATGTATGTTGACAGTTGCAAAGTTTCCACAAGAGCGAGCACTGTGACAGTTTGTCGTTGTGTTTCCGTGACAAATGCGTCTGTAAAATAAGCATATTGAACGTTTGAGACAACACTGCTAAGCCAAGAAAAAACAATCAGCCAGAAGATGGCCAGTAACCAGTAAAATAATTCTGATTGTGGATCTGGAGTTTTTACCTTTCACTCCGTTCAGCAGGCGGGGAGGCAAGGACTGGGTAAGGAGGGGGTGGGGGTGGGGGGTAAAGCTGGATCCTTTAAAAAGAGGTACTCGTCACTTCAGATGGAGTTGCTCCGTTTGGTTTAAAGCCGTTTTGTTTTCTCTTTGAGGCTGTGAACGTTAGCTGAGGGACGTAGGAGGAGTGCAAGGTGGACATTTTGCCACTGGACAATACAGTATATACTCAGTGTAAAACTCTTACTCTCCTGCTTTCATACATGTAAAGGGAAACACACCAACTTCCACGAAATGACAGTTCTCTGCGTCTGCAAACGTAATGGTTTTATACACATCAAGACCAGGTGTTGCTGCTTTTTTTTTTTTTTTGATTTCAAAATTTACCCTAAAGGCAGATTCATAACTAATTACTATTAACTTGGGCTGTCTAATTAGTTTTCCAACACTAAAATCAACCAAGGATCTGTCTGTGCTAATGCTGACACCAGTACAGCTTGAATTAAATAGGAATTATTATTATTCCTATTATTATTTATTATCACATTAGATGAAAGACGCCTGCACCCTGACTCCAAGTCACAAACTTTATTAAAAGGTTCGAACCTAGTTGGAAATTTATCAGGTCAAAACTCTTCAAACTTAGATTAATTTTAAATTGTAACTTCTTATCTGCTCAAATATAAAATACAACACGTCTGCAGATTTTCTGAAGGGATTTCATAATTATGGGAAGGTATTGAGGTATGAAAAAATATCCATTTTAAGATGCTTTTTGTATATTTATTGATTTATATTCACATTTTCTGATGTATTGTTGATATTTTGATGAATTTCCTTTGTACTTCTAGTCTTTGAGATTTAATCTTGCATTGTTAATTGCTTTGAAATATATATTGTGTTATATATATATATATGTTATCATATGGGTGTCGTATCCATTTTTAAGAAATGTGACCCTCTGCAAATCCGACTGGAATCGAAAGCCTTTTTTTTAAAATAAGTTTTGTGGTTTGGGAGTTTGCAGGCGTAACTTTTTTCTCATTGATGCTGCTTATTAAAATGGCCTCACACCTATACGTGATGTGCATATAATAACACCCCTTCAGTCCATTATCACATTTGACCCAGCAGTCCCAACTCATAGGAATAAGATTTGTGTGAATTGTTTTAAGTGGATTTTCACTTCAAGTTAGAAAGGATAAAAACAAGAGACTCAAGTAAAAAAAAAAAAAAAAAAAGGGGCAGTTTGGTCTTTTGATACTCTTTCAACCGAATCTCTCTCGAACGAGCATCATGAGTTTCTTCTTGCCCTTGTATATCTGTTTCAGGTTGTCTATGAACTGTGTGAACTGGATGTGTCCGTCGTGCGCCATGAGAAACGTCTCTCTGGCTTTGCTAAGGAACTCGATGAACTCGCTGTAGTGGCGTGGGCTGATGTGCGTCAGCCGAGAGTGCGTCGTGTTGATGTAGGCCCCGATCGTGGCATCCAGTAGCTGCCTGAGTGGAGCCTTGTCCAGAGACATCAGCTTCCCAGAGTTTCTGCGACTGTGCAGCGCCACCATGCCCGGCGTCGTTAACGTGCACCGCCGCAAAATGTCCGACAAGACAGTGGCGCACTTCACGCTCTTCACCACCAGGGGGATGACAGCTGCCAGTTCGTTTTTCCCCAACGAGTGGCTGAGCGCACAAGCCCAGAGCACGTCATTGATGGCCGGGTGTGTGTCTTGGTTGTAGCTGAGGTTCAGGTGAGTCATGGCTAATGTTGCTAATTTGTACGCCCTCATAGGGTAACCGCGGTGCTCCATGTAGCGTGCTATTGTAAACAGCTGTGTGTAGTTCATTCCTGTGGTGGCTGCATCCAGTACAATCTGATAGGCTGTCTCGAAGGCAATGTGGTCCTTCTCGCAGAGGGTCAGGGCTGACAGGGCACAGTTTTGGGGGTCCTTCATGGCACACTGCAGGGCCAGGGTGCGGGCGGAGTTGGCCAGGTTCTCCTGCTGGTGGCAGTCCAAATGCAGGCGGACGATGGTGCTGTTGGACATGACTGTGCTCGCCACGACACTGGTGGCTTCGGTGGGGGTGAAGAGGGTGAACCAGCTCTGCATGATGCTGTCCAGTGCAAACACACCTAGACAGAAAGGAGAGGAAATTTTAGTAAAGATTTAAATCTGGATGGAAAAGTCTTCTCTCTGTTTTAAAGTTCATTTGGTGTTCCCCAAGGCTCAATCTTAGGTCCTCTACTCTTTACATTTTATATGCTTTGTACTACGTGCTGTTTTGACAAAAATATGATATCCTCCTACACTCTGGGTATTACATGGCCTTAACATTATACAATATAAACCCTGGTGAAACAAAAAGGTCCAGTGATATTCTGTATTTTTCTTAGGGTTAACAAAACCAACAGTAAGTGGGTGTTTCCATCCACCTGTTTTTACGAGCATTTTACACATAAAAAACTAAAGAGGTAATATTGAATTCCAAATATTATACATATATATATATATACATATATATATATATATATACACATATATACATACATATATACATATATATATATACACATATATACATACATATATATATATACATACATATATATATATATACATACATATATATATATATACATACATATATATATATATATATACATACATATATATATATACATATATATATATATACATACATATACA
>NW_019525233.1:1769920-1839920 GCF_002814215.2 Seriola lalandi dorsalis | reverse complement strand
CATGAGAGTGGCGATTTTGAAGGCATCCTGGGCCAGTTTGAAGATGTGGGATGAGGAGTGGATGTTCTTCTGGATGGACTCTAACACTGTTTGTAGCTTATGAGCATCGCCTGAGAACACAACAAACACATACAGACGTTATATAGATATTCTTACTTGCCTGTAACATTACTGATGGATTAGTGCATCGCTGACATCTTGTCAAACAAATTAGTGCTTATTTTCTCATATTATAAAACTGTTCTTATTTCAAAAGGATCCTTGTCATGTTACAATGAGACATTTTCATTTTAAAAATGAATTTTTCTATATACCAAATTATAACAGAAACAAGTTGCAAATTCATAAACGATGCAGCTTCAAAAGCACATATGAAAATACCAAACAAATACAACAACGGCAACGTGCTGCAAATAAAAAACACACAAACCCCAAAAACCAATGCGACAGAAAAAAGCGTTGCATATTCAGACAACACAACGGAAGTGCTCCAGGCCTCTAGGGGGAGCGCTAAGTGGAACACCTTGACCATAAACTTGAGCTTTGACACGGTGCAACACCACAGCGCTACGACAATTTTGCGATTTGGATATCACACCCCACTTTGAGAGCCACTGGTCTAATGCAACAGTACTGCATGAAATCCTTCCATTTCTCTGTCGTTGCCACCATTAAAACTGTTCTTCCTGTGTGTGTGTGTGTGTGTGTGTGTGTGTGTGTGTGTTGGTACCTTTAGCAGCAGTGAGCATGGTGGAGGCCAGTTCACACTGTTGGGTCTCTATGTGGCTGAGAGTGAACCAGCGAGGGTAGCGGTTGGGCACCACTGACACTATATGGTGAGGCCGGGACAAGTCACCGGAGGGGGCCGTGGACTCCAGGACCGGCAACCTGAGCACAGAGGGGAAAAAAAAAAACTTTATTAGACACAGAAAGAAAAGACATAAACACACAGGAACTGATCCGTCTACTCAGAGGAAGATTTCATGGAGGTGAAGAAGTTATTAGAGAGCAACGCTCCAGTTATAGAATCGATCAATAGTTTTCCTTTGCATGTCTGCCCACATAAACTCAGGTGGAGCTTCGCCTCAGGCCACAATAAAGACGGGTTTAAAAATAACAGCTCAGCTCGTTTTTTTTTTCTCCTCAAAACACACTCCTGATGCATCCAGTTATAACTGCTGTGATAGAGAGTTTCATATTCCTCCTTTGTAATTCAAGTCTGGAATTAAAAAAAAATGTAAAGATTTACATATAAAAAAATCAAAGGCGAGAGGAAATAGATTTTCCTGTGGCGGTCAGAGAGGAAAGCAACAGCATGTATTTATTATTCACACATTTTATAAAACTCGTTTTCAGCACTGTTGAATTATTTAGTGAATATTCCAGCAAAAGGAGGTTTTGTCATTAAACAGTGGCCCAGATAGCTCCCAAACTCTCTCCTGCTCCATGTCAGGAGAGCACAGAGAGCAGGAGGTGGATGACAACTCTCTGGCATCTTTAAATTTCTCTAATCAATCATTTTCAAACGTCAGTACAGCTGATCTCATCACGCTGTGACTGGTCAGCTTAAGAGGAATTTGGAACATATGGATCAGTATCTGCTAAAACAATCTATCAATACTCAATCGTTTCTTTACTGAGCTCTGCAGTGTTCTGTGGTGTTGCTGCTCTCCTGTACAACACTCAGGCCACACGGTGCAGCATTTCACTGCATATCAGAGTGTGTGGGAGTATGTGTGTGTGTGTGTGTGTGTGTGTGTGTGTGTGTGTGTGTGTGAGAGAGAGATTATTTGTCCACACTAGGGACTGACTAAGTTCAGACAGAGGTTGCATGTGTTCGCAAAGCTACAACGCTAATTATCATTAGCAAAGAGCAGCATGCAAAGCATTCTGGTAGCAGCTGCTTCTTCTGAGAGTAACTTGATAACAGGCCAAAATAAAACTTGTCTGTTAGCAGGTTTGTGTTGCTCTCTGTGGAAGACGCTGCACTCTGTAACACCACTGAACGATCCAGTGTTTTTGTAGTTCCAACAACTACAACAGAGTGAGACATCTTCTCTCTAGTGAATGACTTGACATAATAATCAGCAGTTGAACTCGCATATCAATAATTGAAGACTATAAACTTAATAATTCTTGGATTTTTGAACCCGGAGCTCCAGTATTTGGATCGAGTAGCTCCTGCTGCAGCTGTTATTTCAACGTCAACTGTCAACACCAATCAGATTCATATTAAAGTAAATGTAAGCATCGGATCAGGTTTGGATTTTGGCAGATCCCCAATATTAAAGGACATCTCAAGTGTTTCTCTTGCTCACTGTGGACAGATATCTCTGATCGTTGACACTAATCGTTTTCTCACATAAAACAGTGTTGTAAGAATTAGCAGGTGAAGCGTCGACATACTCTTGGGTCTTCTTAGACAGACAAGTGAGGTGGGTGAGTTTTTTTTTTTTTTTTTTCTTACCTCATGGCCCTCAGTGCAATTTTGTACGCCAGTTCGGCGTCGTGAGGTAGCAGCGAGGTGAAGAGATACTTGGCAAAAGTGTGCATGGGGACGCTTTCTCTGTAGAGTAATTCTCCCAGACCACTGTAAGGACCAGCTGCAGGAAACAGGGACACAACACAGAGATCAGTTCGGTCTGTGCACAGAGATGTGCAGCATGACGGTTCACATATGACTGGACTGTGGCCTTGTGGACCAGATATTTCCCTGCCTGAGACGTCAGCAAGTTTTGATACCGCTGATCAAACGCGCAGAGCACAGAGAGTATGACTCAGCTGTGTATCAGTATGACGATGACTTTTGTTAGTCAAACACCAAAAGACTTTTGTCTAAGCCGGAAATAATATGAATTGGCATGTAGTGCAAAAGGGAAATTACAAGAATCACAGAACAGTTTGAAGTTTGACGGGTTCTGAGAAAATGCATTGAGATGGACCCACCCTTTATTTCTCTGTACAGTTTGTTTGTCTTTGTACTTTAGTCTGAGCCAAACATGAAAAAGAATGAATGGCTTAAATTTCTTATATTATTTTCATAATTTTCAGTAAGTCAGTTAAATGAAAGCAGAGTTATTTGTCTGTAAAGATACAAACTTTTTAAAGTTCATTCTACATTCTTTTTCTTTGACATGAAGAGTTCGTCTCTCTCGAGACTTTCTGACTTCTCTACCCTTTCTGCAGCTCTCATACGGGATTAGTTTTGTCTGTCGGATAACAAACCAGCCAATAATAATTGTAATCCATAATTAATATCAGCCCAAAGTGAAAATGTGAAATGCAAAACAAACATCTTGTGCATCTAAAATGCCAGGTTTAATGTAACTGTGTTGCCTTTATTTGGTTTGACTCAGTGTTTCAGATCTTGGTTTTTACTGTAAATTGTCAAATAATCCAACACTTCTGTTGTGCACTTGTAAACTCTGCCGCAAACAATGTAAGTCTTTTACAGCGGGTCACAAATATATATATAGACATGTAAAATGGTGCATTCGTTCAAACCATTTGCTTTAATGACACAGAGTTAGCAGATGCCACATGCCTTGAACCATGATGAGCCACATCTTACACACACACACACCCACCCACACCAGACACACGCATTCATCCGCACTACATCAGCACACAGACTGACACTGCAAACAACACAATCAGACAATTGAGAGCACAGAGCACAGAAGTACAAACAGTCAGAGTGTAAACACAGAACACACAAGTACACGGAGTTAAAACAACAGCACACACAAAGAGCTGGTTTGCGGTTATGGGTGTGAAAATGTGTCACTACTGGATTCGCTGAGGGGTTTAACATTTTTTCACTTTCTTAATGAGAGTTATATCAGAAGATCGATACCTTCATGCCCGTACAGTAAATATGAAGCGGGAGCCAGAAGCCGGTTAGCTTAGCTTAGCATAAAGGCTGGATACAGGGGGAAACAACTAGCCTGGTTCCACCTACCAACATCTCCAAGCTTTATTAATTAACACGTTATATTTTGTAAGTGTAATCTGTGGCAGTTTCTGAGCAAAAATACCAAACATTTGCTGATTTCATCCTTTCAAAATGTGAGCGTTTAAAGTTTCCTCGTTGTCGTACACAATGGTAATGTGAATATATTTGGGTTCTGGACAGTTGGTCGGACAAAACAAGACATTTGAAGACAATTTACTATTTTATTGAGAAAATAACTGACAGATTAATTGATAATGGGTTCAAGGGGACACCTTAAATTTGTTATTTTGTCTCAACAACACAAAACCCAAAAATATTCTATTTACTATCATATACAAGACAAAAGAAAAGCAGCAAATCTTCACCATGTTTGAGTCTCACTCACCCTCTAGCAGGAAAACCGCTTGCTTCCGGAAGATCTTCACCAACGAGTCGTTCAGATCGACTTCTTGGAGCTTGGCCAACAGCTGCTCTTCGTTGCGACACACTTTCTCCTGTGCGTAAAGGCCGTCGGGCATCACCCTCTGCTGCCCCAGGCCGATCAGAGCCGTCTCCACGGCCAGCGACACGAACGACTCTCCTTCCTCCAGGAAACGCTGCGCGGGGGAAACAGGATGCTCCGTCTTCCTACCTGAAGCTAGCGAGCCTGGGGGGGTGAAGCAGAGAGGGGGAGGGAGACAGGATGAGAGGTGGACATGGGATTTTTTGGATCTGGTTACCAGGATTCCTTGAGTTTTGTGGCCAACGACTTTAGTCTTTAGTCTCCTTCTCTGACTCTGCAGAGAAGGAGTATCAGTAAAGAAGAAAAAAAAAAAGTTTGATAACAATTTTATTGAATGTGAATTCTTCTGAAAAGTTTGTTAGTGAAGATGTGTCCAAACAAACGACTTAAAAAGGATTCGATAAAGAATTAAAAAAGATTCAGCTTTGATGAAGCTGATTCAGAATTGGATTGAGATTTGATAAAATGCCATTGAACCCCAGCTGCAGCGTGAGTGACGACCCGGGGAGGAGAATGCTCCCTTTGGGCTGTTGACTGAGCCGAGTATTGATAGATCTATTGATCTATTTGTTCATTTTGGCGTTCCTTTTTCAGAGTGTGTGTTCTCCTGAGGACTGTAATCATGTGTTTTAATGGCTTAATGATGTCTTTGCAGACCTCACAGTTCATCCCAGGAGGGTTGACAGTCCCTAATGAACACACACACACACACACACACACACACACACACGCACGCACACAGATATAAATAGCAGAGTTTTAAGTGAAAACTTTGAAGACTTCGTCCATCCAGCGGCTTCAACATGTCACTTCACCTACTTTCCAGGAGAAACAAACAGTGAGTGAGAGCTGACGCGTCCTCTCAGGCTGGAGTGTGTTGAAATTCGTCTTGCTGAGCTCCCTACATAATTAATACATTTTAATTGGAGTGTTTTTCCTGCCGCATTTCTTATTCATGAGCTGTTATTGGAGGATGACTGCAGGCCAATCAGCGCACTCGTGTCATCACTGCTGATTGCGGGCCTGCAGCTCCAACAGGAAGACGCAATCACTGCAGTGTAAATGTGTGAGGCAGGAGAACGTGTTTGTGTTCTGTATCTGCAGCACTGAGCTGTTACTTGGTGCATTCACTACAGTTCTGTGCTTTAGTTTAATTTTGAGGTATTTTACTCGAGTATTTCTGTTTGCTGCTACTTTATGCTTCGACTTTTCACTGCACTACATTAACCTGACGGCTTTAATTACTTGTCAAATTAAGATTTTATACAATGAAATGCATCATTAATGACTAAACTAGTGGTTCTTAACCTTCTTGGCTTGGGACTCCTTAAAAAAAAAACTAACTCCCTCTCACATTTTAGATGTCTGAGTTCAACATCTTCTTTCCTTTCCAATTAATCACCTCATGACCCCTCATCTTTGTCTGGTGACCATCTGAAAGGGCCCGCCCCCGAGGTTGGGAACCACTGGACAAAACTATTAACTGTATATAAAGCAGCAGCTACAACATATATAATTATTGTACATCAGTCAAATCCCTTTTTTCTGCATTGCGAGTACTTTCCCTTTGATACTTTAAAGTACATTTTGCAGATAAACGCCAACAACCTTTATGTCCTCAGCTCCCTTTGACTGAACCTTAATTACTCATTAACCATCTTGTCCTCCTTCTTTGTATTTATGTTTCTAACATTTTAAGTTCCTTTAAAAAGGCTTTTATTCTTTTATTTTGTATTTTTAATGTTTTTATGCTGTTTTTCTTTCTTTTTTAAAATATTTTACTACATTGTGTGAAGATCTTTGAATTGTTTTTCTGTATGAAATGTACCACATAAATAAACTCGCCCTGCCTAAATAAAGGATCTGAGTGTGTATCAATGCGTACCTGAGAAGTCGAGCAGGACCGTGGCCCCGTCCTCGCTGGCCTGGCCCGTCTCCATCAGGGTGCTGAACAGTGTGCCGATGGGGTCCAGAGGGTGGCCCACCCAACCCTCCAGGTTGGTAACTGATGTTATGCCTTTATGGAGCAGCTCTGCAGTAACACATGCACACACTGACTGTTAATGAGCTGTTTACACTCTGGTGGTGTTACAACAGTGTTACACTGAAACGCTGAGTGTAGGGAGACAACGCGGAAAATGAAAATAAGTGCATACTTGTATTTAAAGCTCCTAAAAGCTCATACATGTGTTTTTAAAGTATTTTTATGTCTTACAACATGTCTGGATGAGATCTTTAAAAGGTGGAGCTACTGATACAGATGATAATACAGAAATGGTGAATGAAGGTTATGAACCAGAAAACATTTGTAGTTTTGTAAAAACAAGCCTGGGCTAGCTGGTTAGCATGCTAACTTCAGTAGATGAAAAGGAACGATAGAAATAGAAGCAAAACAAGGGGGTTGCTAGCTGGAGACAACTCTTGGCAAGTAAAGGATCTAGACTGGTCAGTAATCAGCTGTTGATTTCTAACGTCGGCTACGTAGTGACACACACCGCACCCTAAAACTTCCATACATTCAAGAGGTACTTTCATTAAAGAATACAATCATTTTTTAAACTTTTTTTACTGCTTTTTAGTGTCTAGGACGGTTTGATTGCGTCATGATTGACAACGCTCCAGCTGAACTCATATTAAATATGAAATCATGAATGTATGAAAGTTTATAGGCTAATATTAAATGTTCTGACACATGTGATCGCTGTTATTTCTATGCAGTTTACAGATGAGCTGTGACATGAAACACAATGAGTAAAGAAGCCTTGTATACACAAAGACACACGGGATGCCATGCTTTATATTCTCAATAATCATTAAAATGTTTTAGGAGCCCAAATACATACATACCTTAAAAAAGATTTAATAGCAACTTAATGGCATCATTTCAGTCAAATCAAATTAATTATAGTCATATAGTCCAAGATCATAAACCACAAATTTGCCTCAAGGGGCTTTACAATCTGTACAACAGTCAGTCAGATACGGAAATACTCACTCAAAAACCCTTTAATGGGGAAAGAATGAGAGAAGAAGCAGAGGAGAGCAACGGGGGAGGGATCTCTCTGCTATTAAAATGCTTAAATGTTAAAATAAAAAAATAAAAAAAAGCTTGATGGAGGATAAACTGACCTTTTTTATGAGTGCGGAAGAACTCCAGCTGTTTCTGCTGTTGCCTCCTCAGTGTGTTGACTATGGCGATGGCCAGCCTGAGCGCCTCCTTGGGGTAACCGTGTGATCTCAGGGCGTCCACTCGGGCGCAGGCCGTGGGGACGTGCTCTGCGAGATGGAAGAAGCGGAGACATTTTCATTTTCTGCCTGTTCGGTTTCATTTCATTAATTTGACTTGTCTCGCCTCCGAACCACGTGCGGCCGCCTGCTCTCTCACCGTGCCACAGGGGCCACCCTCGGGCGTCGAAGAGGGAGCTGTCCAGGTTGTCATGGTAACAGTAGTTGGCATAGTGGTCCACGGTGATTATGTGCTGCAGGTGAGGGTCCTGCCAGTGCAGGTCGCAGGCCTCGATCGCTCGCGTGAACACGGTCCGGTGAGGCCGAGTCAGTGAGTCTGAGAGACAAGAGGTCAGGTGTTTTTAAAACCCACATGCTAGCACAGAGGTTTTTCTGTGTGTGTGTGTGTGTGTGTGTGTGTGTGTGAGAGAGTGTGTGTGTGTGTGTGTGGCTGCTGATTTGCCTGGTTTATCGGCTGCTGGAGCTGCAGTTGCTGTGACAAACAGCTCATGGAGGCAATTAAGCGACTTGAAAAACCCTTAGCGCTCCATTTCTGCAATTAGCTTCAAAAACCATACTCCCTTCTCCGAGTCATAATTCTGTCAAATATGAACACACAGACATGATTCATATATTTTTTAATCCGGCGTGACATGCGCTTTCTGAGGACATCATTATCTTCATTCTCCACTGTGAATTAACATCCATAAACACGCTTCACAGAAATCACAGAAAAATCTAAACAAATATATACGTTAACAGTGCTAAAGCTGTAGCCGACAGCATAACTCACTGAATCCCTGGCAACATTATACTTCCTGTTTACATCCCTCAAAACACGGGGACTAGATCTGAAAATTATAAATAAAAAGCTAAGACTGAAAAAATAATATTAATAGATAAAATAAAGAAACGTAATAGAAACGTTTGTTTGCTCGTGTTTTTCTCGGCTTCAGTGGAAGCACGAAGGAATAGAGGCCAGAGAAATCTCCAGGACCTCAACTGTGTTATTAGGCTCATTCTATTAGCTGCACTAAATGGGTAATAAGGCTCGCAGGCACGAGATTGAAGGAGGGAGACTTGATTAAAAGAGAGGGGGGAGGGTGGAGAAAAGCGACTTAAGTGTTAATACAGCAGCAGAGGAGGAGGCTGGAGGAGGAGGGAGGAAGAGGAAGAGGAGGAGACACAGACAGAAACGTTCAGAACCTGAAGTGGGAAAGGATTTGGAAATAAAGCGATGCGATGTCTCTGCTTCAGCCAGGTGTCATCTCACCTGGGTTGCCGGGAGGGCCCTGGGGCAGTGCATTGGTCAGATTGGTCAGCTCGCTGCCATGGTTACCGTCCTCCAAGGGGCAGACGTCCACGCTGTTCCACCTGCGAAGCTGTCGAAGCCAGAAGCCTTTCTGTTCGGGTTTACAGTGTGGGTTCAACACGATGCACATCCACAGGGCCCCTGCACAGAAACACACACATTTACAGTTAAATACAAAACACACACACATACAAACACTGTACCCTCAAAACATAATTCCAGTTTTAGTGGCATTCATCAGTCTATACACGAGGTAAACAAAGATTCACAGGATCTTTATGTTTTACCAGTAATTCTAGAGTTAAAATGAACAGAGGGAAGTAAAGCTGCAAATAACTGAAAAAGTTTTAAATCGTTTGATAAATGAGGAATAAAACGTCTTTCTCTGACGCTGCTGAGCCTTTTTCACTGAATCTCAATCCGTCATCAAACACAACAACTTAGATGACTGGATGATTTCAGCTCTTAAGTCCAAATTCAAAGATTTTTAGTTCACAATTAAAAAACAGCACCAAACGTTCCCACGTAGAAACTGCAGGCAAAAAATAAAGAATAAAAAAAAAATCTACTTCTAATTGAAGTAATCACTTATCATACTAGCAGCTGATTAATTTTCTGACGACTGACTAATTGATTAATCGACTTCCTGCATTTCTGGCTAAAAACATGAAGACACTGGACACAGATTGGAGGACAAAGGCACGATGAGTATGTTGACGGATAAATAAAGGAACGACAGGTGACAAAATGAAACGGGAGAAGAAAAGAAGAAGAGGTGAAGTGAGCGGGAAAAAAGGGGGGAGGACACGGAGGAGAGGTGAGGAGGAAGTGAATGGAGCAGGGAGGGAGGCTGAGGGTGGGGGGAGGGGACAGGAGGAGAGTCTCTTTGTTAAGGCTGCAGCAGGGACAACAACGAGCGGAGAGACGTGAGTGACGAAACGCAGAGCAACAACCTCCAGCAGCGGAGGGATGAAACCAAAAAAAACAGAGGAGGGAAGGGGCAGAATTTTAACCTGCAGGCTAATTCATGATTTATTAACTAGAAGGTTTGTGATTAAACATTTAATACAACAGTTTTTATTATGGATTCAAATGTTCATGAGCAGCCAGCAGCAGATGACTGTGCAGCAGCAGAGACCCTGTTTCTGTGACCACTTACTCCAGTGCTGTATTTAAGTACAACTGTGAGGTAATTGGACAGAGATTTGCTGTTTTATTCTTGGTGTGGACTTCCTGTCACAAGTTTAAGATAGTTACTTCACCTCACATGGTTTGAATTAAATCATTGCTTGAGGCCTGTTGCGGAAACTGCGTGAATATCATCGATAATAAAACACACAAAACAATGTAGTAGATGAGTGTGAAAATATATATTGTACAAAACAGAGGAATATTCGCTTACACATGCAGAGTGTCAGCGGAGATTCCCCTGAACAATCAGGAAACTCCCTTTTTACACCGTAAAGGGAACAAAGAAATCCCTGTTTGTGTCAGTTATCTGATGATAACCCTTGACAGATTTATAGCCAATATCAGGAAGCACTCACATTCATCAGCCTCACATATATCAGCGCTATGGAGTAAACCACATGGTGGAGCGAACACACTAACACATACATCAGAAATACTTGGACATACATGATATGCAATAACTTGTTATTGACATCCATTGCATGCCAAATCTAAAAATACCGATGCAAATAAACAGACACTGAACACATCATTACTTCTTTAGAAAGCTTTAATAAAAAAATAACCCATATATCATATGTAAAGAACCGGTAACTGGGTTTAATGTTGTGGTGTATGATGGTGAATTTGTGTGTGTGTGTGTGTGTTTTGTTTGGTTTCACGGTACCTAGTTCATCCCACAGCTGCCTGTACTTGTCAGTCATGGTGGTTCCCTGTTGCCGCCACAGCACCAGTCTGGGGTCGCCCATGAACTGCTCTGTGATCAGCGTTAACATGCGAGCTCCGTTGGAGTCCCTCATCCTCAGCATCTCTCTCACCTGCAGAGACAGGAGGAGGAAGGTTGTGGGTTTAACGCTGCCGTGCAGCTGCCGCGGGGCAGTGTGTGATGTCAGCTGATGAACTTGCGCGGCTATCCGCCCTGAGGATCGTTACCTTGCTGAACAGTAAGTTGAGCTGCTTTCCCGAGCCATGGTACCCGCCCTGGGAGAGAAAGAGCTTCACCTGTTCCTGAACCTGTTCCTCGTCCAGATGCCAACAGTTCTCGTCGTCCACGCTGGCCCCCGCCGTCGGATCCGGAGCTCCTGCACCAAACAACGGAAATCAGTCAGCAGCTGATTTTCATACATTTAGTGGTGGAAGAAGAACTCAGTCCTCTAAAAATGTAGAGGAGTACAAGTATAAAGTAGCAGAAAACTAAATACTCAAGTGAAGTACAAGTACCTCAGAATTGTATTAAAGTATTTTACTTGTGTACTTGGTTACTTTCCACCAATGATTGTTTATCACACATTTAAATGGAATTAAGTGTCTTTTCAGTGACATGATTACGTCTGCATCAGCATTTCGTTCATCTTTTGCCCTAATGCATTAATGCAATAAGGTTAAACACTGATCAATACTATAAACACTGCAAATTCTGCATCAATAACCTTCCTGAGAATGCACCCCACAATTTTTAACACTTAACATGTGTCGCTGTGGAGCATTAAATCCATAAGACTCAAGCAAAACAGGTTCTACTATTTGCCACATTCTCAGCCTCAGACAGACGTTATATTTACACGTTATATGGTGCTACGACACATTTCCCAAAATAGTCCTATTTACCACGTACACATCTGTGAGGTATCTAAAAGTAATTAAGGGCACCACTCAAACACTACAAAATATGCCACAGTATATGAAACGTATGATAACATGCACCCGTCACATACTCAAAATGTGTCCTAGATTCTATCAAAGCAATAAAACTACCACAAAAACAACCACCATGTACTGTAGAAATGAAATAATTAGTCAATTGAAAGAAAATAACTTTTTGGCAAATGATTAATTGTTTCATATATAAGCAAAAACACAAAACAACCAGTGGTTCGTAGGGGAAATTATAATGTGCATATTTTTTTTTAATATATATTATATATATTATTTTTTAGACATTAAAATGATTTATCAATAAATAAAGATGAAAATTGTTTGTTGCAGCCTCAATGTATGACTTAATGTAGCTGAAATGCCAAAAAGAAATTCCACAAACCAGCTCAAAATATCAAAACTATATTAGGTAAAACCAGTGGGTAAAACAAGGAAAACCATAATATTAAACCATACTACTGAGTTCACCCATAAAGTACCAAAAGATGCACCTTATATATTCTTCATATTGTACTATAGTAAAGTCACACACGTCCATGGAGCCATTAAAAGAGGCTCCAATTACTGGTTTCAGATTACGCTGTAAACAGAGCTGCTTACATACGATGTTCATCACCCTCTTTTTGTTTCCAGTCTTTAGGATACAATATGCTGCACAGTGTGGTACTGAATGGTACTTGTGTAGCAGTCACTTGTGCATTTGTGTACTTTGTAGTACTTATGTATGTACTGTACTGAGAGTACTGTAGTATGTTTCTGTGAAAACCAAAACATCAACAGTTCAAAGACCTAACACAACACAAAGTCTCTTTACAAACTTTTCTGAACTTCATAAATTCCTGCAGCGCATTCAAGTCAAACTTGAACTGATTTAAGTTAATATATGTGTGTGTGTGTGTGTGTGTGTGTGTGTGTGTGTGTGTGTGTGTGTGTGTGTGTGTGTGCATGCATGCGTGTCTTGCTATCTTTTTGAGGACCAGCGTTTTAAAGCCAAATAGTGAGGACATTCTGCACTGTGCAGACATGATGGCCGGTCATCGCTTCTTTAAAGGACTGTTTGAAGGTTAAGCTTTGGTTTTAAGGTTGAAGGTCAGACTCAGGTTTATGTTAGAGTTGGGGACTAGGGAATGCACTGTCAGTGAGGGTCCTCACATGTGTACAAAGACAAACGTGTGTTTTCCTCCCATTCTCCTAAACAGCTTGTTGTTCCTGCGTCCTCTCCCAGGGCGGCAGCCTGCAGCTTCCACTGGTGCGAGACAGAGGAAATCTAACTCAGGTACCTGGTATTTGCTTGAGTGTGTTTTCCTTTCTGTGCTGTATATACACATTAAAGGGCGAGTTCAGCCTGTTCTACTTGACGCCGCACTCACCATGAACCTGGTTGATCTCCGAGTTCTGCGACAGTATTTCGTCCGCCAGCTTCTGCGCCGTCGGCAGCACTTCAGTGTGATGCACAGTGATCAGGTACTGAACGAACTTCTGCAGCTGATCTCTGTTCATTTGGAAAAGTGTCTCTGAGATGGGCAGGCGCAGTTTGACCTGTTCGGGCTTCCGCACCCGGTACAGCGAGAGCGCCACAACATGGGCGCAGTAGAAGATATCTTTGTTGCCGCAGCTGCACGTCACCGCTGTGATTTTGCAGCGGTCGAAGCTGACGCTCACGTTGCAGACCAGCTCGGGCTCTGAGGACGTGGCAGGTTCCCGGACTGTGCCGCTGAGGTGAAACCCTGCAGAGAAACAAAGGAAATAAGCAGTGTTAACATGCGGGATCCTTTAGCCTTAATAGCGCTACGTTACATGCGTTTTGTTCACACAATCTCAACAAATTATAGATGGTTAGAAAGCTCCTGATTCTATCTGTGCAAAGCATTTTAGGATCTTCATATCACTGCAACAGCGCAATTCAGTAAATAATTTTTTTTTTGGTGAACATGTTAGCAAACCATTGTTTATTTACACATCCTACAACATGACCATTTATTTGGCATCATGTTTGTGTCTGCCTGATGAATCAAAATCCAGTATTCCTTCTCTTTTAGTTCTGATTTTGGTCTCCACCAACTCATGAGGGAAATATCTGCCACTGTTTCTGAACATGAACATGAGGATGGCAACATCAGCTGAGGCCTTTAAGGGACTGTTAAAAACTTTCTTTTTCAGGGGCAGGCAAGGAAGCAGCGAGCGCAAAGATCAAAATATTCTCATTTCTTTTTCATTTCCCTTCCACAACACCTCCAGTGCTAACCTTACCCTGAACACCTCTTCCCACTCTCAGGACTGACGCGATCATTTCACCACAGGCAGAGACCTGTTATTGTACCGTGAACCTAAAACCTATAGGTCTGTATGTTTGTTTGGGGAGGGTAAAGAAAAGAGTCGGAGAAACTGATTTTAATGTGGACGTGACCTTAGACTCACATTTCTCAAAGCCTTTGTATTTGAGTTCGTACAGTTCATACCACACACAATACGACCAGGCATGTGTGCCCATGAAAAATATATAGATTTGAAAACGCTCGAAAAGTCCCACACTTAAGTAGAAGTACAGGTTTAATGTACTGAAAGTATCAAAAGTACGCAGTGCAGTAAAATGTTCCCTGTGAGTGTTATATACATTATTATTACTCATACTTTAATGATTATGCAGGATTTTACTGTTGCAGTTGGTAGAAGTGATGGTACTTTTTTACTATTTGTTTTTCTTGATGAATTGATTGATTGTTTGGTTTTTGTAAAAGTTCAGAAAATGGCAAGAAATGCCCAAAGTGTTTGTGTTGTCCAACCAATGGGCCACAATTATTGAGATTATTAAAAGGAAAAGCAGACAATCCTCACATTTGTGCAGCTGAAACAATGAAAGATTATTTAAATTTATTTATCTAAACTAATTTTTTGTCAGTTGACTTATCGATTAATCGAATAATCTCTTGTGTTTACTTTTGGATGCTATAATAAAGCATTGTATCTTATCATCTCTTCATGTGTTTCATATACAAAAATCTGAATCTTTAAAGTCACCAGGAATTTAAGTAATCAGATAAATCTAGAGGGGTAAAAAGTCAAATATTGCTCTCTGAAATGTAGTGAAGTAGAAATGTACAGTGGCTGACAACAGAAATACTCAAGTAAAGTAACAAGTAACACTGATTTGTATTAAAGTACTTGAATAAATGTACTTTCCACCACTGGAAAACACAGTTTTAATATTGTCTCAGTTCAGAGGAGATGTGTTGGCAAAAGATGAGTCTGCAGCAACTTCATTATGACCAAAATTAAAGGAATCTGACTATGTGATAGTATCTGTCTGAGTTAGTGGGTTAACAGCTATAACAGATGGCTTCAGAACAGAAGCGTGGTCAGAACATCGCTGATGCAATCACTCACAGTTTATCATCTGTGTATGTACATTTAACAGTTTAAATGTCTGTACTGCTTCAGTTTCACTGTAAGGAGCACAGAGTTCTTGAATTAATTCACAGGAAGTTGCTGCGACTAAAATACCCCACAGAACTAGAACAGTATTTCTGACAAAAGCATTGTCTAATAAGTCAAGATACTCAGCCATAACAGTTGTTTATTTAGTCGTAATGTTGTCACACAAGCTGAAAAACACACAGCGTGGCCGACCGTGAGGCTGATAAGTCAAATGCCAGCGAGTGACAGACGACGGACGGAATTATTAGACAGAAGTTTGAACCAAAGAGAAAGACAAATCCTGTCTGTGGAGGAGTTTCTATTAAATATGAGTCCACTAATCATGCAGCCAGTTTTAAAAACACCAAATAGGGGGACTTAAAGTAAAGTGACGGGGCGTCCTCCTGGCCGCCTGATGGTTAAGATGACCAGTGTTTCCTGTCTTTATCTAAACTGTTAACATAAATGCAAAAGAAAAAGTCATTAAAAAATAACTCTGCTTGTGTTGCACTGAATCTGTTACAGAGATTAAACTGTAAAAGATGGAGTCACATATTTTCATACTGCAGCTGTTACCATCACTATGCATGATAACAGCTGTATGGTTATAATGTGAAGTTGTTGATTTAACCGTGTGGTCATTTGCAGGATGTAGTCTGTGGTGCTGCTGAACTGTATTGCATCACACAGAGCGGTGGTTGAAAAGTGAGCAAAATAATTGAAACACTTGTCAGTATAATACATTATAACTGAACAGCACCACAAGCTGTTGATTAAAATTCAACAGCATAACTGTCTAAGGGATTTATGACAGGGCTGTTGTTTTAGACTGTGTTAGTTTTATCTAGGTGTTCCTAATAACCTGGGAACTGACTCTACATTTTATCATGTTACATAAGTCTGACTAACAGCTCAATATATGAAAAACACACATACATTTGCACAGAACACAAGCAGTGCTGTTCACCCTAGAACATTAACTGGCAGGTCTAATTTCCACTTTGCCCAAATGTTCTCACACATGTGACACACACCACACAGCTGACACATATCACCCCTGCTTGGTGAAAGAAAACAGAGTGGGTGTTTGTCTGCATATGTGGTGGGGCTGAGTGATATAGAAGTGAGCAAAAACAAAAAAGAGGCGGAAGGACTGGGAGACAATATCTGAGAGTGAAACCTGTGTAGAAATAGAGAAAACAGTGTTTCAGTTCTTACTGCTCCCTTTCCTGCTGAGCAGAGACACACACTGAATCACACTTCACACAGCACGACCATCGGTCCACATCCTGTCTTTTACAATACACAAACACACTACAGAAATACATGGTGCTCTCTGTTACGCAGCCCTGCCCCAGTCACGCCTGGCCCACAGCTGAACTACTGACGTAACAGAAAGAGAGAGGGTGAATCGAGGAGGAGGAGGAGGAGGAGGAGGAGGAGGAGGAGGCTGGAAAAATCGGTATGCCCTCAGCTGAGTGTGAGTGTGTGTGCACATGCAGCAGTGTATACTTGGCGGCAAGCCAAAGCCCTGAGCTCAGCATTCTGTAATGCACTTCCTCTCTGTGTGTGTCTGCGCTTCACAGCTTGCATAATACAGCCCTGTGCACTGCATAGCAACCAAACTTAACTCATTCACTCCCAGCGGAGCATCATTTCAGACAGGGGCGTCGCGCCAAGTTACCAGCACTGGCGGAAAGTAACTAAGTGCATTTAATTAGTTACTGTATTTTCTTTTCAAGCTACTTTATAAAAACAGAAGTGTTGCCAGCACAATGTACTCACTTACTAAAGTACCTAAAGTCGACACTCAAAGTGTGAGTCGACATTGTGAATCAATCGATAGATCTTAAATGTCAATATGACAACTTTTTATTGGCTCTCTTTCATGACGTATGCATCAGTGATGATTGAATCGTCAAGTGCTTAAAAAGTGTACATGAATTTCAACCAAATTATGTGAACTGTAAGTTTTCCATTTCCCCACTTGGATAAAGAAAGTGGCAGAGCGTCAGTGGGATAAGCCCATGCACATACATGCCTTTATGCACACCCCAAATGACAGGCACACAGAGAGGGCCAGTAAAAACATTTCTATTTTTTACTCATACTGTGGAGGGTTTGTTGTACCTGAGTGTTGCCCGTGCATAGTACGCCAGCTGTGGGAGTTGAGTTAACTTAACTTAATAATAGCTAGTCAAATCTACCTTTCTCTCTCTCCTCCTCTCGCCTTGACCAAGTGTCGCCATGTGTCTCCGCTTTATCCATTGTTTCAAATTAAAAGCCCTCTGCAGAGTTGTGTAATTGTATGGCACCAGTGGCAATAGTTTTGCAGTGGTGGGTAGCTGCCGCAAAATGTATACGAGGGAAACACTGAGGTACATAAGCTCTCCCAACAACCTGCAATCAGACACAAAAACATTTTAATAACTAACATTACTGCACCCAGCAGGCGGGAGAAAATATTTAAGACTCTGGTGAATTACATCTAACACCTCCCTACATTCAGTGCTTTTTCAGACTTTTCAAGGCCCGCAGATACTGATCACACACTCGCCTGGAAACCGAGGGTTTAACACTTCACTCCAATTAAGCCCGCGGTAGTCGACTTAACGCGTCTCTATAGGATTCAGCAAGGACGATGGCTCTGTGAGGAGGGGGAAAAACAACGGGTGTGTTTTTGTGGCTGAAAACAAGGCCAGGACGTTAGCCTGTGAAAGAGCAGTAGCTCAGCTCCCT
The DNA here is from genome assembly GCF_002814215.2 of Seriola lalandi dorsalis. Taxonomy (NCBI): domain Eukaryota; kingdom Metazoa; phylum Chordata; class Actinopteri; order Carangiformes; family Carangidae; genus Seriola; species Seriola lalandi. The sequence continues at coordinate 1,821,926 of NW_019525233.1, read as the reverse complement.
ACAGAGTTCAGCCTGAGGAAACCTTCGTGCCAGAGGCCGTGTGCAACATCACCCACTGAAACTGTGGCTACAGGGGGTCTTTCTCAGCTATGTGACCAAAGCCCCATTTAACAGAGCTAGCAGCACACAAAAGCCAGATAGACCCTCCCCACCCACCCCCCCACACTACATTACACACAAGCACACACACCAGCCATTCAGGCAGCTCAGCCTCCAAAGCTGGCCACTCAGGCGTAAGTGAGAGCCTCTCAGCCAAGGTGTGCTTTGTGTATGTGAGTGTTGTGTTGTGTTGTGTTGGTGTGTGTTGGTGTGTGTGTGTGTGTGTGTACTTTTGATGACAATGGGGAACCTAATCTCTCACCCGTGGAGATGCAGAGGCACCTCTGGGGCTGTAGGAAGGAGAAGTAAACAACCAATCAATAGCCACTGTGTGCTGATTACCATCTGTCCTTAATGACTGGTTTCAGATCAGCCTCCTGTCACACTAAGTAGTACTAGTTGAACGGATTTGTGTGATTCCAGCAAAAGAGAAAAAATTAACTAAACTGAAACATATTTGTGGCCACTGCTTGGATCATCCATCGCCATGGAAACTGATACCAACTATGTCAAACAGGGTTTCTGCAGTGTTCACCAAATCAAATTAAACTTTTTTTTTTTAAAGAACCTTTCAGAATCACAGAGAATAGAGTCCAATACCTTTTACAAAGGTCTGAGGCATCAGGGGCCCCTGGACCGGTGACTGTTAATGTAGCTAGTTTCAAAGTCACAGACCTAAAAGAGAGAGATTGAAAAAAGATAGGCACAACTATTCCAAAGAGACACAAAGTGAGACTCACTCGCTCTACACAACTGTCCACCAGTGTTGGTGTGCTATTAGCTGGAGGATGCACCTCCACGAGGGCTCAGAACGAGGTCAAAGAGGATTTGAGTTAACTGGGTCAATCTGTGTCCCCCTTAAGCTCCTCACACTACGACCATACGAATCAATACCCTTTATTTATTATGTATACTTTATATTTAGTACAAATTCTTTTATTTTGTTCATTTTCTAAAATATTATATTCCCTCTCATCCATTTTATTTTTCACTGTCTCGTATCTATTTTACTTATTTTAAAGCACTTTGAATTGCACTGACCTGTATGAAAGGTGCTATATAAATAAAATTTGGTTGATTGATTGATTGATTGATTGATTGATTGATTGATTGATTGTGTAGGCTCACTGGCACTAATAATAATGCTGATTTTAATTCTTCGCTGACTTCAGATGTAATAAGGAAAAGCAAAACTGCGGCCACAATAATTTTTTCCAATGAATTTAGTCGTTCAACTGCTTCTTCCTCCAATCTGTTCTCCTGCTTTTGAAACCAAACTCTAGAAATAGCAAACTGCACTGAAATACTACAGGGAGGAAGGAGTCCTCTCCAACCAAGTGGACAGAAATTCCTCAGCTCTGTCAGAAAAACAAGAGGCCGCCTTTACAACGCATGAGAAATTGCAAACGATCTTGTCACTCAGACAAGAAAACAGGAGGAGTCCTCCAGCAAACACCACTGAAGCCACTGTTTTACGGCGTCCATTTCACCGTCCAATAAAAAACAGGGATAAAAACTTTTAATTGCAGCCATTCGGCTCCGATGCGGCCTGTCTGGTCTGTAGCGAGCACTGGGAGGAAACTGGTCCCGGCCACTCAGAGAATGACTCAATCTACCAGTGAGAGGAGAGATAGATGGGCCTTTTAACAGAAAGTACACCAATAGAAACCTCAGCGGTGGAATCGATTACTAAAACAACTATCAAAGCACTAAGAGATGCTGCACTCGCTGCTACTTGCAAGTTATATAATTTGAGCATTATGAAGGCAGGTGGAGTGAGAGCCAGCTGTAAATTAGAAATATAATGCAAGTCCAGAACTGCAAACTGTTTTAAGGTCTTTAAACTATATTTTGACACAGGAACTGACCTAAACACCTTTATCATGTCGGTTGAAACTGACATGATTGTGGGTTTTGTGGCCCCTGGAGTTCTGGGGGCCCTGGGGAAGTTACTCTTGGTGAATCAGCCTTGGCTTTAATAGACAAACAGACACCGAACATACATGACCACACTGTGTTGACATGTGGATTAACAGATAGACATCACACACTGTGGCTTTTTAACAGAGGCCCTGTCTAACTGACAGTTCACACAGCAGCACTGGTGGAAAGTCAGTACATTTATTCAAGCACTGAAGTAAGGTACTTTACTTAAGTATTACCATTTTGTCATGGAAATATAACTTTTTAACTGCATTATATTTATTTAAAAGCTTCAGTTACAAGTTACATTTCACAGAATTTAACATTTTACATTTGAAAATGATAAAATGATAAAATATAATGCTTAATGAAAGATTAAACCAGGGTTTCCCTTAAAAATTCAAATGTAAATGAGTTTTGTAAATGAGATTTTCCATCAGATTTAAAATAACTTTGAGGCCAAATCGAGTCAAATTGTTCAGTATTCACATACTGCACAAATTTGAGAAGAATTCCAAATAAATAAATAGAAATAAATGTTGCAGGACTTAGTTTTTCCTAATTTTTCTCTCTTTTGATCATTTCACGACCACTCAGATTCATCTCGTGACCCACTGGAGGGACCGGACCCCTGGGTTGGGAACCACTGGACTTAACTACACATAAAATGTTTTAAGTATCCTTTGTTGCTAACACTTTTACATAAGTGGGATTTTGAATGCAGGGCTTTTACTATTTTACATTGTTGTATTTGTAGATTTTTCCACATGCACAGCAGCTACAGTGATGGAGTGATTTCTAACGGCGCTCCAATGTTTAAAATTAATCAGGAAACAACCACCAGACCAACACAAACAATCTCGCAACATTTTTACGTACGTTTCCAGAGACTAACAAGGGCCATCAGAGGTTTGACAACAAGCTTCTAAAGGGACAGAAGAGGATTTTTTTCCCCCCTCCTCATCTTTCCCCCATTTAAAAAGCATTTGTTTGAGTGCTGTCTGTTCCCGGTGAGCTCAGTGAAAGTCATTTGTTTAGCCTCTGAGGACCATCAGCAGGCCAGACAGTGCCTCTCCTCTCCAAATGCATTTGTTCCCACTCCTGAGATACACCGCAGAGAGTCTCCACAGAGATCCTGCCTGAGCTGCACCGCTGCTGCTAATGAACACAGGAATCCCATGAAGACATAATTAAAATCAAATAAAAGCTTTTAGTGTTTGCTTACATGTTGATCTGATTGTATTTTATTAAATCTCTTTCAAGAGATAAGTGGCGTTTGTGAATATTCAGAAAGAAATAGGAACAGAGATTTAGATATGCATTATATATGAAGTTGAAACCAGGAGGCGGTTAGCTTAGCTTAAAATAAAGACTGGAAATGGGGAAGAACAGCTAACCTGTTTCTGTCCAAAACAAAATCCACCTGCCAGCAGCTCTATAGCTCAATTATTCAACAAATAATATCTGATTTATTTAAACCAAACAAAAATTGTGCAAAAAAGTGCAAAGTTAACCAATTGTGAAAAGAGCAGGGCTAGCGTGTCCAGACTTCATGCTAATCTAAGATTAGATAGTTATCTGTAGTTCCATTTTACTTTTATTTTTTATACCAGCAACTGAAATTTAAAAAGGGAAAAACTAAAAGAGAAAATGGCAAATAAATCATCATTTTGAAGCTAAAGTCACCAGCCAGTTAGCTTAGCTTAGCATAATAAACAGGAAACAGCTAGCCTACCTCTGTCCAAAGACAAGAAAATCCCTCGACTGGCACCTCTGAAGCTTAATAATTAGCACATTATATCTCCTTTGTTTTGTCCATACAGAGGTCAAAAGTGTAAAAGTCAGTCTTTATGCTAAGCTATGCTAACTATCCCAAAGTTACAGCTTCGAAAGTGGTATCAATTTTTTCATCTAATTCTGAGCAAGGAAGCAAGAAAGCAAGACAACATATTTCACAAAATGTTCCTTTAAACAGTTGTAGGATAGCAACGAATTAAAGATAATATGCAGCTTAAGTCAGTAGCAACAGGATCTGAATAAAAAAGGAAACAAGGATGAAGGTAAGCTCAGTCCTCTAAATTATTCACATCTCGTCTTTGATCACATCAGCTAAGATACTGACCAAAATAACCAGAAAGGAAAAAGCTAAAGAAAAAAAAAAAAACTCTTTGTGGGAACAGGCAGCACATCAGTGAAGTAAGCCAACGAAAGGCCGAGGGGAGAAGCTCTCTGTGGGAACAAATGCGTTAGAAATGGTCGGCTCTCTGAGTGGATGAAGTTAACTCGGAGTAACCTGAATGTTTCTTCAGCTCCTGTGGGAGTGTGGTGGTGCAACTCCAGCTGTTTTCTGCATTTTGTTTTCTTTCTTTCTTTAATGTCACCATTTCCCTCCACTGAATCACCATCTCCTGAGATTACAGCCTGTACTCTGCTACAGTCTCACTGCGGCAGTTTAATACACTTATTCCTACAGATTATACTGTCTTTAATGGTATGTTTAAGGACACTCCGACACCTGGCTTTCCATTCGGACAGCTTTTAATGATTATTTTCTTTATCAATTAAATCTAATGGTTATTTTCTCAATTGATCAGTTAATGGTTTAGTTAAATAATATGTCAGAAATGAATGAATGAACGTATAGGAGGTGTAGAGCTATGGAGTGTTAACAGTACCTTGAACAAACCCTGCAGTTTAAAAGTAAAGTCCAGTCTGTTATTCTGCATGCATGCACGTACACACACACACACACACACACACACACACACACACACACACACACACACACACACACACACAGCAGACTGTGGTACAAGCCAACTAGAACTCCTCCTGAGCACCATATATGTGTGACCTTTCACTTCTGACCAAGTTTTTTCCTTTCGGTCACAAACAGCCTGAAAACACTAGTATGTGGTGTGTGTGTGTGTGTGTGTGTGTGTGTGTGTGTCTGTGTGTGTGTGTGTGCGTGTGTATGTGTGTGCTACATGGGAGTATGAGCATGTGGTCAAACTGCTGCTGCCTGCGGGGGTGATGGTAGATAGCAGAAAATTCAAATTATAGCTATACGTTGTCAAACTTGGCACAAAGACTAGTGTATGCATCCATATGTTTTCACTGTCTTTTTTAATCTTAGAAACATTTGTAGCCTCACAACACAAAGAAACAAACAGCGTCTGATTTACAGCAGTTACTATATTAAAAACCAAACAGATATGACGTGGACCAACCCTTTCCAGTAAGTGTATTTTCATATCTCACCAGTCACATGCTACGTTTGCATACGTATAAATATAAGGGTGAGCCCAGATCTATGATACAAGATTCTATGATATGATCTATGAACAGTGAACCAAGATGCTACACTTCCTTAAAGATGTTGCTTTAGAGTAAAGGAAGACTCGTATCATCTTACTGAGTCCTTTAGATCCGGGGTTGTGATCTTCAAATCTTCACCGCTTAACTAAACCAGACGCTGTTATCGGGCTCAAGTGATCCTTGTTAACTGATCTTAAGTTTATTTCGGCTTAGTTAGAGCTGCAACTAATGATCATTCTCCACAATTGATTGGTTGGGACATAAAATGTCAGAGAAAAGGGAAAACTGTCCATTAGAATTTCCTAAAGCTGGCATTGAGGTCTTTAATTGTTCTTATTTTGTCCAAAATGAAAAGATATTCAGTTTACAATCAGGGAAAAACAGAAAAAAAAAAGCAGCAAATCCTCACAAATGAGAAGCTGGAATCAGAAAACATTTGTTCTAGTGCTTTTATTTTGAAATAAAAGCACCAGGAGTAGAGAGTCGAAACCATAATCATCAACGAAATGATCAGCTGATTGTTGATACGATTGAATCATAATTATAATCGACATTTTCCCATCATCGCTCTTAGACAATGGGCCTGGTCATGATAGGGGCTGCAACTAACGACCACTATCATTACTGATTAATCTATTTAACTATTGTCTGAATTCATCACAGTCTATAAAACAACACAACACAGATACAGTGAAACATGCTGAGGTGATGCCATTAATTGTCTTGTTTTGTTTGACCGATCATGAAAATAACCCAAAAATATGAGTGTATTTTGTTAAGTACACTCAAATAAAGTACATCTAATTTAAACTTAAGTAAAGTATTTGAGTAGATCTACTATCATTTTTAATCACCACCAGTGTGAGGAAGGAGGATTAATATCTTTAAGTCTGATTTGCTCGTGTGTTAAACACTCAGTCACTGTGAGGACGGATCGAAACTGCGAGGTAACATGACGAGTCACATCACAGCTGAACAGGAAAACACCTCCAGCTGGTAAATGAGATGCAGAGAGGCTGGTTGGGACAGGAACAGACAGATAATGTGAGGGAACAGACACTGAAATAACACTGTTGCCCCAACAATGACTGAGCGGATCGATTAGGAGGAGGGCTGAAGGAGGATTTAACGTGATGGTAGTACTGTTCATCTTCCACTCCAGTCAGACCTGCTGTTTAAGCACCCCCCCCCCATACACACACACACACACACACACACACACACACACACACACACACACACACACACACACACACAAACCCCACGCCCCCAGAAATGTTGAGCAAGCTGTATCGTCTGTTTAGCCTAAATAGAAAGGAGGTTCAGGGTGTGTAAATCTAGTTTGATGCACTTCCACGATAAGGTGTGACCTGCATCCTGTTTTAACAGTGAGGGGCCCCTCCTCCTCCTCCTCCTCCTCCTCCTCCTCCTCCTCTTCCTCCTCCTCCGTGACGCTGTAGGAAAGCATTCTTTCCTTTTCTAGGTACAACGTTGTGACGTTGTGTTGACAGTTAAACGGCCGCTCTCGACAAGCCCCGGGTATGTTGTTGGATTAGTTGTTCAATACGCACATAAAAACGTAGATATGGAACATACAGACGTACACAGGCTCAGCTTGACTCAGCTTGACTGGATTGTTGATGAGCCGCAACAAGTTCTTATACCCATTAGCTGCAGCTAATTCACAGTAATCATGACTAAACCATGACTGCTAAATGCGCTGCTGAAATCAGCTGATTCATCGATTGGTTGACTGAAAGAAAAAGCATCAGCAACTGTTCTGATAATCGATTGATCATTTTTCAAGCAAAAATACCAAAGATTTGATGGTATCAGCTTCTTGAATTAGATAATTTTCTGCTTTTCTTTGTCTTACATGAGAGTAAATTGCATATTCTTGCATTGTGGACGGTTGATCAAGCAAAACAAGACATTTAATGACATCATCCTGCGCTATAGGATGATGCGATGGATAATTTATTGATTTATTTATAAGATTTAAGGACTCAATATTTGGCAGATTAATCGATAATGAAAATAAATAGTTGCAACCCTGAATTAGAGATTAAGATTTCTCATGAATGATAAGATCAAAGAAACAATGATTTGTTAAAGACTGAACCAATGGCTCCCAAGTCGCAACAACGAGACATTTTCCCTCTAAACTTCTCAGATGGTGAGAGACGATGACGTCATTTCCAGTCTAATAATGTCTCGTATAACAATATGTCAGATTATGCAGAATGAGTACTTTTACTTTGAATGCAGGGCTTGAAACTTCCTCCATCCTCAGCATTTACCTCAGCTGCACTTGCACACATTCGTCTGATCGTCCTCCCCTCCCTTCCTCTCGCCGCCCCTCCCTGCTTTAAACTGCATTAAAGTCCAGTCGATACGGTTCTCAAGTGCACAGCGTTCCCGTGCATTACTCATCGTTAACAGATGAAAACAATGACTCAACCTGTAGGCGCATGCCAGGCATACCCCACGTGTGCGGAAACAGACCGCATGAGTTTGCAGGGCTTGTGAGAGCTTGTGTCATCTCTGAGGTGCGTGTGTGTGTGTGTGTGTGTGTGGTTTTTTTTTTTTTTTTTTTTAGAGCTGCTGGCTGTTTGAAAGAAACTGACAGTTGAGCATAATCATACATGGTTATTATTATCTTCATTATCGGATCACCTGCTGATTATTATCTTAATTTAAAAGGGGCATGAAACTCAGATAAAAAGTTTAAGGAAATGACTGTTAAAAACAGAAATTTGAAATGGGAACACAGAATTGGAGAAAGAACATGTGGAACCAGCTGCATTTCACAACTCTGTGAAAGAAGCTTTTGTGTCACATCATGGGAAATGTAGGATTAGGCGTGTTTGAATTTGATTTTAACAATTTTTTTGTCGCTTTCAAGTTCCCCACCTTTATGGTAGTGAAGTACTAAATTAAGGAGGTGGTACATGGTCTATAAAATGTCCAATAACAAAATTAATTCAATCATAATGTCCAAAAGCCCAAGGTGACATTTTCATATCACTTCTTTAATTCGACCCAAACCCAAATATATTCAGTTTTCTTTATCACATAAGACAAAGAAAAAAGAAAATCCTCATAACTGAGAAGCTGGAAAATGGTAATAAGTCACTTTAAACAGTTACTGATTCATTATGTGGATCAGCTCTAATGACAATTAGTGATGAATGAGATTGTGACATCATGGGGAAACAGAGGAATGTTTAACATGTAGAGACAAAGTTGTGCAACAGTTTGCATGGAAGTCAATGAAGACAATGGATACATGATCAAATAGTTTGAGGACATGTCTTAAAACCTGGTTTTACTTGTCTAGATTTCAACACGCTGCGCTTTCAAATCACATCGCACGATGAGCGGCAACAAATCTATGAGTCAGGGAGCAACGCTGGAGGTTGGGGAAAGGCCGGCAGCGACAGTTGGACCAGGAGAACGAGATCATTTGCTTGTTGTTACAGATACAGATGTCAGTGCAAAGGTGGAGCATGCAAAGAGGCAGAATAATAAACTGAAACCAGACGGGAGATCCCTCAGTATAAAGAGAGGAGGCAGGAAATGAGTGGTTGTAGGTCCCGTGACAACAGTGAAGGGGGGAAATCTGCATGTGTTGGCTCGTCGTTGTGTTTACATTATGTGCCACACAAGTGCTTTGTGAATTTGGCTAAGCAAACACTATGATGATTTGTCTTCCTGGGCCTAAAAGAAAGGCCAGGCCTATAGATGCGGAGGGCAGATGGCTGGAGCCTTATCTGGCAGAACAGGTTCACATGCAGGAGGGAAACGTGTTGCAGTTAAAGTGTAAGTTGACTATGAATTCTTCAGGCCTCTGTGAGGCGTTGCCCATAGCACCGGTTCACTGACATTTGAGGACATCGCAGTTATGCGACGAACATTGACAAAAGTTGTTTTTTCAACAAGCTAACATGCCGATTGTGTGCCATTAGCATCTCCAGATCCGGCTAATGTCATCGCATGTTCACATCATATTGGAGCTACTGTAATTACCAGTGTCCCACTTGTAAATAGCGTTCACATCAAAGTCCTAATTTTCTGAAGAAGTGATATATCGACTTGGCACTAACATCTCCAAATATCTGGGAAAGTGGACTTCCAGATCCCATAAAGTGTATATATATATGTATATATTTCTTTAACTGCTATAAGGTATGCCTTTCTGTTGTCTGAGGAGGCGAGGACCATCAGTCTTCATTAAACATGCTCTGGCTGTGAGCTGTAAGGTAACGGCCTCTGATGGATGACACCTTTAAGTTCCCATTAAAAAGGAAAAGCATTGCTCATAAGCAGCTTCTGATCAACACTCACTTCCTATCTTTCTGTGAAACTACAGCTTTTTTCATGAGAATGAAAAATGAAATCAGCAAAAATCAAGAACAGGATATTTGGAGACGATGACCTCAGGAAATCGTGAGTAGTGCTTATATGCTGTATTATGAAATGCTTATGAAATGCTTGCAGCACTTCACCTGTTAACTAAAGCGCTCTGTTTGTAGAGCTGCGGAGGTCCGTGGGGCGCTGCTCTTCAGAAACCACCCCATGAGGCCCAGGGTTCCCATGAGGTGAGGACAGCGGCAGGCTTTGACTTGCTGAGACAGTGCGGGCTTTAATAAACCTCCCCACATGCCTCCGAGAAAAGAGACTGTTTCTACAAGCTCCGAGAGGCGAATGCGTGATCTACAGCTGAAACGATTAGTCAATCAATCAATTAAGCAACTTTGTTTTTTATAACTGATTAATCATTTAATTAATCATATTTAAGTTTAAACATGTCTCTTGCCTATCTTTATGGTATTACAGTGGAAATGCAGATTAATATAAGATACTATGAATCCAGAAAATAATTAGCAGATTAATCGATAACGAAAATCATTTGTAGTTGCAGCCCCGGCCGTTTCCACAATTGCTGTTCATGCTATCAGCAGCGCTACGTGGACAAGTGGACAAGCTGTGTGCCAGTGAGAACAAAACGGGATTTATCGAGTCGATTAAGGGCAGGCGGAGGTAAACTAGTTCCTCCCCTCCTCCACCCGCCTCTCTGCTCCGCCGCCTCTCCTTTCTCTGCAGTTGAAGGTTAATGATGAAGGGACGCGGCAGAGGAATACAGATCAGGGAGACATGGATGGATGTGGAAAGTGTGCTAAAGCATTCAGGAGCAGCTGCGGTGAGACTGTGAACAAAATTTAACTACGACCCAACCGAGACCTTTAAAAGGATAAAGGTCGGTGATATTCTACGTTTTTTTTTTTTTATTGATATCAAAACCTGTGAAAAAAACAAAAACCAAGATTGTATATATTTAAACTAACAAGCACTGTGTGTCTCTCAAAGTGTCTCATGTGTCTTATTCCTCTGTGACACAGAGCTCCATTGTTGTGAGAGGCTGTTGCTTACGCCAGCTTTTTCTGAATCAATCGATTAAACGTTTTGTCCGAAAAATGCTGAATAACTGTGAAAATTTTTCTCAGAGCCCAAAGTGACTCATTCAAATTGTTTGTTAGGGCGGATAAACAATCCAAAACCCAAAAGGTAATAAACACATTGTCTTATGTGACGAAGAAAATTAATAAAATCCTAACATTTCAGGACCCGGAAAAACAATATTTGTCTACTTTCCTTTCCTTGAAAAATGAAGGAAACAATCTGCTACTCAAAATAATCACCAGAGCACCAAATGTGGATTAATCCACTGCTGAAAATAGTCCCCAACAAAGACAGCATTTACTCATGTAACGTTTGCTAAAAACTGTTACTGAGCATTTTTAACAATGAAACTTGACCCATTTATAAAGATTTACTCGAGCTAAGAGCCACAGATTGATTAGGGAAGTCAGAAAAAAAAAAATCTGGTTTTGGTTGGTTTGGCTTTTTTTTTTTTTTTTTACAAAAATACAAATATAGAGTAAGAGCAGCCTTATCATTTAAAAGTCATACTCTCCACTGAAAAATGAAACGTGTTACAAAAAGCTTAAGCCGAGTGTGGGTGTTCAGCCTCACAAAAATTCAGCCACATTCCTCGCGGTGTCTGACACTGACCTGGAAAATACCTGGGCAGAACTCCAAGACTTCAACCAGCAACAACAACAGAACAACTAAGACTCAACATCAACATCTACCCCCTCCGTTAAAAAATGTTATACAAGTGTATTCAAAGTTGTGTAAACCCATACTTGTGTCAGGGTTGACCAGTGGCTGGCCTCATGCAGGCGTTCGTTTCAAAGCGTGAGCCTGATGTTCCTCCAATAAAAATTGATCTTCCAGAGCAGAAGCATATTGAGGTGCTTTGCATGCACCGTTAATGCTGATCAACAAACCCAGAAGCCTGAGCACGGTGTATGGTTTGCACGTGCACGCTCCCTCAGCATATTTACATGCACCAATTCATCGATTCTTCATAAAATTGCAGATGAGAGCGAGCCAGCAGTGATCAGTGTACACAAGACGCCCGAGGCTTCATGTAAGCATCAGTGTGTGTGTGTGTGTGTGTGTGTGTGTGTGTGTGTGTGTGTGAGTGAGAGGGAAATAAATTAGTGCTTTGATATGCTGAGCTCCAGTGTAATTCAATGTAGTTTGCTGACTTCAGCCGTTAAGAGCATAAATATTTACAGCATCACAACATCAGAGATTTAATATAATTTGCCCGAATAGAAGTTTTGAATGGACAGAGCATCTTAATGTTTGCTTATCACAGACCTGAGATCATTCCTCTCATCAGCAAGTCACCTGCTAATTATGTTCTTCATTAATTATTTAGTCTACAAAATACTAATAAATGTCACTAATTTTTTTAATGTCCAATGTGACGTCTTTACGCTGCTTGTTTGTCTTCATACACATGAAATACTCAGGTCTCCCACTTGTTTCTGGAGATCATTTTCCAGGACTTTTTCCAAGACATTTGAAGCAACCCTAGCAAAGTAAAAAAGTGACGTTAGCAAGTATTTAGGACAGGAAAACACAAAATTTTCCATGTGTTTTCTATGACTGGAAAGCTGGTCAGCTGTTTTCCAGGTTTCCCGAGATGCGTGGGAACCCTGATACTTGGGAAGATTTTGAAGGACTGTTAGTTGTAACAATATTTTTTGTTATTTTTGCTGTTGTATCAGTACTTTTACATGGCCATCTGAGTACTTCCCCCACCACTGCAAATCAGGAAGACATAATGATGACTGCAGAGGGAGTTAACACTTGTCTCAGGACACTGCACCTCATCAGATGATCACCGAGCCAAAACGTCCTTTACAGGGCAGAACGGGTAAAGTTTTCGCCTGGACTCTGTTTGGTCTCATTCCAGTGATGACAGAAGTGCACCACAGAGACCCAGTGAGATTTCACTGTGTGGTGACACTATGCAAAGCTCCCGGCCCAACCACAGGCACAGACCGGAGCACTTCTTAAATATCACATGATGAAATGTGAGGAAAACTGCAGATGCACAAGATCCTGATGGTGGATCCGGACTCCACAGACTGCAGTGACAGCAGTCTACCTCTCCCTCTCAGCCCCTCCATCTGTGAAGCAACAGGCCTGTGACAGACTTGAGGACCGAGTCTCAAATTCTGCACTAAAGTGAACAGAATTACTGTAATGCTGATATAAACTCAGCTAGAACCATTTCAGGAGCGGCACAAACATACAAATGTCTCTTATATAGAAAAGACAAAACGTCTCCTGAACAACATGTCAACTAATGAGCAACCATTTTGATCATTTCTTAATAGTTTTTCATGTAAAAACAGGCAAATATTCTGTAGTTCCACCTTAGATTTTGCTGCTTTTCTTTGTGTAATCGTTGCAAGTAGAAAATATCTTTGAGTTTTGGTCTGTTTGTCGGATAAAACAAGGAATTTGACGATTGCAGCTTTGGGTTTTAGGGAAATTATACTGGCCATTTTTCACTGCTTTCTAATTTCATAAACGAAACAATTAATCGGTTCATCGAGCAAATAATCACATGATTAATCTATAATGAAAAATGGTGTGATAAGATCATGGTGGACAATGTTCTTAGGTTATTACATAAATTGCTGTGTTGTGAAACTGTCCCTTTACATTAGAGCTCAGATGTCAGTCAACAGTCAATTAACCAATTAGTGGATCAACATAAATTTATTTGGCAACCACTTGTTTCCTTACTCTTCAATAATAATAAACTGAATATCTTTGGGTTTTGAACTGGTTGATCGGACAAAACAAGACATTTGAAGACATTATCTTGAACTGTGATGGACATTTTTCACCATTTTCAAGAGCCAAACGATTAGTCAATTATCATTCTCCACTCAACTGCAAACACTGAATACTAACAGCGCTGATGTTTCAATGACCTTTGACCTTTTACAGCAGATGGAAAAACATCAACAAAGGAAGGTCTGAACTTAACATCATGTAAAGTGCATGCAGGTTGAATGTGATCTAATAACCAGGTAGCATGAGTGACAAACACATTACAGCATATGTTTTCCCACCATATATAGAAACCATGTATTTCTTTGCTCAGGTAAACAAGACGGTGTACGTTCGTTAACATCTTTGATTATTTTTTTTTTAGTCCCTCCATTTTGAAGTTGTTTTGACTGAGCTTCTCTGAACTGAAATAACCGTGCTCAGCGTACACATAAACACTGAAGCCTATACTTCAGCTCAAACCTATACATCAACGTCCCCACTGCACTGATATGCATGAAGTGAGACGGGCTGTTCCATGTCCACGTCATGTTTTAGGACGAAACCTTCAATATTCAAGAGGCAGCGGTCCTGGAGGACGGAGACAGAGAGCAGTTCTTGGCCTCTTTGGTGCCACAGTTAAAGTAAAATTTCAGAAATTCTCATGAATAAGCAGTCAGGCCTCTAATACTGACCACAAAGCTAGAATCTTGTCTTACATCCAGGAAATCTTATTATGAAATGCTGTTTTTAGCCGTGCTGGAAAGATGGCTCTGAGGGAGGATCAGCGGAAATATTTCAACAACTATTTCATTTTTATTTGTACAAACATTCACGTTCCCCAGAGGATGAATCCCAACAACTCTGGTGATCCCTGAGTTTCCCTCTTGAGCCACTGTCAGGTTCACGTTTGTGGTTTTGAGTAAAATATCTCAACAACCACTGGATGGATCGCAACGAAATGTGGTACAGACATTCATGATCCCCTGAGGGTCGGACTGGAAAATCTTGGGTGATTCTGTGGCTTTTCATTTAGCATCATCATCACTAGCATGATCTCTTTTACAGAGAGAACCAAAGAGTCTGTGGCCACATAACAACAAAACAGGACCTGAGATACATGACTGATAAAAAGTCTATTTAAAAACCATGAGTGTGTCCATTGGTTGATCAAACAATTAATAAACGTTTGAGCCATTTTTCAAGCAAAAATATCAAAACATCCCGAGTTCCTGTTTCTTAATTTTGAGGATTTGCTGTTTTTCTTTGACTTGAATGTGAGAGTAAATCAATAATTTAGGAGGTTTTGAAACATCAGCATTGGGTTCTTCACTATTTTCTGGTCTTTTATAGAACAAACAGTTAATTGAGAAAATAATCAGCTGACGAATCGATAGAGAACGTAAATGTTAGTTGCTGCAGTAACACCTGTGAGTGATACAAATGCTGCCATCATCGTATCTTTGTGATGAAAGGACACAAGTTGATGCTTCTGACTGCTCTGAATTACAAACCAATGTCAATTAAGCTGTGATAAATGAAATCTGAAACATGTACTAATCACCTGAAGCTAAAACTGTTGTTTCAATATGACGGTTGTAGCTTCAGGCCCCAGGCTCAACTGTTTATAATATAAGAGTGGGTTTGTTTAGGGGAAACTTTTTTCATGGCTGGACATTTCTTTGTATCTCAGACACAGTGTCATGTTGGTTTAATACTGCTATGTATGTATCTTATTATTGTATTAAAACAATTATAACACGCTCCGTTTTAGTGCCCTGTAGATTGTTTTTTTTGGTTTGTCTTAGCACCAGTTACTGCCTGCACACAGGATGTATTTGTGCTTTCTGACCCGAGTGCAGTTCTATGAAAGCTGCTGCTTCTCTGCATGAAACTCACTTCACACCAGAGGAGCTGGTCTTCCTCTGTGGGTTTAAAAAGCTCATGGAGGATGTTGAATCAGTTTCAATATGGTGCCTACTTTCTCTGCTTTGTTTAGTGAAGATCTACTTCGCTTGGACACTGTAAAACACTTTTTTTTTTTTTACTAATACGTTCTCATTTTGACTTGTATTGACCTCTAAGTTAACACATCAGTCTGCTTCAGCGTTTTAAACAGCAAAATTTTCATTTTACTTTATCCATTAATCAGTAAAACTCTTAAATTTTTATGTGTAAGGGCCTTGACTGTGACTTTCCTACTTTCAATTAGAAGCTCTGTTGAATTTTAAAGCCAATTAAACCTCTGATGGCAACCATAGCAACAATTAATGACCACTTATGAAGGAATAAATACTCTTTAAACCTCTGCAGCGGTCGTTAAAACTGCAAAAAAGAAAAAGCATTTGCATTTTTTTATGTCTCTTTAATGTTTGATTTTTGAGTTGGTGCATGACATTAACAAGCAGAAACAAGCACTTTTAGACTATTGTTTGGGCTGTGACTAATGACTTCATTATCGATAAAGATTTTTTCATGATTTACTGATAGAAGCTTGGACTATAAAACAGAAAATGGTGAAAAATGTTCATCTTTGAATTGCTTTTTTTGTCCAAAACACCAAAATATTCAGTCTACTATCATGTAAGATGAAAAAAGAAGCAAATTATAATAATTATTATATTTAAGACGCTAGAAACATCAAATTATTGAGATTTTTAGTTTAAAAATGACTTAAAAGCCGACTAATCGACTAATTTCTGCAGCTCTAGACACTTTTGTTATTGTTTGGCATTAAATCGCCTGCAGCCGAGAGTATATTTGGAGCAGCAGCAGCAGCACACTTTAGTTATTTCTTTGGTGCCAGTGGAAAAGCTTGGTCCGGCTCGCAGCTCAATAACATCACCACAACCTACAATATTGGCTTCAACCTGGGGAATAAAGAAGCCCTCAAGTCTAAACTCAAGAAGCTGCAGTATTTTCTCTTGTAAG
The DNA here is from genome assembly GCF_002814215.2 of Seriola lalandi dorsalis. Classification (NCBI taxonomy): domain Eukaryota; kingdom Metazoa; phylum Chordata; class Actinopteri; order Carangiformes; family Carangidae; genus Seriola; species Seriola lalandi. The sequence goes on along the minus strand of NW_019525233.1, from coordinate 1,805,450 downwards.
AAAAAAAAATGGCTTCCTTTATCTGTGCACTGATTAACAGTGAGGGTTTGTTGTGGAGGGTCCACACAGCAAATGTGTGCCAATTCATTTCCTCCAGGTCTGCTGTGAGAAAACCTCCCTACTCTGGTACAGCCCACACGTGGGGAGATTACATCTTTTATTTATCACTTCTTGGCTCTTATTTTTCCAGCAAATTCCAGGCTGGGGTGCAATCAGCCAAGAAACCCTCCCTGTGTGTGTGTGTGTGTGTGTGTGTGTGTGTGTGTGTGTGTGTGAATGTGTGTGTGGGTGTGTGGGTGTGTGTGTGTGTGTGCGCACCACTGTTATTCCTCTTTGTGAGCATGCATATCAAGAGCCAACACCCCCCCTCACTGTGTGGAATAACAACCCAGATTCAGTTTCTTCCCTATAGAAACATTTCCAAATATGTGGGAATATGTAGGCCTCTCGCTTTGGCAGGACAGAGGTTTAGTGTGTGTGGTGTGTGTGTGGTGTGTGTGTGTGTGTGTGTGTGTGTGTATTCCCTGCGAGCCCTTCAGTGAGTACACAAAGCCCACATGAACCTCCTGCATTTAAAAGTGAGAGGGGTGGAAAAGGGGGACGGCTCATGCAGAAACTCAAGTGTTCAGATTGCATTACAATTCAAATTAACCATGCAGAGTAATGGGATTACAGTCCTCTCCGGGAAGGTGTCCCGAGGCTGCTGAACTCACAGGTGACAGAATGCAACACAATCAAAGTCTCCCAGCTGACCGTGCAATGATAAAGGCTGTAAACCCGATGACTGTCTTCATTAAAGTGAGCTATCTCTCCAATTCAGCACCACGTCTGCTTCTCTCTCTTCTTCGTCTTCGTACCCCCCCCCCCCCAATTATTGATACACGCACAAAAAAACCCTGAACCAATTGGCTGTAGACTGGTGTGAATCGTGGCCCATTTAAAAGAATCATTGTGGCTCAATACGCTTCCTCCTTCCAAATCTCCTCTACTTAACAAGGGAGTGAAAAGCTGCTTTTGTTTGCCTTCCTTTTGGAAGCAACAGGAAGCTTGAAAGACACAAATGAACATGAAAATAGGAACAAAGTGCCGAGCTCACAATAGGAATGCTGGGTATTTGATATGTGTGCTGGGTGATTAAAATCTCAAAGAGGGCTGCGCTCTTTCTAGCACGTAAAAATAGGAAGGAAAAGCAACTAAATGACATAAATTCAAATGTTGCAGAGTCACTGATCCACGTTGCTTGTGGGGAAAAGTTGTCATGCACAAGCGACTGTCAACTTAGCGCACAGGTGTCTGTTCCTGTTTCACTCACAGTGGGTTATAAACAAGCAGATATGGTAAGTCTGCTGGTCTGTTCTCATTTTTGCCCTCAGAAAAAGCACATTCACTTCTGTATTGGTTTTGCTGCACTAAAAACACACCGTCACTCCACTAGATCTAAATATACAACAATATACCCCCCCCCCCAGGTGGATCACATTTTATAGCTTCTCTTAGCACAACAGTAAAGCACATTGCATCTGCTGATCTCACACACAATTATTACTCATCAGCATCTCAACTGTGCCACGCTGAACAACTCATTCAGATGTAATGTGTGTCAGTTGAGACCCAACCCAGCACTGAGCACTTCCCTTATTACTCAATAGTTCTATGTAATCATTTCAAACAGATTTTAAAGCTCCTGAATGTGTTAAATGTGAACAAATCTAGCAAGAACTTGTGAGATTAAGTTTAAAACAGAGCTTTAATGTCTCTAAATGGTTATTTTAAGCTAATTAAACTCAATCAATCAAGTCGTTTTAGGTGATTTCTGATGCTATAGCAGTCTGACCTGACCCCACACCAACTGAGAAAAATCTTTTGGGCTTTTGTGTTACATTGACATAACTATATTTTACATTATTGCCTCTAAACCAGCAGTAGAAAGTAGATATGGGTATTTATCTTTATTCTGTTAACGTTTCTCAGCGGAGTCCGGTGGGGTTGAGATGTGGGGAATCCAGTTTTTGTTAAGCCACAGCTTGATTTTCGCCGCAATTAGTGGATTTTGGGGCTTTGTAGTTGCGTTGCATTTCACATTCAAACTGCCCCCGAGCAAAACAGGATTTAAATGCCCCAGTCACACATTCCCATTCATGCACCCAACAGATTTAAAGCCCCATTGTAGCCTCTCTGTGTGTCTGTCGCCTGACCGCTTCACCCTTTGTTGTCAAAAGCCTGTCACATTATCTTCCTACGTTATTCTACAAAAATATATTTAATACAGGCCGTGTTGTTGCTTTCTGGGTGATTAACCGCTGGTATTTGTACTCGGTATGCCCGGTCCCATCGCATCACTCACCGACTTGCAGTACGTTGTCCACGCAGCCGCTCTCCAGCAGACCGATGCCCCGTCGGAATGGCAGCCGCGTGTCGTCGCCGCTCTCCGCGCTACTCCCGATCTCCTCCCCGCCTGTGTTGAACGACGAGTACATACAGATCTCCCGTTCGCTCCTCGGGAAAGACCAGTACACGATCCGTCTCTGAACGGGCTCCGGGATCCGCTCGAAACGCTCCTCTACCCTTTGAAACGGCCACTTCTCCGCGACTTTCCTCGCCGCGATGTCCAGGAGAGACTCCGGGCTCTGGGTTTTGCTCGACTCGCCCTGGGTGGCTGCCGAGCCGCCGCACGGCGCCCACACGGCCCGCTGGCCTTGCCTACATGTTGCACTGTAGCCCGGTCTACAGCAGAGCCGCTTGGCTGGGGGCTGCTGTACGCGCTCCGCCATGATAGCTCCGCTTTAACGGCGACGGAGGAAGTCAACGCACCATATGAACGGGATAGGGAAGGGAAAACGGTTACTCACGGCTTGATTGTTGGCCGTGTATGACCAAATCATCCTTTTATGGGAACATGGAGGCAGGGCTTCTCCGAGCTTGTCAAACCCCTTTGTTGACAAATTAAGAGAAGGCGGGGTCTGTCCGGTTAGCTCCGCGAGGGCGGAATTCCCGTACGGCCGTCCGTCCTTTGTGAGCCACTTGAGACCCGAATAAAAAGCTTTTAAAAACGGGAGGTCTCTTAACTAACGACTCTGTTTCCAGGCGGTGGTTTTTACTTTCTTACCAGTGGGTGTTAACAGATATTACAGGCGGAGAGACGGGCCTTTGTCTGGTGGTGAAGTGGTGAAGCCGGGCTGAACGCTGGGTGCCTGTGGGCGGTGATTGGCCTGTCAACACCGGAGCCTCGTGGTTTTGGGGGAGGGGGAAGTGAACGCAGCACCGCCCCGTGTGACGTTTATGGTCCGCTGGAATGTGGGGCGTTTAAAGATAACACAGCACATTGTCGAGAATGACAGAGAACCACTATGTATATGAGAATGAGTAGATTTACAGGAAAGCTACAGTGGAAAGATTGAAAATGTCGCCCATACATCAAAGAGGGGGTCTACTTATGTACTTAAACATGAGAAAAATAATGCAGTATACAAAGGTTTCCAACTGGGCAAATCAGGCAACTGCCCAGGGCAGTTATTAATCCCAAATGTCATGGAAATTTGCCCCAAATTTGTTTTTGTTGCTATATTTTTGTGTCAAGTAATTAACACACAAAAAGCTTGTCTAAGGTTGAATTATTACTTCATAGAGTTACTGTAAGGCTGCAACCATGACTTATTTTTCATTATCAATACATCTGACAGTTATTTTCATTAATAATTAACTGATTGTTCAGTGTATAAACTGACCATGGTGGAAAATGACCTCATTATTCCCTGAAGTCCAAGTGAACACATATTCAGTTTACTAGCAAATATTCACATTTAAGAAGCTGATTTCAGTCATTTTTTAAATATATTTTTGCTTCAAACTATTACTACTATTATTATTATTTTGTCAACCAACTAATCAATTAATCAACTTTTCATTTCATGTTTAGCGTACTGGTTAGTTTCTGGGTACCTGGGGATTTAATAAACTGACATGTACAGTGGTGGTCACATCAAATTTTTGACCCTGGGCTCCTCTGGGAGATTAATCCAGCCATGCAGAGGAGGATCGTATAAGGACATGGAGGTGCTTGATTTGATCAGTTTTTATGCTACTTTATATGTCCACTCATTAAAGAGGCAAATATTTTACTTTTTACACCTTTTCATTTGTCTGACAGCTTTAGTTACTTTCTCCACACATTGTTAAATAAAAAAGAAACATTTCCCCTCTAAACTTTTCTCATAGTTTCATTTAAAAAGCTGCTTGAGACCCAAAGAGGTAAAATTATCGAATGTTTTTTCAGTACATAATACTTTTGCAGTTTTTCTCACTTTTACTATGTAAAACTTTCAAATTAGGAATTTTTCTTATAATGGAGTATTTTTAGATGAATATATTGGCTTTTACTTCTTCTAAAGATCATTACTGGTGATGTAAAACACATTAGTGGAAGAAGTATGGCGATTGTGTTGTAACTTCCATCTCCACTGGCTCCAGCTGCTCAGAGCCAAGAAACAGTTCAATACATAATGACCCCTGACAAAGGTCATTTCTACAGTTTGGTTTTTGCATAGAAAGGAAAAGAGCACATTATGACGTGTTAATTTGCTTTAGAGACACCAGTAGGTGGATTTTGTTATCTGTAGATGGAGCCATTTGCCAATATCCAGTCTTTATGCTACGCTAAGCTAACCATCGTATTTATCGTACAGAGATGTGTGGTATCAGACAATTCAAGCCATAACTTCTGAAAAAAAACTTCTGATTGTTTCTGTGACCCTCAACATCACTCACCCGAGGCCAGCTGTTCACTAACACAGTTCACTATGGACAATGGGGACGTTGTGTTTTTGCCCAGTTGCCCCCGGAGGCTCAACTGCTGGATTTCTGTGTTATCAGCTGGTTAATGGTGTTCACCTGGACTCCCAGGTCTAAACCAGTCCCCAAATAGATGGGTGCAGTGGAAACAATGGAGTCAGTATGAAAATGTTTTTGCACAGTTTTTCTCTGCTTGGACTGCTGCGAGAACAGTTTGTACTAACGTTTGAAGGGCAATATTGTCACAGTGACACAGAAAAGTCTTTATATGCTGCCAACCAGTCACTGGTGGAAATATTACATTCATGTTCATTTCTATGCCACTTCATACTTTTACTCCACTACATTTATTTGACAGCTTTAGTTACTTTGCAGATGATTTAAATCATTAATACAAAATATGATCAACATATAAAGGATGTCACAAGAATATTCATTAAGATACTAACAGTTACAATTAGCCCCACCTTTACCAGCTACAACATTAAAGCAATTCTTACACTTAACTGTATCATATGTTATAATACAAAAATATAATATATATTGTTTTGGAATAGGCCATTCCTCATAATGAGTACTTAAACTTTAGGTACTCTGAAGATATTTTGATGCTCATATTATTACTTTTACTTCAGTAAAAGGTCTGGGAGTTGGGTGGTGATTCTCTGTGGGTTCTTCCACATTACATGAAGCTGGTTGAATTAGTGTTAATATTAGAAATATTGATTAATGGAGATTTAAGAGAAGAGGAGCTAATCTGGTCTCACTTGTGTTTCATAACCTGAGGGAAAATTAATAGCTAAAAGTAAAATGCAGAGGGCTGTGGCGTGTTTGGTCTGATCAGGGGCATAATTAAGGAGACCCTGAATGATTCAGGAGCCCCCTGAGCTGGACGGGGACCTGAGACTTGCCTACATATTTATTGTGTCAAAGCTTCTGTGGAGTTGTTCTCAGGAGTCTCAGAATTTCTTGCCATGCCTCGGAGGTTTGGAGCCTCTCCTCTCATGAGAAACTGCAGCATCACTCCTTTCAGAAAATCCCCCAAAAAACAACATATGTTGACGTTCAAAGAGGCCGTGGGAATTATGACTCTTGTCCGTCAGAAGGGAAAGAAGGAAGCAGTGTTATGTTCTTAACCAAGTTATTATTTTTCCCCAAGCCTAACAAAATTGATTTTGTGCACTGTAAAAAAAACACTATGCAAATAAGGATAATAAGTGGTTAAGAAATGCAAATTTTCAGCATTTAAAGTCTTAAACTGACACAACTGGCCAGTCTTAATGTTGAGTAAAGACTCGTCTTTTTCTTTTATTTATTTAAGTTTCTCAACTTTTTGGAAAGGTGCCTTGACCAAACCTCTGCCATATGTAAAATTCTGTATTATTATTACCAAATAAATTTGGAAGGCTAGACAAAATGTCACTTACAAACAACGTATTACGTTTGCCTTTTAATTTGCAGGACGTGGAGAGAGGTTATTACAGCTAGAATACAAACTAGAGTACAATCATTTTTTCGCATACAGAGCTCAAGAATGTGGTCTGATGTTTCCTTTTGATCAGCACCGGGGGAACATTTCAGACCTGATTTTAAACAGTCTTATTCATGCATAAACACGCTGTTTGTCAATGTAATGAGCTTATCTGTCTCTTTTTCTTCCCATTATTTTCCAGTTACAGTACCACCTGCTGCTCCTGCAGGCCAGTGTTATCAGCAGCCTCATTTCAGCACACTCGCTCCATGCTGTGTAAATGATTTAAGCCCCCGGTTGAAAATCTTTACTATTGTCTCATTTTACCCTGCAGACAGCGCAGCAGAAGCAAAGTAATGACTGAGCCTATTCACTCAGTATGGTGGTAACAGTAGGTGGGCCGAGAGAGGAAGACATCGACTAACACTCGACACACTGTCTCGAATAAGATAGAGCCACCTTCTAACAACGGAGCCTGTGTTCATTTTCTTAGGCATTTTGGTTTCACTTTCACTGTATTGAATTTAAATTTAAAATGCTTATTATGGTAATAAGGTTCTTATCTTCTTTTCCACTGAGAGTACATACAGTACATTTCATCAGAACTCATTTAATATACCATGATGCTGTCTCTAGGCTGGCTCTGTGAGTCTGCCAGTTGGTCCACCATCACAAAAATCCCAGAAGATGAACCCCCATGACTCTAGAGATCCCCTTAAGCTTTCATCAACTGCTGCTATGATGTGGTTTCAAGTGAAATGTCACAACTTTTGAATGGATTGTCACCAAATTTATTATAAACATCCATGTCTCCTTCAGGATGAAATCTGGTGATCCTCTGATTTTTCATAGAGCTCCATCCTCAAGTCAAAATTTGTATTAACCAAATATCTGCAATAGTAAAACTATTTTGAAAACACGTATGTATAATGTTTAGAGTGCAATGCTTTGACACTGAGGCTACGTCCACACTGATACGTTTTTGCTGTTTCAGAATCCAAACGATCTCCATCCAGACGACCATTTTAGCTGCGTATCAGAACTGATCTCCGTCCATACTATCACACCTGAAAACACATACATAAGACCATTCACTTACACTGGGCATGTGCGAGCCGACAAACAGCAACGACAGTTGTAGCGTTAAAATGCTGCATTTTACGCCACAACAGCTGCTAGCGAAGATTATAAGGTCACATTTTGTTATCCATGTTGCTTTCACCACTGGTAGTCGAGGCTGATAAGACCCAATCAGGGAGCGACCACGGGGGTCTATGCCTATCTTTTCCAAAAATCTAAATTTTTGCCGTAAAATGCTGCAACGCAACCCCAGTGTTTTCAAACTACAACAGCTCCAGCAGTGTTTTCAAAAGTCTTGAACACTCTGCATTTTAAAACTAAAATGTAGCAGTGTGAACATAGTCTGAAGGAAGAAAGGACTAGTTCTTTTCTCTTTGACTGGTAATTAACATTATTCATAATGTTGAGCATTATGAAAATACAATGTAGAAACTCTGATGTTCATATACAAGCTGCAGTTTTGGAAACACATCAGTTTTGCAGCAGGTCGACAGATCACCTGTAGGCCTTTCAGCTGAAGTCTTGCATAAATTGGATCTTCTTTTGTTATTGTTGTTTTCCATCCATGTTTTTGAATGTGTAAAAACTGTTGAAACTGAAGTGAAACGAAAAACATGCAGAGCTAAAGAAAGAAAATCCTTTAAAAACGATTCATTTACATTTGACATATATACAACAATACATTTAAAGCTCTTTCACATTGTTCTTTGCATTGTACTTGAAATATTTTTATGACCATATCTGTGCAAAATAAATTACTTTCCCATCTACTTCAGCTGTAGTTTTTGTTTAATGCTAATTAGAAAATGTTAGCATGCTAACACCCTTTGCTAAGATGGTGGAAAATTGTTTTTTTTTTAGCTTCTGGTGAAATCTTCATGCACACACTGAGCTCAGACAGAAATAAATGTATGGTAAGTGCATACTCAGCTTATCTCTGAATATTTAAAGCTAATTAACATACTTTTTCTGTCTTTTGTCCACAATACATGACTATAAATCTTACAGCATCCGAGCTAAACCTTCAATTTCAACTTTTGCATTATGGATTTTGTAAAATTTTTTTTTGTGTTTGTTGTTCTGAATAAAGCCCAAACAGCATTTCTTGCAACAAAGTGCATCATATGTTATATGCAATTCAGTTATTCGGGCATAGAGAACGCTTTAGGACTCCCATTAACATGATTTCTATGGATGGACTCTCTTCGCTCTGCTAAGATGGCTAGTGCGGCTGATAATGACACTCGAGGCTCACTCCTGGGGATAATCAGACGCACACATGCACATGCACAACACAAACCATACTATCCTTTCACACTGGACTCATTTGCATTCTCATCAGTATGCATGAAATTTGTCACTGAACTTTAATACCCTAACTGCTGCATAATACACTTTAATGAGCATAAAAGTGAGCATGACAATTAAAACTCGCATTAATCACTAAACGCTGAGGGGTGGGGATGTGGGGATGAGATGAGAGAGGGAGGGATGGTGTGGGAGGATACTGAGGACTGGGGGATAAAGAGCACTCCAGAGAGGATGGGAGGGAGGGGGGGATTGAAGTGAAAAATGAAGAAAGGATGGAGCAAATGGATGGTAAAGTGCATAAAAAAGGAGGAGAAAGAAAGAAAGAGAGTAAGAAAGAAAGAAAGAAAGAAAGAAAAAGAAAAAGAAGAAGAAAGAAGGAAAGAAAGAAAAAAGTGTGTTGAGGAGCTGGCAGTTGAATGATGTGTTTTTATCTCAGAAGTGTGTGGACAAGCAATTCCCTGTGCTTCCTGTTAGCGCTTCTTTTTAATTCTACTTTTTCCTTTATTCCTCACTTTCTCCCTTTGTTCCTCTTCCTCTTTGAATGCTGACAGGAAGTATCATTCACAAAAGAGGTTCCCTACCACTGAAAACCAGGCAGGTTTTTGCACCTTTACCACCTTCCCCCCGCCGTGCTCCTTCCCTTCTCTGACACAAATGATGATTTCGGGGGGGGGGGGTTATGAATATTCAGATGAAAGAAAGAAAACACTCGTATGATCTCATTTGGGTTTCTCATGTTTCTGCCCCCCCCCCCCCAAAAAAAAAAAAACAACACTGACAGGCTCGGTTGTAAATTTTATTCTCCTCTTTGGTCGTGTTGCATGTTGATTCCAGATTTTCGCTGCCAAGATAAGCAGTGCCGCCGGGCATGCATGAAATCTTACTGTCACAGCGAGTCGTGCCGATGTCTGGTTGTGCAAACACAACAAAGAAAGACCATGAACAAGTGCTCACAAACACGTGCACACAGAAAAACAAGAGGTGGAAAACATCTGAGCACATGTACTCAAGCGCTGAACTTACGCACTTTTTACTCTGACTTACTTACTTACTTTTTGCTTTGTGATCTTAAGCGTGATACAGATGACTGTTAGAATCGCCCTGAATTTCTGTGCAGTTAATGTGCAGTTTGAAGTCATGACGCATGATCAGTTGCCTGACTGATCAATGATCTGGCTCTCGGACGATCAGTTGGGGGTTTCCAGCAGGTCAGACATTTTGGTCGGCTGTGTTGCATTTCAAGCTTCATGGTCTGATTTCGCACATGGCTGCTGTCAAAACATCATTTTAACATTTTAACATGTGAGTCTATGGGAGTTGACTCACTGTTGGAGCCAGGCTCTAGTGGTCATTAGAGGAACTGCAGGTTTTGGTTCTTCAGTGTTGGCTTTTTTTTTTTCAGCCTCGGAGGTTGCCGCTTGGTTATAAACTGTAATGAGGTTGTTTTGATTTTTCTGGAGTAGTAATTTACCTGATGTGGCTACAGCATTCGTGACTTTGCAGCAGAAGAGACAGAATATTATGTAGCCTCAACCTCCAGACTTCCTGACCAGCAGTTTCACCTCTAGACTTCTCACATTTCACACGTCCAAAGAGATAAAATGATCCAATATTTCACAAAAAAACAAAGAAATTGAGAAAAAATTACAACATTTCTTTATCAGAACTTTGTTTTTTCTTCTTCCTTCTCCCGTCAATCATCTCATGACCCCTGAGACGGCCTGACTCCTCTAAAGGTCGTTTTCTTTTCCTAAAGTAAACGACCTGAATACTTCGTCCACCGCTGCAGAAAAAACAGGAATACAAACACAGATATTACACAATATTAAATAATCAACACATGCAGTCGACACACTGACCTGAGCATGAATTATTTGCTGCCTAAAATGTTGTATAATTTATTGTATCCTAAAACATGTTAATTACACCAGTTAGATATCAAGCTGTCCTAGAATTAACACTAGCACCAACACACACACATATAGTGTATGTAAGCTTCACACACACACACGCACACACACACACACACACACACACACACACACACACACACACACACACTACAATCTAATCATCATTTCTGGTGCAACGTTGACACATTTCTTACAGTGTTTGACCCTCTTTGTCCTTCCTTTAGCTGTGTGTGTGTGTGTGTGTGTGTGTGTGTGTGTGTGTGTGTGTGTGAAGAGGAGGCATAATAAAATCTCCATCTGCATTTACATAAATCAGAGAGGCAGGTTTGTTGTCACCCAATTGAAGGGCCTAAGAGCAAGGCCCCGGGCCCCGTAGGGATTATAAGAGGTGTGTGTGTCTGTGTGTGTGTGTGTGTGTGTGTGTGTGTGTGTGTGTGTGTGTGTGTGCATGTGTGTGTACATGCACCTATAGTATAACACATTTTTTGTCACGGTACCCACAAGTCATCATCGGTGCTGCAGACACTCAATGTTTAAAACATATTTTCTTATATTTTTTCATCTGTCTGCGTCTGTGTCTCCGTCCACCTTCTGTTATGCTGATCTCTCTCTCTCTCTCTCTCTCTCTCTCTCTCGCTCTCTCTCTCTCTTTCGCTCTCTCGCTCTTGTTTATTCACCTCCAGTCATAAATCTCTGTCCTCCCTTCCCTAATATCTTGGGGAAAATACACTGTAAAAAACTAAAAGGTTGAAGAAAACTCAAAATTCCAAGGCATGAGGGAAATTTTGAGTTTAACTAAATATCTTAAGTTCATGACCAAATGTTTTTGTATGGTTATTTTGAGAGTTTGATACAAGTCAAGTTCACACTGGTACGTACTGCCTCCAGGAAATAGCCTCAAGTCCAACACAGAAAAAAGCTTCCACCATTCCCGCTTATTTGGCTTTTATATGTTACCAAACTGACTGCCAGCAACATAAATTATAGCATTACAACCTTAAATTCGTACAAACTTGTAACACTCAACTGAGCTCGACTCTGCTGCTGCTGATAACAGCTCTCCTGCAGACGATCGGTATGCTGCTCTCGGTGCAGTTGCATGCGTAGTATCAGAGGGTTGAAACAAATGACCTATATGGTTGTTCAGGTTGGAGGAGTCGTCGTGATACTGTGATGTTAATCTTGCCAGCTGACAGTTAACTCGTAATGGATGAACTTTCAGGAGACCCAGATGTTTTACCCAGATGTTTAACACTGTGTAGTGCCACCCAGTTCTGTCAGTTAACATCCATTCAGGGCGTATTTAAACTTCAGGACAGTCTCCAGAAAACCGCGGCACCTCTCCACACGTGTCACGATTTCCTTGGACACAAAACCCTAAACAATGAATCACATTCACCGCAGTTATGTTGCTGTATTTCATGCAACACCTGTTCTCATGGGAAGACCCTGAAGGGCTCCAGTATACTGACTGTTCACTCCCCTCGACTGACCCGAGGCAAGCTTTATCATATCTTTATGACCTTGGTTGCTGTGGCAACTGCAACCGGGTACTGGGCCAGCTTGCCTCTACTGGCATCTTCACACTATCATCGAGACGGACAATGAGATCCTGCTTTTAGGGCTTACTTCTTAGTGAACTTTTATATGTATGTTGTTAATTAAATATTAACGTATATGGCAGCAACATGTAATTACATATATGGCAACATCAGTCTTGATACAGGGACATATATGGTCATATATTACATTTCTGTGTGGGTTTATCCAATCATCAACTTTTTTTGCAATAATCTGACTTTTTGCATTTGCGTTTTCATTCCTGTACGGTGGCCCTGAGAGCTCAACACACTGCAGCACACTGTATATTTGGTTGTGTTGTGAGTATCTGCAGCGCATGTGTTGTCGAATTGATGAAGATGTTTTCTGAATTGTTTTGTGTTCGGTCTATTTGCATGTGTTTTCTTAAGGTGCAGTGTGTTGGGCTCTCAGGGCCACCGTACTCCTGGCTTTTCAATGCACAAATTTCAAGTGTTTGTAAAAACAGGTGGATGGAGGTCTTTGTCACTTGAATACAAACACTGCTTGTTGTTTTGGGGCATTTGCTGAAGTGACTTATGAACCACAACATAAAAGTTGCAATTATTTGTTCAGAATTCAAAGTATTAAAATTTGACCTGGTGATGGCGCTATAGGTGAAAAGTGTTTAAGTGCAAATATGCAAATATCACACTGAAATACATTTATAAATAATGCATGCACACCATATTCTAATATTATAGTATATACATTTCTTATTATTTTTATATTAACATAAAAGTATCAACACTCAAATTCAAAATCTGAACATATATAGTTTGTGTGATTTTCCTCATAGTTAATCAATGCAAGTTCGAGCAGACATTGAATTTAGCTGTAATCTTTAATAATTCATGATATAATGCTAATATAACTCTATTAATATGATATTAATGCAAACTGTGCACCAGACATGATTTTTAAAATGAGCTTAATTATTTATCCCATGAAGCCAGTAAATAAATGTTTTAATAATCTGTTGGCTTTCAAATACTATTAATGTAACACTGATAAAAGATGCTACTTGACTTAGTTTTACTCGTATTCAACTTGTTGTTTTTAATATATTACCCAGCTTGTATCTCATATTATCCATCTACTTGTTTTTCATATTTTTAATGCTGACCAAACTGACACACTGGTTCACTGGGAAATTATACATATATTCTATTAAATATAAGACTGTCCATCAAACATTTAATAATACAGGCAGATATTTACAGTAATTTCAATGTAGTGATTCATTAGGTGTGTTCTATGCAGAGGAAATGAGAAATAGATAACTGTAAATACTGGGTACCTACTGGTTACAGTAATGAGTAACAAAACCTGTTTTACTAATCAGTTCTGTGCTCATAACACATTAATGCATGAGTAATAATCTAACATACAACAGCACAGGGGACATTTTTCTGCATAATGGGCACTTAACTTTCTTTCACTTACGACCAATGATCAGGGATAAAATTACACAAAATTAAAAAGGTGGACAGTGCAAGACCCAGTATATGTTGTAGGAAAAGTATTATGTTTAAGGCACCATTTTGTTTTCACCAGGAGGTGGTTTGGGTGGAAGCTGAACACAGCCTCACACACACACACACACACATCTGGGTGAAACAGGGGCATATGAGAAGATGGAGATGGAGGGAGGAGGAAAAAAAACTGACCCAGAACCTGTGGGCATGTCACAGAGCAATTTAAATTAATTTGAGACTCAAATACGTCTCTGAGCCCATCATTTAACTCTCATCATCATTTATGTTCTTTTCAATTACACGAAAGAGTTTTAAACTGTTATTAAACCGCAACCTCTTCTCTGAAAAGTTAATCAGAAAGTTTCAAAAAGAGTTTTTCTGATACGTTTTTTTTTGTTTTTTTTTTTAAATCGTCTCGCCTCAGTGTGAAGAAAGGACCCCTGAAGATTTCACCCCGGTCCTCAGAGACCCTTCTTACACCCACCACAGCCAAAGACAGCGTGGGCGTTTTTAAATGCCCCGTCTGATCTGATCCAGTGGGTTTGCAGTTGGTGAAATTGATCCCTGTGGTGGATACACTGACAGGCCTGAGGAGCCAGTGTTCAAATGAATTAGGAAGAGGAGAAGAAGACGGCGAGGGCTTTCTGTTTGTTCTCCCTCTAAATAATACAGCACAATGACAGCCAGCAAACAAAAGCATTTGTGTAGTGTGGAGCGATACCAGGGATAGGATATAACACAGAGGAATGCTTAAATTACAGATGAGAATAGACACATCTTTTTTTCTCATGTTGTGTTGTGTGTTAGATTTTGATGGGAGGGAAACCAGCAGGGGCGGAGACAACACGGGCTATATGACCGGTAAAGGCACTGGAAACCTGGGAGCACTGGGCTCTGCTCCCAGATGGACACAACTTATTGTTTTTTTAATATTTGCAAATGTAGGATATCTTCCTTCTCTTTTTTTTTTTTTTTTGCACTTAATTGCATTGCTCCAAGGTGAGAAAAAAACAAATGGCAGCCATGTGATTGTATCTAAATTCCCTGAATGTGATTAAACATAAATGTGTGGGGAGATTTAGCCCTGAATAATTGACAATACCATATTATATTGCTGTAGGAATTATTCTGCCTTAAAATGCTCATTTCACAATGCATGTGTTTTTTAACATTCATGCATCTGAGGAGTAATTGAAGGGCCTGTGCGCTGCTGAATATTTCATCTCCCTCCGCCTCCTTTTTTTCCAAATTTTCACAGGCTGAACGATGGCTTTTGCACCCAAAAAAAGAAGGGTATGAATTTTTCAGGCATTTTAAATAATTAAGACCAAAGTGTTTGGGGCGGCAAAGCCCTGATAAACTAATCTGAGATGGAGGAGAGAGTGAGAGAGAAAAGGTCTGAGAGGGACATTAGAAATTTATTATTTTATCAGCAGCTATTTATTATTAACATAGAGAGATCCCATTAGCATTCATAGACAAAGGGACTCCAGGGAGGATGCCCTGTGGATTTCAAGGTGATACATTAAAAACGGAGAAGTTAAAGGAGGGGGGAAAGTATCTGCTCCGGCCCCTGATCTGCACGTTAGCCAACATCTTTCAGTCAGCGCCGTCAGAGGGATTTCTCGAGGTGGATTTCGTGAGCGGATGGCAGATTTAGGACGTGAAAATTAATCACTCTGACTTCACAAAGTCACGTACTGAATACTTGATGTTAGAGTCTCACAAGAAATGCAGTTTCGGGGATGAAGCTACAGAGGACACTGAGGTCAGTGTTTGTTATGGGAGTTTAGGAGTTTGGGAGCATCTTGGGAGAGGTTTTATGTTTGTATGGGCTATAATTTAAAGCTGCTCTACTTTGGTCCAGACTGAAACATCTCAACAACTATCGGATGGATTAATATGAAATTTTGTACAGACTGTGATGATCTCCTGACTTTTCCTCTAGCGCCACCATGACATTGATATTTGTGGTTGTGAGTGAAATATCTCAACAACTATCAGATGGATTCATGTAAAATTTAGTTAACATTCATATTATCATGATGATTTATAATAACTTTGGTAATCCCTGAACTGAAATAACTGCAAAACTAATGACATTCCCATCAGTTCTACAGATCATTTTTAGCATCTTTCAGCTCCTTGTTTTGGTTTTACGGCCTGCATCTTCTATGTTTTGATTCATTCTGCAGCAGGCGGCTCTTTCCCACAGAGAAGATCTGATAATCAGAGACGTTTCTCCGCAGACAACCAGCAGCATCAGTCTTTTCAGCAAAAGCCCAAAAACATCATGTTTACATTGTACTGACAAATCCCTCTAGTGGCTGAAGAAACTATTACAGGACCAAATGGAGACATTAACACTGGAGATGAATCTGTTCATTTCCCAATTTCCACCGACAGTCAGTGCTGCTTTTATTCACTACAAATAAATTATAATGTTGCTCTATGACTAGCAGATGTGTAAATATGGAAATGTGCAGTCTTTTAGAAAGCATATGTCAAAGTAGATTTAAAAAAAATTACACATAATTGGGTATTTGCCTGATTCCAGTATAAATTCAATATAGTTTAATTTGACAGATTAAGATTGAGATTTACTGTTTCCCAATCAACCTTTTATTCCTGGGTTTAATAACGAAGGCATGAATATTTCATAAATTATACAAAAATGAAAACTAGATTTTTCTGTGGTGGCGGTGTAGGATGATGTTTGGGGGGAAAGTTGTACCCATGACCTCAGTAGTTTAGCTACAGCCCTGTACGGTAAATGAAGCACATTCACACACCTGAACAGAAACCTGTCAAGTCAAGCGTGACCAGACAGAGAGATGTGTAAGACAAAAAAAAAAATCCAATATCTCTCTGTCTGCTTGATGTAAGAGAGCACCTGCATTGATGGGTGAAGGCGTCGACCCCCTCCTTTCTGAAATCCTACAAGAGAAAGAGAGAGAGAGAGAGAGCGAAACCACCCCCATCTCAGCCACATGGCCTTTATGAAAATATTCTAAATTCAATCAAGGATCTGCAAGTTTCATGAGCTGGCCGTCCTCCTCCTGAATTTCTTAACATGGTGTCAAAACAATCGCAACGGTGACATGTGACACTCTGAAGCGCTGAATCAGAAAATCAGCTATTCCAGACTGAAACCGCCTTCACTCTGTTATTAATCTGTTCTTATCTCACACCCTCACAGCCTCATACGGTAACCTCTACTTCTCGCTCCGTGTCCGGCCCCAAAAATCTCATTATACTTGAAATTTGAGGGGAAAATGTAACACCACGGGATTGACTATTACCATGTGATACTTGGAGGGAAATGAAACAAGCAAGGCAAGGATGTGGCACAGACTTTGTGTTGCTTTGAGCTAAATGCTAACGGCAGCATGCTACGCTCACGATAGCAAAGCTAACAGGCTAATGGTTAGCAAGTAAAGTACAGCTGAGACTAATGGTAGTTTTGCAGATATTTGATCATCAATTATTGGTTGGAGAAAGTGCTAGATGCAAAGTTAAAGAAGTTCATCATGATTTTGTGCCGAACCATCTGGTAGATTTTGAGATATTATCTGGTAAGACAGAGTTTGTGCACAGTCCTGGTAATTTATATAAACAATGTATTTCTACAGTTTATGTCAAGATTGCGGTGAGAAAAGATAAAAACTCTGCCACTGTGATAGTCTTTAAATTTGGTCGTTGAGTCTGTGCAGCATTTTTGCACCTGATAAGCCTTTAAATGCGTCAATCTGTTACTGCATCTCGACTACTCGGATCATATTTCATGTCTCATCAGTATAAGGGCTGCCATTTTTCAAAAGGTCAAGCTTCAACAAATTCAAACCAATGTTAATGCTTGAAGCAACCAGTACAGCATCAGGCCGTTACAGGAGATTGTACAAATGACATTGCTCCACTCGCTTCTGGCGACTCAGCAATTAAGTCCTTGGATTTGTTGTGGTTGTAAAGTTAAGCAGCTGCTTTTCACAAAATTACCATCTACCATCTACAGAGTAAAACCCAATATACTTCCACACACGGCTTCTCAGATGCTTCAGTGTCATGATCGCATCAAAAATGCTTTAGTTGCTAGTGTCCTCCATTTTTATTTATTAGATTAGTATACTGATAGGTCAATAAAGCAGTTATAGGTCACTCTGATAGCACCCTATCCTGGACCAGAAGGGAAACTACTTCAAAAGGTCTGTTGCGATCATAGACTGGAAATTTTAAATTCAAAATTTTGTCCTGATATTGCCACTAAAAGAAAAATCAGAGGATCAGCAAAGCTATTACAATCCATCATGCAGGGAATGTGACTGTCTGTACAAAATTTAAGGGCAATTCATCCAATAGTTGTTGAGATATTTTACTTAAAACCACTAATGGTGGCACTAGAGAAGAAGTCAGGGGATCACCATAGTCAGATTCATCCTCTTGCGACCATGATTGCTTTTTATAAAATTTTGTACCAATGCTTCTCATAGCTGTTGAGTTGTTTCACACAATAAGTGAAAACATTGACCTGCAAGTGGCGCTAGAGGAAAAGACATGGGATCACCTAAATCACCAGCATTAATCCTCTGGGAACCATGAATGTTTGCACCAAATTTCATGGCAATCCAGTTGCTAAGATATTTCAGTCTTTGTAGTTTGCAGAGCAGCACCTCTCAGCCAAGAGAGACGGAAACAGAAAGAGAAATGCTAAATCTATATCTGGAAAAATAGAAAGAAACTGAATTAGATAGGCAAATGTTCCTTTCACTGTGACGATGTGTATGTTCGTCATTGGACGGAATATAGACAAGATTAAATGAGGGCATTGGATTTCATGAAAATCACCATTTGCAATTATAATTTTGAGGAAACACGTTCACGACACATTAAAGGATTTACTTAAGCTCTTCTCTGCGTGTTCAAAGAATCCATTTTCTTTTCAAAAAAAGAGAATCTGTAGACTCCCTCCTTTGACCTGTGCAGAGGATGCTGGGATATACGCCTGGAGTGGTGGAGCTCCTCTGTGACCAAATGCTCATCTCTTCTCTCATCCAGAAGAACCCATTAATATTTCAAATTAATGCAAATAACCTTAAATGATGAATAATTGCCCCATATCAAAATTCAATTACTGTTAAACACTGACGAATCACTGATTGAAAATTATGAATAATTTCTTTGACAGAGTAAGTCTCACAAAAAAAAGAAAACGTGGCTTTCTCAACACGAAGGACTGAGCAGTAAAATGTGAGAACAAAAGGAGGATTTCTCAATAAAAGCACCTGTACCTTTGTATGCTATATGTGTCATATAGGGTTATTATTGTTCCAATATTCTTTACAAACGCTGTAAAACAGTATCTCAATTTGTATATGTGCATTCAGATTTGTGCATGTATATGCTATATGCTGCAAATAAGATTCATACATGTGTAAAAATATAAAATATTCACTCAATAATCTGAATGTAAATGCCTTTTTATTATGAGTGAACACTGTAATAATATTGCTGCAATAATACCCCTCCAGTATTAGCAATCCATCGTGCAATATTAAATGTCTTTCATAAGATAGAGGATCATTTTGTAGTTTTAATAGACAAGTCAAACTTAAACTTTTTAATGTTTTTTGAGCAAAAAGAAAAGCGTTTACATCTAATACCACGTAAAAAGACCATGTGGAGTCTGTGCGGTATGGAGGTTTATACATAAAGTAAGATAGATAAAATAAAATACTCTTTTATTGTATACAGTGTATAATGTTTAGTTGAAACATCGTCATGTTCATGTAGAATTAAAGAAGAATTACATATCTGATTTATATTGAAGGGTTATATTAAGGTAATATTAATATTAAAAACGTGGAAAAAACACTTTATTAGATTATCATCATGATTATTAGTATTAAACTTATTTATTTATTTATTTATTTATTCATTCATTCATTCATTCATTGGACTTGGCTGGTTAACTAAACTAGATAACTAGTTGGATAACTAAACTAAACACTTATTTTTTTTAACCTAGAATAATATTCCTTTATTTCTGGTTCTCAAATTTACTCATATACTATTATTTATGGTTTTCCTTTTTTTATTTTATTTTTTTATTTTTTTATTTTTGTCTTCCGTATTTTCTAATTTACATTCTGTATTTATGGACTGATATCAATATTTTATATTCATGGTATATTTTTTTTTATGTAATTTTTTTCTCCACATATTTATTTTTCATTCAAATGTGTTGCATCAATTTTTTATATATTTTCCACGAGTGTACATATGTATGTGTGTGTGGGTGGGTCAACACACCAGGCCAATAGCACTAGAATATATTGAATTATTTTTTAACCAATGTTGAAACTACATACAGATACATTTAAGGAGAATATTCACAACATTAGGATTTAGTATCTTCCCACTGATTTTTAATATTATGTCCTTTTGTTGTGTCACTGTCACTGTGACTATAGACATGCTAAGAGTTTAGGTTACTGTATGTTACACTATGCAACGCTTATAGCTCTCTGGTAACATAATGAACTTCCCAGCACCCCTCTGTTCTTTCCATTAGCATGGAAGACACACGCTTGACAAGCAATGCTGCACTGTGCCTGTGGATACAGTGGCTTATACAGTGTGTGTTGTAGCGCGGCTGTTGGGTTCATATTTAGTTGGGTCTACTTTCACAGCTCGGCACACCTGGGCTGCGTGACGTAAAGTTTTTCTTTTCCATGAAGTTTTCTTTACTGGCACAAAGAATACAAAGATGCAGTGTTGATGAAAAAGGAAATAGGAAATATTCTTTTACATTTTGTCTTCAGCTGTACTTTGATTTTAATGGAACAAACTAAAAGAAATGTGAGAAACTAGCAAACTGGACGGTAAAATGTCAATATTTCTGTGGGAGATTTGCATTAAATTTGAGGCCAAAGTTCATAAGAGTGCTTTTCTCTTTCAACAGATTTCCCCCTGTGGACTGAAATATGAGAACATGCTGATATTATTCATCTTCCTCCACGCTGCAGTTTCTTGGAAATAGCTGATGTAACTGCTCAGTCAGTAGGTGCATGTCATGTTTTTGCCCTGACTGTGAAAAAGAGTTTCCTCTCGGGGACATTACTCACACAAAACAGTAACCACAAGGCCGAAGCTGCAGTCCATCCCTCACGCGTGATACGACAGCGCCATCTTCAGGCGGTGCATCTGCAGAAAGTCTAACACCTTTATGAAACAATATTCATCATGGCCTCAAGGTGTTTCTATTATTTCACCATTTATATCAGTGAAAGTAGGGCAAACAACAGAAATACCTAAGTATAATGCAATACAACTACACACACTACATCCTCAAAACTGATCATACAGTTGAATAAATAAATAGATTAATAAATACTGAACATCAAAACCTTCATGAAGGAGGATTTACTGCAGGGCTGTTGTTTTAAACTACATCAGTTTTATTCAGATGTTCCTAATAAACTGACAACTAAGTGTATTTGTAAATTATCAGTCTGCAAAGAGTATTACTGGAATTAATGGGTTGATTTCGGTGCTGTCCTCACCTATGAACTGATACACCTGGCAGCCTAAAGATGCTCTTTAATTCAATAGTTTTATCATATCTTATTTTTATTATTATCACCATATAACATGTTTTACCCCTCCCCTCTTAAAATGTAACACGTCCCATAAGAGACATTGTCACTGATTCCCTCTGTTCTTTTACCTGAGAACATTTTTACACATGTAGTTCAACTTCTACAAAACAACAACAACAAAACAAAAAGATTTACACATCTGCAGTTTTACCTGTGGGACTCTTCATTGCCACATGATGGAGCCAAAGTGACATCCCGGGGTTGAACTGCAGACAGGTCAGACTGTTTTCTGTGTCAGTAACAGGCCAAGAAATACCATACTAAGTGGTGGAAGAAGTACTCAAAACCTTAACTTAAGTAAAACAAAGTAGAAATACTCCATTACAAGTAAAAGTCCTGCATTGAGAATCCTACTGAAGTTAAAGTACAGAAGGATTATGAGTAAAATTTCAGTAAAATCTCCCCTGTTAGCTGGTTTTAACTTCTTAATAAACAGTTAGATAGTTTAGTCCAGTGGTTTTCAACATAGGGGTCAGGTCCCTCCAAAGGGTCTCAAGATCAATGGGAGGGGTCACGAGATGATTAATGGAAGAGGAAACAAGAAAAAACAAAGCTCTGCTACAAAAATCTGTTTTAAATTTAAAATGTAAATCTAGTCTATTCATTTCACACACAGACGACTTCTGGGGAATATTTATTTAATTACAGGAAGTTCATAGAAAGGTTCATTAATGTCACTTCCATTTCTCTCCCCCTGGTCCACCTCCTGTCGTGTCCGATCTCTGTTTCTGGCTGAAGCTGAACTTTTCTGTCTGTAGCTTTTATGAACCAACTCCCAGAGCAGTCATTTGTTTTTAGAGCCGCTTCCTCTCTCCCTCCCTCCACCTCTCCTTTTCTCACAAGCCGTATTCCCCTCTTTCTATTTCGCTCTTAATGCAGCATCAGATTCCTCGCGTGAGAATGTCGTATTGGGTCCGGTTGATTGTGATATTGGGTTACTTTATTTTTCCTTGTGTTTAATCCCTCATTCAGACAGAGCAGTCAGCCTTTTCTTCGGGGACAGATAGGATTTCAGAGCTGGACTTAAATGCTCTGTTTAAGAAAACAGCTAAAATACAGGCCTTAAGAACATTTTCTAAAAGCATAATAATGGTTTAGCATTGCAGTAGGTGATTGCTCACTTAAAGAAGATGATTTTATTGAGGGAAAAACCCTCTAAGCACAACACAAGCGGTTATCCGAGGACTCAAACAGGATGCATTAACCCCTATTTCCAGAAGGAAGGGTATATTCAATGGTCGCAGCCGACAAGAGTAGAATAGGAGGAAGGAAAATCCCTCTATTATTAATCAGCTTCCATTTGGAAAGTAATCAATAGTCATTATGTTCAGTATAAGCAAAGTACTTTCATAACAATGACACAAAAGTAATGATGAGCAGCATGGATGTTTAACTGAACAGACTTACCAGACGTAGGCTCAGGGGCCCAATGAGTCAGATGGCCACACATGCAAAATACCAAAAAGAGACACAAAATGATCAGAAGGAGATGCAGAACCACCATGAAGCGATGCAAAATAATCACAAAATGCACGAAAGAAGCCACAAAACAATCATAAAGAGATGCAAAATAATCACAGAGACACGAAAACACAACCGCATATGCAAAATTACCACAAAGACATGGAACGATCACAAATGACGCAACATGTCTTCAGAGATTCAAAAACAACCACAAAGAAACACAAAATGTTATTAAAATGAGTCAAAAAGAGCAGGAAGAGACGCAGAACGACTGCACAATAAAACACAACAATACAAACCACCACGAAGACGCTTCCATTCTATCATAATCCTCATTTCTCATAACTTTTCCCGTCAAAATATTAAACTTTTACATTAATTTTGTAATGACTCAAAAGGCACAAACTAAAAAACTACCTGTTTTACAAAAGTAGCTCTTCTTAAAGCTGCACTCCACAAAGAAGAGGTCAGCCAGTGAAAACAGCTGTAGGCTACGATCTCTGGAGGGTTTTCCACTCACTGTCCTCCTATTACACTGTTGGACTCAAAATGGATATTCATGTTAACGTTTATATTAATATTAAATTAATGTTAATGTGACATTAAAGGCCCCCTGACCCCCTGGGGCCCTGGGCCTGTGCAGAGCAGGAACAACAGGAAAAACACCTGTTAATCCAACCTGTGGAGTGTTTGCTAACACACACACATGTAGACACACATGAGAAATACTTTTGTTGTTTGTTTTACATATTTGTAGGCGTTTATTACCAAGTGGAACCGGATACGAACAGTTGCTCGTAAAGCATTGTTTAAACGATATGATGTGATGTCAACGCAGCCTCACTGACTGTAGACTCTTGTTTGAACTTTAAAAGCCTTTTCTTGCTTTTTTTTTTTTTTTTTTTGTAAAGATTTTATGTCCAATTAAAGACAGAGTCCAGCTCAGAGGAGAGACCGAAGAGGCCGAGGGGAATATGCTTTGTAAGGGCAGACGGAGGAGGGGAGGCTGGTGGCGGTTACATAACGGCTTGTGGGAACACATATCTCAGAGGATAGATGATGTGGGAGCAGGAAGGCTGGAACAAAAACATTAAATGTGCCATCACGCCCGCAGATAACAATGCAAGTTGGCACTGGAGCCGGCCCTTAATGGGTTTAACCTGATACCTTTTCACGTCTGAGGTCGGCAGATGACCCACTTTGAGAACAAGCACACACTGTCCTCACATGAACCCCTCCAGGGGCAACGCTTCACGTGTGGCATGGGGAGTAATGCATCAGACCGACTGAGAGGGTTACAACTCTTTAATAGCAAAAATAAAGTAGACTTGTCCCCATTGGTTATATTTTGTACACAAGGAATACAAAGCAGCTACAGTTACAGAGGCAGAGTAACATGGCAGTCATCTCCTCTAGTTACAAATGATTAATGTGCATGTTTTACTTTGTGACTTGACAAGACAAAGAAAACAAACAAAGCTCCTCTTTGATACATCTGAGATGGATGCGTGATTTAATGTGACAGTGTACAGTAGGGTTTTACAGTTGCATTATCTATGTCTGTTCACAGTGAGCGCTGGAGCTGCCGTCTCTCCCATATAACATCCGGTGAAACAATTAGAAATAATGTTATTATTGGTCCCAACATTATCTTGAAGTGCCACGAATCCATCATATTGTACAAAATCTAACAGGCTTACAGGACCAATAATTCACTGTTACATTTAAATATAATTTAGTATCTGTAAGCAGTGTATTAACCATGAATAAATGGTTTGTAAGACACTATAATGTAGTTGTACGCAGATATAAGGACATTTTTAAGTGTTTATTAGTGTGTCGACAATTAATATTCCTACTGTAATGTGACTGTAACTGTTAATGTAAAATTATAACCGTTATAACAACAAAATATGTTCACATTTTTCCTATTCATTAATTACAGGTATTTAATTAGAAATTTTAAATAGAATTTTTTTTGTTAAACTTTTTCAAGGTCGAGAATGAACATCAAAACTCATCATGTCACGACTGTAAATATTTATATAATCATTATATTGTTATTATTATATATATGATGTTTACAGCTATGACATACTGTATTATCCATCACTCAATAAAATATAGAAACACCCGTTACAAAGGCTTCATTGGATGAGTTATAGTTGTTGATAAAAAGGTGAATAATTAATGTTTAAAATGTCCTTATATCTGCACGATTATTTTAAAAAACTGAATATATATGTTGAAAAATATTTTTCTATTGACTCCAATATTGATTTTTCATAGCAGCTTCAAAAATGTCCTTATATCTGCATACAACTACATTACAGTGTGTTATAAACTATTTATTAAATGTTTATATACTTTTAATACATGCTAAATGTGTGGTAAAAGTAAAGTGTTACTGTTGATGTTTAAGTGTCTTGCTCAAGGGCACATCAGTGAGGGGTAGTGAAGGACGTGAAATTGATTTTTACAGTACTTTAACACTGTATTATGTGCGTTTCAAGCCTCACATGTGTATTCAATACAAAACTAAATTGTAGTTCCTTTAAAGCTGCCAGATAATTGGCAGATGTGATTATAACTGTGACTCTAAAATGGTCACAAAGTCACTACCAAAGCTGCATGAGTGTTGAGTAAATTCAAAACGATCTCAACAAATAACAAGAAGTTGCTTTTACTTTGATCAAACATTAATGAAAACAAACATGAAGAAGGAATGAATGATACTAAAGGGTCCAAGGCCTGATTTAAAGTCTGCTTTTTTTTTAAATATACATATATATATATATATATATATATATGTAGAGAGAGAGAGAGAGAGCGAAACCAGGACTTCCAGGTTCAGAAGTGAGAAAACCACATTCACACCAATAACTAAGTCGTGTGGCTCGCTTCATATCACTTTTGAAAAATGATCTAATATATATATATATATACCATTCGGTATTTATGCTTTTTAGCTGCCTTTAAGGAACACCATTTCCCATAAGCCCTGGACGTTTGTGAGTTAAACGCCACGGTTCGACAGAAGAGGCGAGTCCACGAGGGAGTGAAAGGGTCGTGGTCAGTTGAGATACATCAGTAA
The DNA here is from genome assembly GCF_002814215.2 of Seriola lalandi dorsalis. Lineage (NCBI taxonomy): Eukaryota > Metazoa > Chordata > Actinopteri > Carangiformes > Carangidae > Seriola > Seriola lalandi. The sequence continues at coordinate 1,779,618 of NW_019525233.1, read as the reverse complement.
TACAACCACTGCCTCCTAGAAATTACATTTATATAAAAGCAAGTACATTTTGAAATAAATGTAATGCCTGAACGACTGGATCACGTTTTCTGTTTAAAACAAAAAAGCTCACAGTGACTTTGAGACCTTAACCAAAGCGCTTTTGTCGACTGAACCACAAAATGTGAAGCCAGGAGTCGGGGTCACGGTGCTGCACTTTGTAAGTCACTAAATTAATAAGTAAACTTTCTTTTTATTGTGCCTTATTTCACAGGTGCACAGAATGTACAACATAACTGGGAAAACGATTTAGCGATATATGACTGTAATGTCGAGGAGACAGGGCTGATGTAAGTAACTGGCTCTAGTTTTCTGTTTTTGTTTAACATTTCTGTTGTTGTGGAGCTGATTAGATTTATACTGTGAAAGCCAAACTCCAGGAACATGATTCATTTCTTCAGAAGGACAAATGAAAGAAATTCTGAAATGACGGACGTGATGTTATGACTTCACTCAAAGAACCACACTCATTAAAAAAAAAAAAAAAAAAAAAAAAAAAAAAAAAATACAGCATATAAAACTGGATATACATGGATAATCACAAGAAGCAGATATAAGATATTGTTTGTGATGTGCAGTAGGACGAGTTAAACTGAGGTGACAGAGAAAAGGCTGTAGTCCAGATTTCTTCTGTTCTCTACAGAAAGGTCCTCTTGTATTAAACCCTGTTGTTTCCTGCTTCCTCTCCGCTGACAGGACACTTCAGCTGTCGGTTACTTGCCACATACTGAATACATGTAAAAGATAATTATTAAATAAAGTTGTTTGATAAATATTTGATGAGTCAAAAAAAAAGAAAACTGAGAGGTTTTTTAGTTTGAAATGAGACGGTCCATATTTCTCTGTGAGACACAACATTGGTAAAACAATAATCACCTCTTGCTTTGTCTGTAGGAATAATCTCAGAGGTGCTTTCGGAGTCACTGATGACTTCACACTCATGCATATCTATCAGTCCAGTCAGAGTGCAGCACAGAGGTTACTATGGCCCCGTGTTTTGGGAAAGGTTGATGCTCCCAGTAGGAAGGGCCGGGAAGGCGAACGAGTCGACGACGCCATTCAGGGGAATTTTGGGAATCTGTGAAACAAAAAAGTGACAAATTAAAACCTTCAGATCATGGGAGGTTCAGGCCAGTTCATCACTGTAGTCAAAGATGAATCTGCACACTGTTATCTTTATTTTTCTTTCATTGACTGTCTGAAGACGTTGTGCGTAATAGAAATGTTGCAGAATCTCACAATGAACTGATTTAAAATGCTTGATTTCACCCCACCATTCACAGCAAACACAACAAAATTTGACGTTTGGTGACTTAAAGGTGCTATATGTAAGTTTTTGGTATTGCTACATAGCTAACGTTAGCATAAACAGCTGTTTACTTACCATTCTAGAGAAAACGTTGTGAGTTCAGCATCAAACTTTATTCCTTTACTCACCGAGAGTTGTCTCCAGAGGTGGAAACCAACCCGCTTGTTTTGCTTCTATTTCTATCACTTCTTTTCTTCTACTGAAGTTAACATGCTAACCAGCAAGCCCGCCTCGTCACTTTCCGATAGCGAGTCACTGTAGCGTCCCATCTGCCCTGAAGAAGTAGCGCTGCTCAGAGGCCTGTCTTGTAAATGCAACATGTCTGAAGCTCATCACCACCCGCTCGTCAGCAGAGAAAACTTACATATAGCACTTTTAATGTTTCAGACACAAAGTAACTTGTATCACTTCACAGCTCTGTGTGTTTGCTGGATACTGAGGTGGAGGAGAAGCTCATCAAAACAGGGCGAGAACTGCCCGGGGGCTTAATAATGTGTTTTCCAAGAGGAATCATAACCATCTGGACAAATAGCCGGGAAATACTCATACCAGTAATCCTGAAATCTGAGCCAGACCTTAGTTAATGAATACATTTTGAATTGTTTTTCTTTCCCCCTTTTTCTTCCCTCAAAATAAATGACTGAAAACCCGATTGTTTCTAAAAGCAATCTTATCTCACCTGAGCGTCACCGTTCCAACAGAAGAATGAAGACTGTAATGACGAGTTTTCAGCAGGATACTCTGGTTGAAATGTTCCCACGCCGATATCGTTTCCTCTCAGATGACCCAAACTGACGCTGCCCACCCCTGGGCAGGCAGCCATGTGAGTGCTGGGGCTGGACATCATCGTCTGGCTGATGCCTGGATGGGACAGGGTAAAGGGTGGGGCATTTGTGGTGGCCCCTGCAACATGTGCAGGCCCTCTGGAGCATGTGGGCCCCAGGAGAGGCCTATTCCGTCTGGCAGGAACAAGAGCAGCGTTCGGTATGTGACCTTCTCTGTTTTCATAAATGCAGCTGCCAGGTAATCTCTGTGTTTGCGGGTGGAACGACTGAGCTGTCGAGTTCACGCTGCCTGGCGTGTGTGAGGAATGTGAAAGTGTGTGATGGTGAAAACTTTGCGGCAGCTGCTGCTGTTGTTGTAGTTGTTGCTGTTGCCACACTGAAGGGCCCCGAGGCAGTAGCCCCACGCAAGTCTGCTGTGAACCAGCGTGGTTTAGAGAATATTGCACACTCTGGTCCATCACCTCCAAGCCAGATTGATGGCTGCTCTGAATATTGTCGGCGTTGTGTGTCGATGGAAGCCAAGACTGATGTGTCACGCAGGATTGTGTTGAAACTCCATTGCCACAGTGGTGATTGCTGCTGCCCTGGTGAGTGTTGCGACACTGCGTGGGTGTTAGGGTGCTCGTCGTCCTGTGAGAAACAACTTCAGCGGCACCTTTCAGTCCGGTCGAATTACCAACATCACCAAGAATATTTCCCAACTGAGCCTGTTCTCCAAATCCACTCCGGTTTGATTTCATCGGCTGCCACTGTGGCTCACTATTCGAAAACCCAGGATGCTCACCTTGAATCATCCCAGAAACACAACACCCAGTCTGATCTGAGCCCTGAACCACAAAACCACTGGTCTCTCTCCTCAGAGCCTCCTCCACATACGAGAACACATCATTAGCCAGGGTGCAATTCAGTTCCCTCGTCGTGTCTTCCCTCTCTTTATTCATCCTGACCAGGGTGTTTTCCCAGTCCCTCAGCTCCATCTCCTCCACCTCAAGACCCTCTATCACTCCATTCCCTATAGCTCCCAAAATCTGCTCCAGAGACTCAATCATGGCTTCTGATGTGAGATCCGCTGTGATAGAGCCCTTCTGTAAAGTCTGGATCTGACCCGGCACACTGAGCAGAGCGTGGCTGTCCAGGAAGGCTTGTTCCAAGGTCGGCTGGGGCTGTTCACAAACAGTGTCCTCTGTTTGGGAGAAGATTGGGAGCTTGGGACTGGGCTTCTCTGGCTGGGTGTAAACAGAGTGGTCCTGCCGGCGAAGGGATCCCAGGAGCGAGGCGGGGTCCAGAGGTTTCTCTGTTGTGGGCTCAGCGCCGGGGACAGGAGGACCAGGAGAGGAGAAGACATCCAGAGAGACGTCGTACAGGACACCTTCGCCGGTGGCGAGGTTGAAGGGGAGTTGCTGTCTTCTCTGCAGCAAATGTTCCTCTCCTTCTTCATTTCTGTTGAAAAACAGCAGCAAAGGTTAATATTAGATTACAAAAATAATAATAAAGAGTGTCTGAAAGTCTTGTAAGAAACATTTCAGCATATTAAAGACAAGACTGTTCAGCAAGAGCCTGATTTGATCTGATTTAACTGATTAGCTAATTAAGCTAACTTTAGGCCCTTGCATTGATTGAAAACACTATGTCTGCCTGACTTCTTAATGTTTCCAGCTGTCTTGTTTTAAAATGTATCTTAAATGATGGCTACATATTGTGCTAAAAGACTAAAGCCAAAGCTACAAAAAACCAGTTGATCCAGTGTAAACATCCCCAAGAGCAGGACAGAGCGGCTAACGTTAGCTTAAACTCAGGTAGCATCCAGGAAGGCTTTAGCGCTAGGGGGGAAATACTACTACACAGTGGATGTGCTAGTCATGACTATGTCTTCTTCTTCACCCCAAAAACTAATACAAAACACACTGTTAAATTTTTTTCTTACACTTTAGCTGTTGTGTTTTCAGCTTTGGAGAGACTGCACAAAATACACCACTGTCCAAACTCTTTATGGACTAAATATCAATCTTACTAGTCACGTACATGCACACAGACATATGCATATACATGTACACAGTCAGTTTTATCTGACTTTATGCTGATTCTGTTTTTTATTTATTCAAGTTATTTATTTGAGCAGGGATAGGTTGTACAAATTAGCTTCAGCTAGATGTCCCATATCTGCTGCACTACTTATATGTACATAACAATATTTATCTGGTCACTCTTAAATCAACAAGTTTTTATTTTGTTAGTGGTAGAGTCCGTCATTCCTGTGAAGTATTCAAATGACCTTCCTTCGCTTCAGGAATTCACAGGAAATTATAATCCGGTTACTGTGTGTTTACAGTTCTATAGCTGCATCAAAGCTACTGCTAATGCTAACCCAAGATTTCCTTCTGCCACTGCTTCATATTTAAAGCGTTCAACTGGCAAAATATGGGTTGACTTTTATTATGTTGTACTCAAAGGAAAATATTTTTGTTGTTGCAGACGAGTTTGTTTGGTTGCACCGTAAACATTTACAACATTTGCTCGTCATTTTCTGACAGAGCAGTGTTTGCAGTTGAAGTGAATTTGCTGTTGCCACAGTAATCCCAGGTGTTGGCAAAACAACCAGGACTAAAATGTGAAGGTTAGACAGCGATGCTTACGTGAGGGCTTTCTGACGAGCGATGATGAAGTCCGGTCTCCCTCCCTTGAAGACTATCCTGGCCGTGGCCTGTACCCACAACCAGTGTCCTGTTTTAGTCAGCAGCCTGAAGATGGTGAAGCCGCTGTCTCCGGTTTTAATCACTGAGGACAGAGCAGATGGATACAAGTAAGACCGACAATAATGTAACGTTGACAACAAAAAAATACAGAAAATAGAGCCCTTATAGAATAACTCACTCCTGAGGTGGTTGTCGGCGCAGTACATCATGTCAGCAGCGTGGATGAACTGATAACCAGACCCTGTTGTGACCAGCTCCACCTCTGTATAACCCAAAACCAGCTTCCCTCTGAAAAGAAATACACAAAGGACACAATGGACAGACTGTTACAGGTAGAAAAGCTGGACTACATTGGGATAATTTCACTTTTTGAATAGGAGGCATTTGACACTTGTTGGTTATAAATAATGAAATCAACATGTTGGAAGTTGCCTTTAATATTAGTCTCTTCATCTCAAAAAAAAGTCCTACCTGGTGTCTATGCCCAAAGGAGCAAAGTCCATTCTGTGTTTGGTTTGGAAGATGAGGGTCTTGGTGCGGATCTCCATAACCGAAGGAGTCTGCACAGGCGTGGCAATGGCGAACAGAGCAAGCTGAGGAGGAGGAGCCAAGGTCCCATCAGCCCCGGCATTTCCTTGTAAATGCAGGTACTTCAGACGCCCATTGAAGTTCAGAGCCTGGAGAGGAGGAGACACTTTTACATTAATGCATGTTGTTATAAACATATCAAATACATATCAATGGGAGTCTTATCCGTGATAGCGATGTTACGTTCATGGTTCCCAGAGGAACTATCCTCGTGATTTTGCTTCTCAATGAGCCTGACGTTTGTGGTTTTGAGCCAGGGAGTGATTTCCACAGGAGATGGCAACTATTTGACTTCTCTGCCAAAATCCAGGCAAGAGGAGATCCGAGTTGATAAACATGTTGATACATTCATGTGAGTCATCCTCAGTTATTACTGCGCAACAATAAGGTAAACAGCATCAGCGTGGTGCCGTGTGTCCTTCGCCTCTGTTTGTTTTTATCCTGGCTTTTGTCTCTCAGGCTAAATACAGGCTGCCTGTTTTAATATGGGTCCAGTACATATGTGGGCACCTTCCCCTTTTAATACATCCATCATCACACCGGTACAAATAAGTGAATAGACAAGTGAACACAAACAATAAATAAAAATAGACTGTTTGATTTTATTGTTGCTCAGTGTAAACTGCTGCAAATCACTGTTTCAACTGACTTTAATTTGTTTTTTTAAATGACATGATTACTGAAGTTTTGTCCACCTTGCTGCAGGAGTGAATGAAACCATGTGCACCTTTCAGAGGGAGGGAGATTCAAACTATGCGTTCAGCCAAAAGAAATTATTTTCTGATGAAATAAAATGTCAAAACTGTAGATTAAAAAAACAAAAAAAACATCTTTGCTCCACTTCTCCTCTCACTCACTTATATTTTTTGTTATATTACCATTACTAAAAGTAATAAATACTGTGCCAGTCTCTCAGAGCTGCTACAAAACGCTGTAGACTCTTGTTCAACGGATGCACGGATGACGTTACCAGGAATCCAGAGGCGTTGTCCAGGAGGCAGCGAAGGCGACAGCAGAAGCTTCTTTCCAGGAAAGAGGAGTTCTCTGGAGGGATGTACTGAGGCAAGAGGCTCTGAGAGCTGCCCAGAGATTTACTGCCGGACTGCCCATCTGCAGAGAGACATTTCATTTTAAACTGGAACGTGTCTGTGCTGTGTCTCCCCATGTCTGTCCTTCTACCTTCATCACCAATGACACTCTGATACAAGTACAAGATCACAACTAACAAGCGGTTTTTAGTTAATTTAGTTTAATTAATCTCTCTGATTTATAATAATAATAATAATAACGATAACTTCATTTATGTAACACCTTTAAAAACAGAGTTATAACAACAGAGAGCTGCTCAGTAAGGCCAAAATAAAGCAGGACAGAAATGGGGTAAAGTTAGAGAGAAAAGACATAAAGTACAATATGCGTCTGTATAAACAAAAACAATTGGGGAGACTAGAGACAGTAAAAAAAAAACAATTAAAAACAATAAAAGATAAAATAAAAAGATGACATCACATAAAAGCAAGTCCAATCAAAACAGGTTTTAAGAAGTGAAGTCACTGATTCTGTGTCACCTCCTGTGGCAGGTCGTTCAAAGTTGGAGCTTTAAAAGTGATCAGTGAAATCTTAAAATCAAATCTGAAATGGACAGGAAGCCAACGAAGAGAAGCAAGGACTGGGCTTGATGTGATGTCGTCCGTGAATCGTCTTTAAGTTCATGTTATCAAATTCAAACTCATTTCAAAACCCAGAGATATTCAGTTTACTGTCACATAAGACAAAGCAAATCCTCTCAACTGACAAACTGGGAGAGGGGAATATTTTGCATCATTGCATGAATTTTTTTTGATGTTATCAATTGATAGGAGCAGAGGCAGTTTAAGGAGGCAGTGCCCTCTGCTGTGACTATCAATCTAGATGGTTTTCAGGATGCCACCATTTTACTGGTTTTGTAGATTAATGTGCATCTTGTGTTTTTTTATTCTGTGAATTACTGATTCATTTTATCTGGTCTTTGAAAATGATTCAGATGAAACAAGGAAACAAACAAAAAATTCTAGTGGACATATGCAGCCAGAAAGGAGTGATTGCAATAGAGATTGATCAGTTTTAAGATTTGAACCACTGATGAGTAAAGTCTTTACCCTTTGCTCTGACGTGTGTGTCGGTCTCACTGGGGTTGAGCGCGAAGTGGAGCTGACATTTGAACATCTCTCTGTCGTCCATGTGAACGAGATCAAACAGGCTCTGGTGGACGACGTCCGACTGGCGGCAGAGGGAGGAGTTCATTAAAAAAAAAAATTCAAACACAGTGCGCAGAAATGTATTTACACCACGTTCAGAGTCAGAGTTTCACCTGATGGAAGCCCAGGAAGTCCTGGATGGTCGGGGACGTGTAGAAGATCGTGCCGTCGGTCGTCACGACCAACACAAACCCGTGCAGAGCCTGCAGAAACAACGGGCACACATGCACATGACTCCTACAAACACAGCTGCACACAATGTCTACCGTGTGTTCTGTTACCGCACCTGCAGCAGAAGTTCTCCCTCTGAGAAACTGACTCCATCCAGGGACACGGTCTGTCCATTTCTGCTGTTTGCAGAGACAACAGGAGCTGACCTCGCATTTTTTTGGAGCGCCGCTGCAGTAAACAACAACAACAACAACAACGAACAAACAATTCAGTCAAAAAATAACTCGTTCACACAACACTGAGTTTTTGCACAGACAAATTTTCAATGTCCAGAGTCTCAGCGATGGAGGGAACACAGTTTAAAGGTCAGTTCACCAAAATTATTAACATGTTTTCTTTAGATATGAAACGATTAGTCAATGAATCAATCTGTCCAGAGAATACTGATTTCAAAATCAATCGGCAACTTTTTTCTTAATTGATTTACCAACAGGGATCTGACAAAATAAGACTTAGGAATGAGTCAACTTGAGCTGTGAGAAACTGACGATTTCACTCATTCTGCATTAATGAATCAACAAAAAGAAAACAGTGGATTAATCAATAATCAAAGCTATGGTTAGCTGCAGTCCTTGTTTTTTTCCACTTAGCTTTACAAGTATTTATTCTAGTTTTTATTAAACAGTACCAAATGAAAATGTGAAACAGACTCACAGCCTCAAACTGAATTCCATTCACCTCTATTCACCACGAGTGAATTAAATCAAAACTATCCCTGAAGATTTTTTGTTTGTATTTGTGAACCAACCTTTTAATTTACAGCCATTTTTTTTCACTGTGGTTCAGATATTATCGAAATCTGAATTCAGCTCTCAAGTCATGTGGCTTTCATTCGGGAACTTGTAAAACCAGCTGATATTTACATGAAATCTAGCTTTTTTTTTTCATGGTCTGTGGATTTTGAGGCTCATTCAGCTAATTGCTTTGGTTTTACAGCAACTTTACAGTTTTGGTTCAATCTCATAGTGTCATTTTTGGCTGCAGCAGGCAGCTGTTTTCAGAGAAACAGCTCTAAAAAGCCACTGTCCACGACCTGCTCAGCATGAAATAGCAGTGAGAGAGCAGCTGATGAACATAGTGGAGCATTTAGCAGCTTAAGAGACAGATATTTCCCTCAGGAGCTGGTGGAGACCAAAAACAGAGTGACTACTGGACACATGGGAGCTAAACTAATCTTCAACCTAAAAAGTGTCACCTTCTCTTTGGTTTGTCTTCTTAACCCTCCAAAATTTACTTTAAATTTACTGTAATTTTAAAAAACTTGTCATTGCATGCTATGGCTCTGGGAAAAAAGAAACGATTCTATTCAAAGTGAACAAAAGCGCTGTTGGGTATCCGACACATGCATGTGTCCTTGCTGCATCCCTGCTAATGTTTCACTGGTTTATTTGTGGAACAGACGAATCAGTGTGACTGACGTCCTGCAGGCCAAATGCAGGCGGCTTTTACCTCCATGAGCAGGAAATCACACACAGAACATGAGAGCATGTGCTTTTTATGCACAAACATCTGCACAGTGTGAATGTAGAAACATATTCAGATTCAGAATCAGATGCAAATGGAGCACGAAATGCTGTATCTGCAGGGACGCTGAAAACTGGAGCTGTGCAGAAAATCTCAGTTTTATTTTGATTGAACTGGACGGAGCAGAATTTTCCCTTTGTGTTAAAAAGAAGTGATTTTTTTTAAGCTTGAGCAAAATCTGGTGTAATCTAATCTGTGATCGCTGGCATTCAGTCAGCTAAGCAATACCTCCTTTCCTTTCCCTACAGTAATGACTCTGTGGCACGCCAACAAACATCCCTCACCCCCCCAC
>NW_019525233.1:1769181-1769900 GCF_002814215.2 Seriola lalandi dorsalis | reverse complement strand
TCCCTGCCTCCCTCCCTCCCTCCCCCTTTTTAAAACAAACCCACTGGATCTGCCTCTCGTCTCCTCCCCACAAACCCAGGAATTTGCCCTGACGTCTCAGTCAAGAGCAGTTTTCTACGAACTAAGACGACTGACTGAAAGAATCCAGAGTTTGTTATTATTGCATGAACTGTAGCCAACTCAGGGGATGTGCACGGATTGGCGTAAACACATCAGCATGTCGCCGAGCACTAAGCTCAATGTGACACCGACAAACCGGACACGATGTGCAACATAAACAGATCGGACAGTTTTACTGAAAGGTCGACTTGTCTGTTTGGTAAATGACCTCCACCTCCACAGTGAACAACACATAAACAGCTAAATCTCTTCTTCTTTGCTCTATTTTAAGTTCTGCAAACAACAAAACTGCATCACAGCAAACATCTGGATTAGGGATCGACCGATTATCGGCCGGGCCGATTATCGGCGCCGATATTCAGCATTTTGACGCATATCGGCATCGGCCTTTTTTTAAAATTCGACAGCCGATAAGAGATCAATTTAAAGCTGGGTTATTTTGGCTCTGATGCAGCCGCGCCTCTCTGTCTGCTGTCACTACTCTGTCGCCAGCATTGTCCCACCCACAGCACCATCTGATTGGTTACAAGCAGAGCCACGGTAACAGCCAATCAGCAGTGTAAGCTGTGCATGAACAGTCCTTACACACACGGTGGAGA
>NW_019525233.1:1768582-1769161 GCF_002814215.2 Seriola lalandi dorsalis | reverse complement strand
AACTAAGACGACTGACTGAAAGAATCCAGAGTTTGTTATTATTGCATGAACTGTAGCCAACTCAGGGGATGTGCACGGATTGGCGTAAACACATCAGCATGTCGCCGAGCACTAAGCTCAATGTGACACCGACAAACCGGACACGATGTGCAACATAAACAGATCGGACAGTTTTACTGAAAGGTCGACTTGTCTGTTTGGTAAATGACCTCCACCTCCACAGTGAACAACACATAAACAGCTAAATCTCTTCTTCTTTGCTCTATTTTAAGTTCTGCAAACAACAAAACTGCATCACAGCAAACATCTGGATACGACTGAGACAGAACCAGCTGACCAACATATTATTTCATGGTCACCATACAGGTTAAAGTTATAATGTGCAACTTTTCCACCTGACTATAAATGACAACCCTATGTTATATATATTTTTTGAGTTGTGTTCTTACATTATCCCATTTTCTTTCAAACCACATAAACTTTTTACACCTCGGTAGCTTTCAACCATACATTTTAACCAGATGATGGATTTTAGTCATCGGACGTCTGGATCTCAAGTTATGAGAGAAAAAAGCTGAG
>NW_019525233.1:1682475-1768550 GCF_002814215.2 Seriola lalandi dorsalis | reverse complement strand
AAAAAAAAAAAATACTAAAACAATCTTCATGTTGACACTAATTTCTAGATTGCTCCAGAGATAAGAAGGATGTTTTTTTCTTATTTGAAACTACTTAAGTTTTGAAGTCTGTCCTGTTGAGATGGATGTTCAGTGTAAGTGTCTTCTGTCAGCACCGACGTGGCATCAACCATCTGTTGTTAGCTCCGAGGTGTGTGGTCTCAGTGAGGGGCCCCGAAGGGTAGTTACAGTGCAAATATACTCAGAGTACACTAAACCGCACATAAATATACATATATACATATGTATATACATACACACACACACACACACACACACACACACACACATTTGTTGAGCTGACATCTTAACTGTCTCTCTGCAGGGTCAAAAAGAAGCATTTTCTGATTTAACACTCACAGTGGAGGAGGAAGTTTTCAGATCCTTACAAGAGTAGAAGTGCTAATACAACAATGTTAAAGTACTCCATTACAAGTACAAGTTCTGCATTGAAAATGTTAGATACTGTTACTGTTAAATAAGTTATTAAGGGAAAAGATACTTAATTAAAAGGGCTATTTGTAAGTTTTATCTGCCAGTGGAGACCACTTTCTTTATAATACAAGAGGTTAAAATACATCCTCCAAGCAGCAGTAAATCTAAAGGGGAGATTGGAGGCTACAGTGAGTCACTATTGGAAAGTGACTAGCTAGCTAGCGTGCTAACTTCAGTAGATGAAAAGATTAAAGTTAACATTATTGTTGCTTTCCACAGCCAGAGACAGCTCTTGGTGAGCTAAGGAATGAAGTTTGATAATGAACTTGCTATTTTTTCTTCTAGACTGGTGAATAAACAGCTGCTAATGCTAATGTTAGCTATGAAGCAATAGCAAAACTTACAAATAGCTCCTTTAAGTCATTACAAGGAAAAAGCAGCAAAAAAGCTGGAATGAAATGACATTACCAGTTAATTTTCTGTCAATCAACTAATTAATCAATCCACCTAATGTTTCAGCTCTACTTATATATACTGTTAGGTACTTTAATCTTTAACAAAGCATCATATTTTATAAGATCTTCATAAGAACTGCAGCTGTCATATGTTAACTACACTACTTAAGTAGTAAAAGTACAAAATCAAAACTGAAACTCATCACCTAAAATATAAGGTTAAGAGAAATTGCCTTTTAATTCCTTTATGTGTATCAGCTTTGATTTTCAGCTTCTTGAAATACTATTAAAATGCGTCCAAATGAAGCAAAAGGCGATCTGCTGTATCCAGGCCACAGTATCTCTGCTCTGTTTATGACTCAGCAGAGCAGACACAGATTTATCTTGCTGGAAAATGCAGCTGGAGGCCGAGTTAACGACGGCAATGACCTCGCCGCGACCTCGCTCACCCCTCGTTATCGACAAACACAGGAAGCAGACGTGAACAATCAGCTTGCCTGCAAAACGAGACAAACCTGCCCCTCGTGGTGTCAGACATCCTGAGCAGTTCAGACTCTGTTGCCTTGGTGACAAAGGTTCACCATGGTAACCCCCACACCTGGTGATGCAGCAGCAGCAGCAGCATCACCTGGGACTCATTCAGAGCAGGAAACAACAGACGAGTCATGATCTGTCCTGAAGAGTTTGTTGACACTGCTTCAGTTTGTGTGTGCACACATGAAGTCAGTGGTGGAGGAAGTACTCCGATCACCACAGTGAAAAAAAGCTAAAGTCCTGCATTCATAAATTTACTTAAGTACCAAGTGTAAAAGTCCAAATTATGCAGAATGGCCCATTTTGGAATAATATACAGTATATTATATAAGTGCATTATAATTATTGATCCACTCATGTGAACATCACTCTAATGTTCCAGTTGGTAAATGCAGGGCTAATTTCAGCTACTTTATATGATTTAATTAATTACATTTTTATTTTTGTGTCAGGTATACAACTATGCCCAGTCTGCATGGGCTTAGGACACCATCAACTTAAAGATCATCACTGAATTCACAAATCACTGACAAGAACATATATCAAGCAGAGAAATTATAAATAAATACGAGTGAAATCATCCAAACTTCAACACATCAAAATTAAATAGGAGTTCCACTTGATGCTCAACTGAACACTGGAATATTTCAGGATTTTGTTGGAAACGAAAACTCACTTTCCACAGCTCAGACAGTCAGTTTTACTCCTGAATACCAGCTCTTAACTGTGCAGCTAAAGATGTAATGCATATAACAGATATAAGCACACACTTCTGTTAACAAACCAGATTTCTTCAAACTTGAATAAAAGCTTACTTTTAATAAGGTTCATATTGCACCACAAATGATATACTGCTGGGTAGCTTTTTCTATTATAACACATCATAACTTATTTGTTGATTTTGTATCAATAATTTGAATCTGAAAAGTAAGAAGTAAAAGTACAATATTTCCCTTTTTTGTTGTGTAGGAGCAGCTTTACAAAGTTTTGAAATACTCAAGTAAAAGTACCTCAAAATTGTACTTAAGTGACGCAGTACTTGAGTGAATGTAAGTTACTTTCCATCACTGCAGACAATGGGCTTTGTTCCTGTTTGTGCTTAAGTCTCTGTGACAACACAGGCCCTCATGCAGGAGCGTCTGCAGGGATGATGTCAACCTCTACTCCAAAAACAGAGCATTACTCATTCACACGCACGCACGCACGCACGCACGCACGCACGCACGCACGCACGCACGCACGCACGCACGCACGCACGCACACACACACACACACACACACACACACACACACACACACACAGCCAGACAAAAACAATCTACACACTCAGGTGCACAGAAGAAATAAGAATAGACATCCTTGGTTGCAGTTACGGTTAAAGGAAGAGTTTGGGGAATTGCACTTCTTCACTTTATGCTGAAAATTAAATTAAAAGATTGATTAGAGCTACAGGCAGCAGCTGCTGAGATTAGCTCATAACGATTTCTCTTTTTAGGCTAGAGTTGTTCACGATTTGGCAAATGGGCATCATTAAAGCTATGCCAAATTAGCCGATAGCAATTCCTGTGTGCTTTGAACCCATGCTTGTATGGACAGCTATCACTGGATGAAACGTGATGATTCTCAGGCAAGTTCTGAAGTTACAAGAAAGGTCGTTTTTCTATGATTACTAAGTGGATTTATGGAAGTTAATTTGTGATGGACACCAGCGATAATGGTGTCCTCTAAGAGTTATGTAAGTCACGCACTGAATCTAAAAATATCTGTATGATGCCTGTGTGTTCTATTTATTAAAAGGTGTCCGGTTCTCTTAATAGATCCATGTGCCAAGGGGGTGATTCCTAATGTTATCAAGCCAAATCAAATAAAAATTCCACCTTGTACGTTTGGATTATCCACATCTAAGGGCTAGATTACCAAAATAATCATTCATTCATGCCCCTCAGAGGATGAACTTCATCTGAGCAGTTTTTGCAGCGACCTTGAGAGAGAAAGAAACCTGAAATATAATTTGTCTGAATAAGAACTAATGTTTCTTTTAAATGCCTATTTCCAATTTTAAGTACATTTTACACTTCTGATTACAAACCTACATTGAGAACTGTTTGATATTCCTTTGTTTATTGATATCTCCAGGTGACACATAATGTCTGACTGTAAACTGGGGGGCGTTTCAGAGTCAAACGAGAGATTTGTTTTCATTTTACACACTTGAACCAAAACAAGGAACATCGTACAACAGCCCCTCCCTGGTTTCGTTCCTTCTTCTTCATGTAAAATCATATTCAAAGCATCCAAACACACTTCAATTATTAATTTAAAAAAAAGACATCAATGATTGTGTGAAGACTGTATCAAAGTCTTGTGTTATTTTTAAGGCTTTGTTGTGTACGGCTGAAACATCAGTTCCATTATTCAGCCCTGAACAAACATCCTCCACAATCAGAGGAAGCTGCTGTGGGAAGAAGTAGGAGAGATTCACAGAGAGGCCTTTTCTCTAAAAACAATGAAAAGTGCGACACTTTCATCCTGTAAAAACAGCTTTTTTAGCAAGACTAGGGATGGTGGTCAGTCGGGCCTCCATTTTGGTCCAAAATATCTCAACAACCACTGGATGGATTTCCATGAAATTCTGTACAGATGTTCATGGTTTCCAGAGTATAGATCCTACTCACTTTGATTATTCCCTGACTTTTCCTCTAGCGGAATGGTTGATGGTTATATTTGTTGTTTTTACTCACTTAATAGGTTGAAATTCGGTCCAGTCAATCCATTTTTCTTCATCTCTTTGCTCCTTCCTCTACATGTCATTTTCAGAATAAAAGCTTTGGAAAGCCACTGTCCACTTCATGCTCAGTGCCAAACAGTAGACAGACACAGTTTGACACCAGCTGGTGAACATAGTGGAGCATTTAGCAGCTAAAGAGCTAAAAATTTCAATCAGGAAGTGGTGGAGACCAAAAACGGAGATAAAAGAGAGGGAATAATGTTGTTAAATTCGAGTTAGAAATCAAACTTTATAAGTTTAACAGAAGTAGTATTCATTACAGGCATAATGTGCTTTAGTCTGTTGGGTTGTAGAGGCATTTTTGCTTCCACCCCTTAGTTATGGAATCATTACATTATTATGTCTACCACAATCAGGAAATAAAGCCATCTTAATAGTCTGAACGCTCGGTTATGCTGTCTTACATTGTAGAAATACACTGAAGTAGGGCGGACACACTCTTTATGGATCACCGGCTCACAAGGAAACACACACACACACAATAGCTTTTGCCTCGCGCAACCAAATCTGGGTCAAGAACATTTAGTATCGCCTCTTTATTTCAAAGCCCAAAGGAAGGAAAAGAGGTCTGTGACTTCCAGCAGGTGGATAAGAAATAATGGAAACTGGAGCGTAATCAAGCTAATAACAAACTCAAATGACCACTAATGTAATGATTACAACAGTCTTCCAGGTCCTTCAGTAAATCTGTCACCAGGATCCATTAGTTTGCACTCATGGACAATTACCAGAAGAAACTGGGACAGTCTGAACAAGTTTTTACAGTTTCTGTTTTTTAATTGACTGAAATTAAAACTAAAGCTCCAGTGTTGGAGAGAGTTCTGTTGGAAAAACATAATCTCATAGTTTGTGATTCCAAAATGGAAATTTTTACAAAGGGGTTCTGAAGTACAAAATAAATCCTGGAACCACTGTAGTTAAAAAAAGGTTTCATATTTTCTGGGCTTATTCTTTAATATTTTTTTTTTTATTGGCTAAGAGATCAATAAATACATAATGAAAATATTTGGAATAGAAACCGATTTTTCTTTCGTCAAAATACAAAATAAAGATGAGGACGACTATTGATTTAAAATTATTAGATTAGAACAAATATATGTTTGATTAACTATCAATAAAAAATAAAAACAAAAACAGAGCTGCAAAGATGAATTGATTAATCGATCGCTAGAAAATTAAATAAAAGTCAAAGTCATTCATTCTCAGGTTCAAGCATCTCAACTGTATGTATGTTTCTTTTCTGTTTTATGTCATTGTAAACTGAATTAAATCATTAATTACTGATCATCATTAACAATTTCAAAGCATTTCTACTTTTTTTTCTATTGTTTTCTATCTATTCTATTTCATCACAGTGCTGCGTGTATTGATTTGACTCACATGCTTTATATGAGATTTTATCTGCTTGTTTTGATTACAGTCATCCCCTTCATTTTTAATTGTTTGCTTGTAGTTTGCTGTGAAGTGTGTTTTGACAGTGAGTGTGGTTGAAATGAACTGACAACCCTCTAGTCTGGTTTTGATTTTTAAACATACAAAATAAATTTAAAGTAAGGCCCTACTTCAGCCCTTGGGCCTGGCCACAATACTTCCAACCTATGTCATCATAATTTAATAACTGCTAGATATGTGTATAGATGGACTTGAAAAATTCAGGAACATCATATGAAGACTCTCTGCTTGTTTCATGGGTGAAAGGTCGAGTTACGTAACATTAAATAAGACAACGTCAGTGTTGCTCTGGACGAACATCAAAGTCGAGAACAGATAACGTGTTCACAGTGCGATGTACGACAGCAGGTGTAGATACAGTCTTCATCTGATTGGCCCTCAACCAGCTTGACGTCTTCATTTTCTCTAGTACTTCTTTATCACAGAGTCATCCTTCTCACATGTTATAGATCAACTCACTCTCTCTTTTTAAATTTCTTAAACGTAACTGTATTTTTTTTGGACGATCTCTGGTCAGCCTTTAGCTGATGTGTAAAATAAACAGTCGGTAAATGTGCGTTCGTTGTTCAAATGTTTCCATTCACAAACAGTCCTATCTGCTCAGCCTCGTCAGGAGCCCTCATGTCGTGCCACTGTGCTTCAGAGCTTCTCTCCCTCCTCCCTCTGCAGCCCCCTTCTTCTCCATCAACAGCAGTGATCAGCCGGCCGATAGCAGAGCCACAGAGGCAGGAAAAGCTTCCAGGAGTCTGGCATAAAATCTGCAGCCAGACCAGGACGGCACCGGTTTCCTGTCACTTTGTTAAAATCGAGCCGATATGTTGGTTTATGTTAGTCAACACCCAGTGGAGGCGTTTTGTGTTGGCTTGAGGGACAACGTATCTTTGTGAAGTCTGACGAAATAACCTGAGTGATGTCATATTGATGGGTTATCTCAGTTTGGGCGTATGCCATGTTCATCACATCATATGGGATGGATGGTAGAGATGGGACGACCTGCAGTGGCATTTTTAGGTGGAAAAAAAAATGTTGGAGCAACAGCTGTTTGTGCTGCAGATCCCAATTCTACTGAGTTTCTAAACGACTCCTGCAGCTTTCATGTTTGATAAATGACATGTTTGCAGAAAGATGGTTGAGATCATGAAGGTTAGAAGAATTTATCCTCCTGTCATTTTTCTCTTCTTCTAACCTCTGAACTAACACCTACAGCGTGCACTGTATTACACCGCAGCCGCAGGTCAGCTGAGTGAGAAAATTCAAAGTAAATTCGAAGTACAAAGAAAAAATTTGCTCTTAAATCGTTCATACGTTTTACTTAAGAGCAAATCTGTTCAGAAAACAGTCATCCAATCAGAAGAGAGGCTCAGAGCCTCCTCTCTTCTGATTGGCTCACCAACCTGTTGTTACTAGAGCTCCTGAGAGAGGAGAGGTAAAACTACATTGAGATGGTTTCTCTTATGGATCAACACTCAAACACTGGAAAAAAGTAAAATATAGGACCTTTAAGCATATATATTGATAATTATATCGATCAATATGGAGTGTGTGGATTTACATTTGGAGAAAGTTTGCTTCAGAGGTTGTCATTTTTTTCCACTTGAAAAGTCAACAGAACATGTCGTTTTCTCAGGGATGCCCAGACTTTTAGCAAACAACTTTACCTGCACAGAGGCGGCCGAGCTCCACCTATAACTGAGTGTGTGTTTGATCAGCGTCAGAATAAGGACCTACTGTTCCAGTCTGCCTGTCTCATGTCGCTCTGCCTTCAGACTCCATCTGCCCCGTGGCTCACTCTCCTGTTTCCCTCCCAGCAGGGACACTATTCATTATTCACAGTGTCAAGTTCCCGCTCTGACACCCGGAGCTCAGCCACAGAAATGTCTGGAGCAGCATGTTTGCACACTTGAGTTACCACATATACGTGTGTGTGTGTGTGTGTGTGTGTGTGTGTGTGTGTATGGGTCACTGACCGTGGAAGTAACTCTGAACCTTGAGGTATCCCACACTGAGCCGGAGCACCGACAGCTTGTCCAGGCGACCTCTGACCTCCTCAGAGAAAGGCAGCAGGCTGGTCAGACGGTCCAGCTCTATATTCAGACGGTCCCGGTGGCGTTTGGACGGATTGGTCTTCACCGGCGGAGGCTTCAGACTAAAACAAGACACGAGACGGAAGGACACGTTCAGCCTGCTAAAACACGCTCGCCCTGCTTGACATCCTGCAGAACACAGTGGAATTTCCATCTAGGGTTTAAGTGGGTGTTTTGGGTTCGAGGTGCATTTTTCACATCCTGTAACAAGCTCATGAAGCACATGCGGGGGATGTAGGAGACTCGTGTGTCATACCGACATACTGACTGTTACTGTTCATTAAAACAGAAAAATTCCAGCATTGAATTTCTAAGACACGATGTCCCCAAGAAACCACATCAAACCAAGATTCAACTTCCTGGTTTTAAGATGCAGCACAGGCTGAGAGTGTGGTACATACTTTTATTATTACAAGACTGGAAGAGCCAGCGGCGTGGCACAAAAATCTGGGCTCCGCACATACAGTATGCAGCCTCAGCGGGGGCCCCTTCCCCTTTTCAACATATCCATTGACACAGTGTTTAACTAACATTTTACAACATTATATTTCTATCGCAATTCTTTAGGTCTTCGTTATAATTTGGGCTTAAGACAAAGGTGGAAAATCATTTTAGTCTGCTCAACAGATTAAGATTTCATATGTCAAATTTGCAGAATTAAAATCAGCTACTTACTAACAAGTGCTGGTCTGTTGCACCGCAAGTAGCATAATAAAATAGTATTAAAATTGGAATCACAGGATTAGAACCTACTATAACTATAACTATCCAACTGGCTGACTGGTCTTAATACAGAAAGTAATGCTAACTTATAACTCAGTTGTTATTTATTAAAAACTTGTAAAACTATTCAGATGTTGCTGAGGGTTTATTGGCATCAGTAATGGTTGTATACAATAGTAAAACCCATCAAAACACAACAGTAAACACATCATATTTTAAGTCATTGCTTAAGAGACATTGAACATTAAAACAGTATCATAATGCACAATACGTACAATATACAATAAAACATCCAGCTTGATTTTAGTGTTGCAAATTTCAAATCAAACGATGCCTCTGGAGTCTATTTCTGTCCATCCTACTCCACACGATCCTGTTCATTAATAATACTAATAATGTCAAATGTAAAAGTTGCAGATAAAAACAAACTTTTAGGGGCCTCTCTATGTTTGGGCCCTGGTCACTTAGTTTCACTATTCCCCTCTTTCATTTAATTGTTCTAGTGATTTTTTCTAGCAACAGCTGGTTCCAGGTTTTCACATGTAAAAATTTGATATTTTACTTTACTTTTCACATGATAGACGTCTCCTTTCGTTTATAATACTTTATTCCAAATGATTAACACAGAAAATAATCAGCAGATTAATCAATAATATTTGATTATTAGCACTTGGTGGAAAGAAGCTAAGAACATTTACTCAAGTACACTACTTAAACTCAACTACTTTTGTTACTTTAAGTACATTTTGCATGACTGTGTGCACCATGTGTCATGGCAATCCATTCAACAGTTGTTGTGGTATTTCACTCACAACCACAGATGTCATCCTCACTGTGTAACTAAAGGAAAAGTCAGGGGATCACCAAAGATATATGGATTCATCCTCTGGGGGGCATGAACGTCTGTGTGTAATTTCATGGCAAACCATCCAGTGGTTGTTGAGATGTTTCAGTCTGAACCAAAAAAAAAAATGAAGATATTTGGAGTTGAACACACAAATCAGCCTAAATACAGTTAGTTACATCATAATTCTTCAGACAGCGTGCGTCTGTTGATCTTCCACTACTACAAATTACCACAACAGTAATTCCTCTCCAACGTGTCGGGGCATGTGTGCCAGCCCTGCCTGACAGAACAGACAGATCTGAGACAAGAGATGGAGGGAAGAGGAGGGAACAAAGCAGGCAGGAATGAAGGAGATGAAACACGACCGGAGAGGAGGACAAGAGGAAACAGAGTAAAACATGAGAATTACTCTCCTGTCGTGGGATCACAACACTTGACCCACAAATTCCCTAGTTTCATTTCTAAAATGTAGAAGTCGTCTCTGGATGTAACAAACACAGCCAAAGACTGTATTTGGGAAACTGTAACAGCAAAATGCCCTGAGGGGAGTAAGATAATCAAGTCAGTGTATCCATAACAAATGATAGGAGTAAGCAGCTTTTGACAGTGCTGCATTAATCTGCCAATATTTTGATAATTAATTAATCAGTTTCATTAGTTTTAGACAAAAGTTCACTGGTTTTAGTTTCTAAAGTTTTTTTGTTTTTCTTCGTCTTCCATGAAAGTAAATTGAAATGATTAGCTGATGAATCGATAAGTAGATCAACAGACAATTAATGCAACTGTTTTAAAAATCTAGTAATAATTTTATTTGTTTTTTAAAGCTAAATGCCAACTCTTTGCTTCATACATGTTCGTATAAACGTGAAGATCCTTGGACTGTTGGTCACACATGAAGATGCCACCTTGGGAAACTTTTAGGTAAAAGCAATTAATTGATTATGTGATCAGTATCTTTCAATTCTTCAGAACTGGACATAGAACCTACAAGTCACTGTGGTGAATCTACTTTTGGATCATCTCCCTCGAACCCATGTTGTGTTGTCTGACCAATCCAAGTTTTTGAAAATATCCCATAAAAATCATCCGACAAATAGCTGTAATGATTTTAGATAAAACAGACATGTAGAAAGGCATGCTGGGAAGCCTTTGTCACAGCCTTTGGAGCAGAGTCAAACCTTCGGCCATTGATGAGCGCCCTCACTGTGGTGAACAAAAAAGTTTGACTTGGCACTGGAGCCAGAACTGCCAGTCTCATCTGAGTCAGGTTACATGTGCAGATTATGTGTCCGTGATGGTAACGTGGCAAACTGCTCTTTCATACAATGTCAAGATGACGTGTGGTGTAAGACATGAAGAGGAAGACTTTATCAGAGTTTATCGGTCAAAGAGTAAAGCAGCTTGTTGAAGTGCTTTCAGAGCAGTGGCTGAGATTTCTGAGCAATCTGCAAAGTTTTGCTTTTGTAATAGGGTTCAAAATCCCAGCACAGTTCCCAGGAATGTGTGTCTTCAGATAACATTCCCAATAATCCCTGTACAAGGAGACACTGTTGCACGGTTCCGACTTCCTCTGCACAGTCCAGCCTTAAATCGACAGGTGTTCAGTCACGGAAAAGTGCAAGTGAAAAAGCTGCAGGCTGTTAAATTTGCAGGAAATTTGTTTAAAATGCAAAAACTCTTGGATGGATCATTTGAATTATTTGGATAATGTCATCTTTATTTTTTATTTTTATTAATTTTGTTCATTAAAGTCCAAGATGATGACCAACACTCCAAAAGATGTTCAGTTTAATATATTAATCTGAGAAAAGCAGCAAATCTTCATATTTGAGAGGCTGAAAACAGCTTTTTTTTGTGCTATTTTTCTGTCTAAGTCTAGAACTACCTCACAAAAGGTGTCAAATAAATGTAGTGAAGTAAAAGGTACAGTATATTCTGACTTACTTCCTCCACCGCTGGTTGTTTTTGTTGCCTGTTACCTTACACAGTCATAATAATAAACTCTACAGACTCCATCAGTAGTGGAAGATGGACTCAGATCTTTAAATTAAGTAACCGTAGCAACGCCACAGTGCAGAAATACTCTGTTACAAGTAAAAGTTACGCATCCAAAGTAAAAGTACAACTTGAAGTACCAGAAGGGCCCATTTCATAATAATGTATATTACTTGGTAATAATTATTGGATGCCTTAAGTATACATCACTTCAATGTTGCATGTGGTGATTTTAATTATTTTATATATTGCAGAGAAGCTTAATCTACAATAATACCTCATAATATATTTCTTAAATGGAAATAAGTGCAGTACAAGTACAAGTGAAAACTGTACTGATGAGCAGTACTTGAGTAAATGTTCTTAACTTTCTTTCCACAGCCACCATCACCTGCCCGACTCACCTCATCTACTCCTGACGTCACTACCTTTGCGTCGCTGCAGGTAAACTACCTACCTGTCCCCTGTGCGGAAATCACACATCACACAAGTTAAGCTTAAAAAAAACAACAGCAGCGGCGGCAGCAGCCTACTTGACTCTTGTTGTTGGTGCGTGTGAACGGTTTGGTAATATCTCTAATAATTATTATAATTACACGATGATTAATACTGTGATGATTGATTGAGTGACAGAGACAAGCAATAACCCCGCCCTCGCAGCTCAGGCCTGTTGGGCTACATCAGTACAACTGATTATTTCTTTGCCTGCAGAGAAATAATAATAAAAAAAAAAACATTTAAAACATTAAATCTTACTTTTTCTGAACGGGCTTCCTCCTCCTCTTCACCGCGTACACTCCACCGTTCCCCTGCATGGTGGCGCTGAGGTTTCAGCCAACTTTCTCTTTCTGTCCTTTCACTTCAGACAGACTAAACGAAAAAGTTCAAACCAGCATTTAAAAGTTTTATATTTGTAAAACCTCCGGATAAGACACGCCCAGAGTTTTCTTCTTCTTGTTGTTGTCTTGTGTCGCTGCTGCAGGATTTCCAGGTTCTTTAACTGTGAAGCCAGTTCACTCCAAACCCAGGCGAGGAATAATCCAAATGTGTGAGGTGAAGCAGCATTTTGCAGCCTCTCTGTCGGTCAAAGAGTCATTTAAAAAAGTGGTAAACTTTCCAAGGGGAAGTCGTGCAGCTCTCACACCACAAACCAGTCCTCGGCCTGCTTCTTCTCCCGCCTCAGCCAATCCAGTGCATTGTAACATGAGGGCACCTCTGTCTCAGGGTTTATTATTGGTGTAAACCTTTGCCTTTGTTTATCTTCCTTGTCCTCCGCTGTAAAACACACACACACACACACACACACACACACACACACACACACACACACACACACACACACACTGCACATGTGAGTCTGCTGTCGGTTATAATTCAGAGACAAGAGGCTCGACGCATCGTTTCCTTTTCTTGTCCAGCTGTAAAAATGTTGACATGAAGTGGCAGCAGCTCACTCACTGTTTCCCATGTTTTACCTGTCTACCTGAAAAATGTTAAGATGTTATGCAAACACTTTACCGCCACCTAGTGGAGGCGACAGTTATCGCAGGTTGGGATGAATAAACAACAGACAGTGGTGGAGGAAGCATTCATTCATACCGTTCAAACCCTCTATATACATACTTACTATAGTAATACCACACTGTAAAAAAATAAAATGTAAAATAAAAATGAAAAAAATAAGCAAAATTATGTACTTAAGGCACCTAAAGTAAAGGAAAATGGCTTGTACATTTATTCCTTTAATATGTTTTTTGAGATATTCTACCCAGTACAGAGGTTATTAGTTCCATTCCCGCTCTTTAGCACTTGTACTCTACATTTCAGAAATATTGTGCCTACTTTTTTATTTCACAGCTGTAATGCTAGTGGTATTACTTTGCATATTAGAGACAATTAAATGTGTCAATGATTGAGCTGTTCCCACCTGTTTCCAGTCTTTCTGCCAAGCTAAGCTAACTGGGTGTAGTTTCATATTTTACGGGAAAGTATATCAATCTTCTCACTGAAGAAAGAACAAGTGTATAAAAGGCTGAATTATTCCTTTAAGGTATCAGAAGTAAAGCTCATCCATGCGGAAAAATAGCACCTGGGAGCATTTTTATAGTGTAGTTATGAAATATTTTACAGTTTACAATTACAATTTAAATGTACTGATGTTAATCCACCTTATTTCAGAAATAAATATTCCACGTTCATTTGAAAGCTTGTTAGTCACTGATATAAATCCACGGTTTACAAGCCCCAAGCCAGTCCCATATAAGCCTTAGTGTAGGTTACATCCATGAAGCTCGCTAGCGAAGCATTCATGCACACGCACATCTGTGAATACTTTCAATGAATTTACAAATAAATGAAAAACATTTGTGAATATCTTCCTCACATTTACAACTTTCAAATAGAAATTTGTGAATTAATTTTGTTTTTGTGAAGCGGCCACTTTTGGGGAAAAACACGCGATTGCCTGCAGATGACCCCATTTCCGCTTTTCAAAGTAAGAGCACGCATGCTATGAGCCGTTGGTGTTGATACTTGTTTTGTTAAGAAATTACATATTGAAATTGTATTGTTCATTGTTAATATACAGACGAAGCTAACGTTAACTACTAAACTGGCACACGTTGGCAGGGCAACAGTAAACATTCATGTTGCAGAGT
Source organism: Seriola lalandi dorsalis (assembly GCF_002814215.2). Classification (NCBI taxonomy): domain Eukaryota; kingdom Metazoa; phylum Chordata; class Actinopteri; order Carangiformes; family Carangidae; genus Seriola; species Seriola lalandi. The sequence goes on along the minus strand of NW_019525233.1, from coordinate 1,754,541 downwards.
GAGGGAATGAAAGCAGGGTACACTGTGATGATGATGATGATGATGGTGATAAATTGTAAATACACTCCTTTTCATACTCATCCAACCTGTAAAGAGATAACTGGTGTCATTTCTTCACCATTGAGTTTATTGTAATCATTCAGTCCATTTTCTGTTTTTCATCATTTGAGTTTTATTTTTATGACATCTTATTTATTCACTCATTTACTTTTATAATTATTATAATAATGTTTTCAATCATGAATATTATTTTGTTTTAACCATTTTAGCAACTGCATGTTGTTACAGGAGATGATGGAGGCTACAAATGTACAGGTCATAGCAGAAACCCCATTTAATCTATAATTATATCATATCATTAAGTTAATAAAACATTAGGTGAAGGGCAGTCATTTTCCAGTGCCTGCTCTCGCTCTCTCTCTCTCTCTCTCTCTCTCTCTCTCTCTCTCTCTCTTTCTATCTCTCTCTGTCTCTCTTTCTCTCTGAACAGGGGTAAACAAAAATCATGTGACTGCTTTATGGTTATAAGTCTTCTGGTTATGCTCATCTACACTGGATAACTATTATTATTTATGGCCATTATCAAAGGCAAACTCAGGCAGCAACTTCTGTTTTCAGCTGCACAGTTATATAAAGATATATTTTAATTATGTGACTCAAATTGATTGTTTTATGATTGATTATTAAGACATAAACTAGAATGTGTTTTTTGTCAAACTCAAAACACCAGAGGCTTTGGTTTTTCCCAGGGGAACTCCTCTCTGCCGAAGTGACCGTAGCAGGCAGTGGCTTGGTAAATTGGCCGTTTCAAACCCAGCTCTCTGTAAAAAGAAACACATTCAATAAAAAAATAAATAAAAGAAAAGACAAGAAGGTTTCAGCTGTGAAAAACTACACATACTTCACAATGACTCCGGGCCTCAGGTCAAAGTTCTTCTGTACTATCTGCAGCAGTTCGTCTTCGTCCCTGCTCGACGTGCCGTAGTGAAACACTGAGATGGAGAGTGGATGGCTCACACCGATGGCGTAGGAGATCTGAAACGAGGAGACATGACATCATCATAAGCAGGTTTTCGCAGCAACATTATCAGATGGCTTGTTTCTTATGAGAGGAGCTGTTTTAGTGGTTTAAATTGCATGATTTGCAAAAACAACAGGTTGATAGGTTTGCAAAGAAACAAGGAACAAATGTCTGTTTTCAGACATCTCACACTGTTACTGGGTGTTTATGCTTGTTAAGGGAAAGTCGTAAAAGACTGTCAGGCTCTCAATGGTTAACAATTTGAAGTGTGTTTAGAGTTTCAGTGTTTCTGTTCAGATGTAAAAAAGCATCATGTTGTCGTGCATTAAATGTGGTGGACATAATCCTTTTTCATGATTCCCTGCAGCTGATATATAGTGTTTATTTAATTTCTTATTGCAGTGTTTCTGCAGTGATCATCAAATTAAATTGCAACTACATTGTCCTAATGTTTTACACACAGGATGTTAGCATGGACCAGAAGAGTCTTTAGGCCCCTTTAATTAAAGTTCCTCACCTGGACGAGGGCTCTCCTGCACAGTCTGGCTTTGACCAAAGACTTGGCGACCCAGCGTGCCGCATAAGCCCCGGACCGGTCCACTTTGGAGTAGTCTTTTCCAGAGAAGGCCCCTCCTCCGTGCCCGCCCCATCCTCCATAGGTGTCCACTATGATTTTACGTCCTGTGAGTCCCGCATCACCCTGGTGACACAAAAAAAAAAACAATCAGATTCAACTCCTGCATGGCCGATCTCATTTATTTATCTTTTTTTTATTTGTGACATTTCCCCTCTGTGGTTTCTAACCTGTGGGCCTCCAATTAGGAATTTCCCACTTGGCAGCAGATGGTAGACGGTCCTGTCGTCCAGGTACTTGGCAGGAATGACGACTTTCACCACCTTCTCCATCAGATTGTATCTGATCTCCTCCAGGGTGATGTTAGGGCTGTGCTGGACTGAGATGACCACAGTGTGAACACGCAGCGGCTCCGTGGCTCCCATGTTGTCTTTATACTCCACTGTGACCTGCAGAAAAGACGCCACCAAGTTATGATCAAACTCTTAACTCATAACTAACAGCACAGCAAACATTACAGTCGAAAGTATTTAAGTTTTTAGGTAGTTGACAATGAAGAGCTGACAGGAAATGAGGTAAGAGAGAGATGAGGGATTAAATACAACACATTTTAGAACGAGAGAGATGGGAAATGTCATGCAATGAAGGTCAAAGTCGCTTCTAACTCGACTAACTTGCTTTTAACATCCCTTTGTTTTTTTTATTGTGCAGTGGCTCACCTGGGACTTGGAGTCTGGTCCTATCCACGGACACTCTCCGTTGCGTGACAGCTCCTTCATCCTGTAGTTGAGTTTGTGGGCCAGAAGGATGGTTAAGGGCATACACTCCTCTGTCTCATCTGTGGCGTAGCCAAACATGAAACCCTGAAGCAGCCCAGTAAAGACAGAAACCCAGACTAATGATCAGGTCTGTTCATGTCAAAAGTTTCATCTAAATTGAAATTCAAATCTTTAAACTGAAGTAAATACAACTCTTTACAAAAGAGATGATCTTGTAAATTAAATGTTGTCATACTTTTAGCCACATTAGCAGTGTAGCTCTAAGGATTGGTCAGTCAACCACTTTGGTCCAGGCTGAAATATCTCAACAACCTTTGGATGAATGGTCATGAAATGTTCTGCCGACATTCATGGCATCCAGAAGATGAACCTAAATGTCTTTGAGAGCTCCTCTGACTTTTCCTGTTGCGCCACCATGAGGTGGTGCAATGAAATCTCATTCAGACATTCATGTTCTCCACTGGATCTTTTTTATTAACTTTGGCGATCCCTTGACTTTTCATCTAGGGCCACCATCAGGTTAAAATGGTAGATCAGCTCAAGTACAGGGATATTTTTAGTCCGTCCTGCTCACACAGCATGTTTGAAGATCTTCCCACAGATGTTCAGTGAGGTTCAGGTCAGGGGGCTGCGGGGGCTGTTCCAAAAGCCTCAGCTTGTGGCTCTTGAAGTGGTTCATGGTGGATTTTTGAGGTCAGCTTTGTCCTGTTGTAGAAACCGCCTCCAGAATTTAGTGGAATCCATTTTTCCCTCCATCTGTTACTGTTTATTTCTTGTCCTAGTTTTTAAGTTCATGTAACACTAACATTTGAAGAAAGGTTCATTTTAATGTTGTTGTTTGCTGCAGGGGTTGGATTTACTTCTTACTTGTTATTTGCCAAAACTTTTGCAAACACGTACGACTGAAGTGCAAATATAATCCTTTACCAGAGCGACTGTTTACAACCACAGTTATTGTATAAAACAAAAACTATCTCAATCCATGTAGTGAAAAATTGCAGTTAGAATAAAAGGTCAAATACTGAACCTGGTCCCCTGCGCCCATGTCCTCCTGATCCCTGCCTTCAAACACACAGTCTGATATCTCCACACACTGCGGCTCCAGAGCCAGCAGCACGTTGCAGGTCTTATAGTCAAAACCTGAAGATCACAAAATCAGCAACAGCTTTTCATTCATCCACTCAATTTCCCAGACAAATTCTTTTTAAATTGAAAGTTATCGAATAAGAGTATTAAATCCCACCATGCTGTACCTTTTGAAGAGTCATCGTAGCCGATCTTCTTCACAGTATTTCGGACCACTGATTGGAGATCCACTGTGGCCTTAGATGTCACTTCTCCAACCAGTAAGATCATCCCCGTCTTCGCCACACATTCTGCAACAAGACACTAAATGCATTTCATAAACATAGCTGGTGAACTGTTTTTTTTTTAATTGTCCATTTTGCTGTTTATCGGCAGTGACAGTGGAGAGAGAGAGAGAGAGAGAGAGAGAGAGAGAGAGGAAAGGCAGGAGAGAGAGGGGATGACGAGCAGCATTGAACCCAGGCCGCTGCTGCAAGGAGTCTTGACACTCACGTTTAACCAAAACTCACCACAGGCCACTTTGGAGTCAGGGTCTTGACTCAGGTACGCATCGAGAACAGCATCACTGATCTGATCGCACATTTTATCTGTGAACACAAAGTCAGAGAAGTAAAAGAAAACAAGGACAGAGTGTATTGTTTTTGAAAACAGAGATTATTAAGTATTGACAGGGTTGTAGCTATACTGAGGCTGTGTGCTGATTACTTATTGTGGAGTATTTTTACCATGTGGTTAAACTACTTCTACACTTGGGTAACATCTTGAGTACTTCTTCCACCACTGTATACTTTTATTTCTTTCGGTGCAGAATGTGCTCTTGTAATGGAGTATTTTTAGGGCTGCAGTCTATTTAGATTAACATTTAATCTTCTGGTTATTTTCTCATTAAATCCATTGTTTGATTTAAAAAATCAAAAAATCTTCAAATGTGTTGTTTTGTCCAACCATAACCTAAAGATATTCAGTTTACTGTAATATTAGACTAAGAAAAACCAGAAAACACACATATTTGAGAAGCTGGACCAGAGAATTTTGGCTTTTATTCTTTAAAATGACTCAAAATGTTTAATTGATTACCAAAGCAGTTGCTGAGTCATTCTCGGTTGACTGACTAATCAATCATCCAATCATTGCATCTCGGAATTTACTACCTTTAATATCTGAACACTACAATCTACAGCTCTGAATGCGCTGTATTATTCTAATGTAGCCTCGACAGAGTCTGTGCATGTCCAGACATGTGCTCCCTGTGAACCACAGCGGGACGGAGACAGAGTAACACATGAGTACAATACCGGAGTGTCCTTCTCCAACAGACTCGGATGTGAAGAGGAAAGTCTTCCTGCCGCTGGGATTCATCTTCAGCTCGTGGGGTCGGTGCCGCAGAAAAGTTCAATTCACCGGATTTAAAATCAGACTGACGCTAAACCGGGTCACACTATATAAGAAGTTATAGTATCCTTTGATGTCCGCCGACACTGATTACTTGAAGCAATAATTAACTCAGTAGATTGAAGTTCAGAAGAAGCTGCATCGGGAAAAAAAAAGTATTCAGGACAGACATGGCGGATATGGAGAGTGAAACTAAACAACTGATGCAACTTTTCATTCGTAGCCGGGAGGAAGTTGGTTTATAAATCAATATAAAGCGATCGTTTCCTCTCCTCTCTGCTCTCGGTAAACGCCTGTGTGACCTAAAGCAGGAGCGTGTACTAAGTGAAGCAGCCTCAGGGGGTCGCTGTTGCAAAACAACATTTCATCTTCTTCATCATTGTGCAATATTCCCATTAAAAAGGGGGTTAAAATATTTAGAAACTAGAAATTGCAGTGGGATTGCTGCTTTCTGCTCTTTGGAGTCATAGGAGTGCCATAAAAAAAGAATAAATCTGTAAAAGAACAAGAAAATAAATGTGGAAATATAAACAGGAATAAATAAAGGAATAAATAAGTACATTTAAAAATGTGGAAATATAAAGAGAAATATATATAAGAATTGAAGAAAAAAGCTTTTCCCCTATTGCTTTTGTTTTTCCGTTACTGGCTTTGCTTTTCCCTAAAGCCTTTTTAACATCAATACTTATAGGGCTTTTTAGAGCCATGTACAATACAGGATCTCACTTCAAAACATTTCAGAAAAACAACAAAAGTTAGCAGCTATCAGCTAGCTTTCCCCCAGAGCTAGCTGCTGGGGCAGCCCGACTTCTTCTATAGCAGCTGTGTAGTGTACGCCCTAACAGGTCTCATCCAGATTTTAAATTGGATATAAAGTTTAATATTTGCAACATTTTGGTGTAAGAAATTACACAAACATTTTGTGGCTTTTATAGTGACACATTTGTAATTTGACATTTGAACTATATATTCTCTCATTGTGTGCATTCAGCATAAAATTTCTACATTGTCCATTGAGCTTTTTGCCTTTTAATGATAAATATTTATGTTGCATTGTAACACAGATTTAGGTTTTATCTTCTAATGGTAATATGTTTCTGCATTTGGTATTGTTTTATATAATCTCCTAATACTTTACAGGTGAAGTTTGACTTGACGTGCGGTAGCGTCTTGACTGTACAAAGTCCATGATTACTGTGATTACTTATATAAGGCACAGCCAGCATGGCAGGGCTCTATACTGCACTCTCACACTTGTCTTTACTATTTTATATTGTGTGTGTATTTTATGGAGTAGTCTCATTTATATATGTTTATCTGACTTCAATCAATCATACGCCTCTGCTGTTTCCTTACTATCTGCCAAGCGTTCACCAAAGTGCACAACCCAATGTTCAGTCTGCATGACTCATGCCTTTTCATCAGGGAGGTACGTCGTGAGCTCATTGAGGCTGCACGGACATTTCTTGACCTTTTTAAACTCTACAAAATTAACATATGAATGAAATAATGAATTATTTTTTCACTTTTGTTCTTCCTCTTCCTTCCAACCCTGCTCTCGACTTCCCCGTGTAGGACTGATGACAGAAACATATACAAAGCTGAAAGAGGCAGGTTTATCATCAAGTTAGGATCTTATTAGAACTGTGAGATATGAATTAAGCTTTATGTATAACTCTGCAGATGGAAAACATACAAACCATATTGCACTCAAAATATAATAAGAGTCTACAGCCATGCCAGCAGCTCTGTGAGACACAGACACAACAGTGCTTTGACCTGAATCCTAATGTAAACATGCTCACATGCTCACTATAACAGTGCAAACAATCAGTCGTCTTAATTCTGTATCTACCACTGTGAATTTATTCTTTAGCATAAATAAAAAAGAAGATTAACCTACTGTTAAATGATTATTAAAAGTGAAATCTGAACCTAAACTGAGCTCAACTCTCGCCTTAAAACAGCATGAATGAAGCACTTTTACAAGAACAAACTGTCACACTGTGGCTCCCGACAAAACTGAACGACAGAACGAGGAAATGAGATGAAGCAACTTCAACCGTCTATTGCCTTGCAAATATCCCTGTGTTGAAAACACAGAGCCCTTTGCTCAGTCATATCTGTTTCCAGGCAGGCCTGTATCCTATCCGACGCTCTGACAGCTCATGGTATGTAAATCACACAGAACTGGGACTGACATTAGTTTTAGCCAGTTAAACCACTCAAATGTGTTTAAATAACTAAACCTATAGTCTAGTATGGGTGGTATTTATGTTCCTGTGTGGTGAATCTGCCGTACGACGGGTGGTGAAAGCAGGAAATGTAAGTAGTGCGTGTTCATGATTTGACTACATTTAGTTCACTGTGGCGATGACGACCCGCTCTGGTTGAGCCAATGAGGCTTTGATTGAGGCAACAGGTAGTTAATGTGTAACAGAGGAGAGGTGCAACCTTCAGCAGACATTTGTTCAGCTCTCATTGTGTGACTCATGCAGTCACATGAAGCACAGGCCTCTACGTTTGTTTATTATACCAACAGCACTGGATAACTGGACTTTGTGGAGGATTTAGTTTTTGTGTATGAAGCTGAGTTGTTTTGTCGGTTGCTGCAATGGTGAGTGTTGTTTTTTTATATTGAAGTTTAGCCAAGTTTCCATCTTAAATATTTCCCTTTTCATCTTGATATCATTAGAAATGACTCTGTCGAGGTTTGTTTGACATGCTTTGTGAAGCTGGTTTACTTAGTAACTACAGAGCTTGAGGTTTTCATGTGACATTCACACAGGCCTGAATAAACCGATTCACAACTGATAGCGCTGTTTCCTGTTAACGCCATGCAGGAAGTGAGGTTTGGCCTTTAAAAAAACAGTGATCACACGGGGGTTGTTGTTTTGCTGCTACATTTGCCTGGCAGAGTCTCAATGGTTGTAAATTTTTGGTGTGGAGATTCTCACTGACGGCAGTTAAAATCTTTCACAGGCTGACACAAGCTCTCAGTCACCGACCTCCGGCTCGTCGGCCAAGCTTGACCAAGTGCAAGGTCAGGTCAATGAGGTCAAAGTGATTCTGAAAGACAACATCAACAAAGTGCTGGAGAGGGGCGACAGACTAGACGATCTGATCGGGAAGACTGACGACCTGCAGGCGTCAGTGAGTATCTGATCATGTTGGTACAGGTCGAGCTCGCTGTCCTTTGGTTTATGGATTTAGTGTGTCACAATGATTCCTCATATACGCCTCCTTCAAACCACAAAGCTGTTAGAGACGTGTGTTTTACGGTGGTGGAGTTCAGAGTATTTCCATTTTCTGCAACTTTACACTTATAGTCTTTAGAGGGAAATATTGTACTTCTTACTCCACTATATTGACAGCTACAGTGTTTGTATAAAATACACCGTTTTGTTGATAATACATCCGTAATTTTTCTTTAGTTGAATGCAGGGGTTTACTTAAAATTTAGTATTTTCACATTGTTGTTTTGTACTTTTACTTAACTGAACTATCTAAATATTTTCTCCACAACGAATTAAACACAATGTACAGCTGAGACTGATGAGTGTATTTTTACTGCTAATTTTTGAACTTTGAGTGAGATTTTGAACCCTGGAAGTACTTCTGCACTATTGTATTTGTAGTTTAACATAAAAGCGCACTCCGCTGATTTAGCACTGCAGTTGTATAATATTGTTGGACACACGCTGGACAGTTTAAAACAATGATGCTCAAAATTAGTGCATCAGAAGCAGATTTATTATCTTTTATTCCACACATTTTGAGATACCGCTACCTTAATATACGATTGAAGTAGTACTGTACTACACAACAGACTATGATGTGTAATATTTAAGTACTACTTCTTCCATCACCAGTGTTTCATTAGTTTTCTGTTATTTCTCTTTTTAGGCTGACTCGTTCCAAAGAACATCCACACGGGTCGCCAGGAAATACTGGTGGAAAAACATTAAACTGATGATTATAATTGGCATAGTTGTGCTGATCATTGTCATCCTCATCATCCTCTTTGCCACAAAGGTTATTTAAATCCTATCTTTAACCAGCTCGGGACTGAAAGCAATGAAGGTGGTGGATAAAGCTCAAGTAGAGACAACATTCATTGAGCGTTTAATTTCTCAAGAGTGATCATTTCAGATCAAAAAGAGAGATATGTCATATTTCAAGATTAAAATGTGTATGTAAATGATTTCTTAACATCTGAAAGCTTGTTGATTAGTTTTCTCTGCAACATCTTGTGTTGTGGAGATAAAATTCAGAGCAGCAGTTTAAATTTGGCTGAAATCCTCCTTTAACACTCCAAGTCACTAACGTGACGTTGAACCACTCTATTCATATTTCACACAGGATCACAAAGCCTAATAAGTGTTTATTATTTTTATTTGTCACTTTTCTTTATGTCCAATACACTGTGTATATATAATGTACGTTTATGACTGTCAAACTCTGTAATAACATATGTATTATAAGACTGATGACTATGATAAAGAGGATAAATTGTGACCACACATTTTGTTATCTTTGCTGCCACAGTACTTGTAAATATATGTGTGATCTGTTCCAGCCAATCTAACGTTTCAGTTACGGAATAAATCGAACAATTCACAAAAAGCATTTGAGAAACATTAAATACATAAAAAAACAAGGAGGGATGAGGAAGTGCTAAAGCTTTGCAGCAAATCTAAATAAATGCAAAACATCAAAACCCAAAACTTTTAAGATACAACAAATACTCTGGTAAATATAGAGGAAACGAACTGTAGGTCAGTGTTCTTCGTTTACTTTCTTACAATCAGCTAAGTGATCTTTGCTGGATACCACCATCTCTTTGGCCAATGCTCCACCAGCGCACTGCAGACTTTTCATCACTCTGAAACCTATGGAAAACAAACAAAAACAAATCAGCTATAGACGAACAAAAACAAATAAAATCACAATAAAATAGGAATCCCCTGTGTTTATAATGTCCAATGTAAAAGAAAAAACAAACTGAGAACAATTATTTTAACAATTTACAGTTAAAAAAAAGTTAGTCCATAAGCTAGAAATCCTGAAGTGCGATAAATTGAAGAAGTCAAAGCCAAAATATTAAATGGAAGAAACCTTCGACTGGTCAAAAATACACATTAAAGAAAGCATTACATGCAAATTTCTGGAAATGTAGTGACACTTTGATTCTTCTTGTTTTACAAAAGGTTATAAGAGGAAAATTTGTTACAGGAAAATTAACAAAAAAGAGGAGTCTTTTCCATCGCTGTCAGTAACACAAAACAGAACAATACATGTACACAAAGTAAAGCACTTTATCCCCCAACACAGTAGAGTCCAAATACGAACCAGGTTTTAGCTCATGGACTACTGGCTACAAGAGCTAAATAAAGAAACAAGCATTTTAGATAAAGATTAGGAGTGCATATATTAACAATAGGAACTGGAAAGTCCAGAGAATGCTGTACGTATCCTTTGAAAAGCAAATAGTTATTTTTTCATATTTATAATCATTACTTGTGGGGGAGTAAGGGCCTGTAAAAAATGACAATTACATGTGTATATTTTAAGTTTTACATTACAAACAGTTGCAAAGAAATTAAAATGGAAAGAAAGATGACAAAGCTGGACGTGTCCCATATTGTTTAGTTTAGAAATGCTGATACAGGATGTTGTAAGACCATACCAAATGGCAGCATTCGAGAGCGTATGCTTCTCGTACCCGGTCCGCATTGAGCGGGCCCTGAGAGTATCTGGGAGTCAGCTCATGGCCTGCAAGGAAGCTCCGCTGGCAGGTACAAACAAGGTATGTCAGAGTTAGGAGACAACATACTTCCTTTTCTGTTTCCTTGCACATCCTTAACTTTGGCATCCATTTACTGTAGTAGCAGTACTTTACCTGTTAACTTTACAGTTTAAAAAAAAAAAAAGAAAAAAAAGAAGGTGCAAAAGAGGCAGCAGAAGGCCGGCTGTTAAAATAATCGCCACAACACTGTAGCCTCTATGTTACCACTACTGTAAAGCACTTGAGGGTGCTGAGAAAAAGAAATTTATAAGAGAAATTATTCATAATGTTACCAAACAACAAAGTAAATTTAACTACTTTAAGTTTAAAGTAAGTAGTGTATTTTTGTTGTTACATACCTACTTGAAGATGAGGGTTTCCTCCATTAATACGGCTTGTAACTGTTGGTGTGACCACCACGCCGTGGCGACTTGCCGTATCCACCAGATTGATCTACACATGTTGTACAAAATGAGGCATTTTATAATTTCACAAGTAAATGGAAAATAAATGGAAAAGTTCGACAAGAAACTTACAAGAACTTTACTCACTGTCGTAGTCACCATATCCATAATAGTTGTTGTAACCAGTGTAATCATAGCCACCGTATCCTCCATATCCTTGATTACTGTAACCATAATTGCCATAATTTCCATAGCCTTGATTCCAATAGTTGCCGTAACCCTGGTTCCAGTTTTGATTTGGACCTGCAATTAAACAGAATTTAAATGCAACTTTCCATCATACAAGCTCACATGACTGTTCCACTCCACTCAAAATTCAAATTTAAACTTTTACCTGCATCAAACTTGTTTACCGGAGGCTCTTAACTCTTGGATTAAAAACTCTGATAAAATTTCATATTAGAGGAAATTACGACAATTTGATAAAACAGTAGCGACAGCGTTCAGCAGTAGTAACTTTGCTCTTGTCAGATTCCCATTTGCTCACATGCTGCATGTAAAGCACATTGCTGGATATTAATTTATTCATCCATGTGGTTGGCAGGGATCAAAATGTAAAATACAAGAGGGAAGAAATCTGGTTTGTTTTGTCTATGGGAATTTACTGTTTAACAAGAATTCAAAAGAGGAAATTGATGTTCCTCTTTTGAATTCTTGTTCATTTATTTTTCTTTAGATGTAACGCACTGCATGAAACCATGAATGAATTCTCCACTCACCACCGCCTCTTCCTCGAGACCTGGATAAGTATCCGCCTCTGCCTCCCCAGTACTGCTGCTGCTGGTACTGTTCCTTAGACATCGCCACCTTTATTTCACACTAAAAGCAACCCAAGGAAGATAATCTTTTCCCATAGAGATCATGTATTGTGTATTAATCACAAAAACATACATCAAATGAATTACCAGGGAATTAAGTTTTATCTGAGAGAAAAAAGAGCCTGTACCTTGCTTAGTCCGATGTTGTGGTACTTTTTCTCCATGATCTTCTTCACTGGTTCCTCCTCTTTGAACGTGATGAAGCAGAAACCTCTCCTTTTGTTTGTTTTGTTCTCCATGGGAAGTTCAATTGAATCCACCTGTTTATATTTTCAACAGATGTATAAAATACAGTTTAGTAGTCTAAATGAAAATCACAAATTGACTGTGTCTATAAAAAGGGAAATGGGAAGTTAATTTTTGATTCACTTTCACGTTGATGCATGTGGTTACAAGTCAGTAACCCTACATAGACAGACAGATCCATTTACAAAAATCATAAAATTATAAAATATGATTCTCATGAGCCACAGCAATAACTAAAAACTAAATCTGCAAATGTAAAAAGACACAAACCTCTCCAAAGGCACCAAAGTACTCTCTGACTTTCTCTTCAGGGGTGTCTGGAGAGAGACCGCCAACAAAGATCTTCTTCACAGGCTCCTTGCTCTTCATGGCCTTGGCTTTTTTGGGGTCAATGACCTTTCCATTGAGTTTATGTTCCTTCTGTGAGGCGACCTTCATAACGAAATAATCAAATAACAAAAATATCATGTACAAAAATCATTTTCTAAGAGTTAATTTACAACTTCTCATATGTGATGGTTTCTATTAAGGACACTGAGCCCAATGCAAAGGATGTTTGCTTGTTGTTAGCCTGATATTACAAATGCATTATCTTTTTGTGTCACATCAATCCATGACTGCAAATGACTGTTTTAATTTTCAATTTATCTGCTGCTTAATTAATTCATAAATCATTGGATTTTTTTTTAAATTGCCAATTTGCAAATTAGTATCTCTGTTTATTGTTTACTCTATGAAATGTTAAAAAATCTAGTTAAGAGATGGTTTTTCATGTTGGTGGAATATTCAGATGATTTATTCCCTATTTGACAGCCACATTTAACATTATAAGTGGTATTGTTCACATTGCATTATATAAAGTGCTGTGCAAACTCTTTAGGCACTTCAGATTGTCTAGTAATCTCATCAGGGAAGCATGTGTGGTGCCAAATTAATTCTGCAGCATGATGTGCACAGACATACAGCCAGTCATAAAATAACTATCTTTTGTGATGATCTGGTCTCTGTACAGCCCTGACCAGCATTTTTGAAAGCATCCTAACTTTACTATTAGTGCCACAAACTTTTGCACAGGACTGTACAAAAACACCAGCAGGACTATACCTTATCTACACTTTCAGGTTCTTTGAAGAGCACAAAGCCAAAACCTCTTGAACGTCCAGTCATGGGGTCCAGTTTTAATGTGCAGTCTACAACCTCCCCAAACTTGGAGAAGTAATCTTTCAAATCCTTCTTAGTCGTGTCCCAGCTGAGCCCTCCTACAAACATCTTCCTGTGGACACAACAAACATTTCACGATCGATAACAAACTGTCTGTAGAACAGGGCTGGGAGAGCAGCACCGATTTGTTATGTTTGTATACGTTACCAGACAGCTGTGGTATTTTCATAGTATATGGTAAAACGTGTTTAATTGCGGAGACTAATTTCTGCTGTAAGATGGGTCTAACTAATGTCACCGTACCCTTCATCCTCTTCGTTTTTACTGGCGTCAATTCTGGATCCCTCGGCCTCGCCCCCCATCAGGCCACAGTCCCCGGCCGTTGACATCGGGTCGTCACTGTTCGCCTCTCCGTCCTCCTCCATTCTCATCATGGTCGTGTCGTCGCTGAATTCATAATCATCCGACATGTTTTGGCTGTGTAATTGACCAATTTATAACTAGACAGCTCCGAAAATGCAGCTACGTCGAAATTGTCGTTGGAGCTAAGTTTGCGAGCTGATGATAGCTATTAGCTAAGCTAGCTAATATTTTGATATCATATATCGTTAGCTAAAAATATTAGCTAATTAGAGCAAGCTTTCGGGTTTGTCTAAATGAATCAGATTACAATGTCTGTATAAATTTAGGCCAAATATGATTTAATAAGACAAAGATAGTTTCAGTTGCAACAAATTGAAAGGTGTATCTTTTTAGAGTCGTTTTGTTTTCATCGTAGCCTGGTTCTTCTTCTTCGGCTGTTGACATTTCCGGCAGAATAGACGCAGCGAGGGCGTGTTGCTGCCCCCCACAGGTAATTTATCGAACTGCACTGACTGAATTAAATCCCAAAGTAGAGTCCAGTGCAATTGTTTCCCCAATCTTCTCCAGTCCTCAATGGATTACTAAACAGGCCTGCTCTTTCTTTCTACGCTCAGAAAGAGGCACAAAACTATAAAGAAATAAAAATTACCAAAGAGACCCAAACATCTACAAGAGATGCAAAATGAGATGCAAAAAAAATGCAAAACAACCACAACCAGATGCAAAAGACTACAGACAGATGCAAAACGACCTGGAAGAGATGGAAAAAAAAAACTATTACATTTCCCATTTAATATTTATTTCAGCACTCTTACCATGCACCTTCCATCTCCTCGAATGCAACTTTTCCTTCTGGCTTGACTTGTACATAATAGTCATATGTCCATGTGTATTTATAAACATAATTTCAGCCCTCACAGTGTCCCACTGTGGAATAATAGTGTTAGATTAAGTAAAAGAAAATCTATATTTATCGAACACCACAGTTTGTGCTTTTCTAATTTGGCTTATGTACTTACCAATTTAAATGACGATGAAAAAACCTGCAGTGAAAGTGTTGTTCATCTTTGAATACTTATACTTTTTCGACCGTAGCCACTGTCCACTACCTCCTGCAGCAAACAGCAGACAAACACGGTCACGGTGCACTTCTCAGCATGAAACAGGCTGATGTTAAATCTTATGTGACAGAGCATCTTATCTTATCTCCACACTTATCTTTATTTCTGTACTCCACGTGTGACCTCAAAACAGTTTCCAACACTTTACGGCAGCCTTCCGTAATTCCAAAGATCCTCTATCACATAGCAAACACAGGGAAGTCTGGTACACCCATGGATGTACTGTAAATGTGTGGTTCACTGAGGCCATCGTGTTTTTAGTCGTCCGTATTTAAATCCGAAATGGCGCCAACGCTCCCCAATCACCGCAAGAGGGCAGTGTGTAACAGTGCAGCGCTCCCCTCCGCTCGGTGCCTTCCCCGTCCCCTTCCTGCGCAACCGTCTGTTACAGGTGTTTGTTTGTCCTCCACCATGCTTGTAATTTTTCAACCTGATGTGCCTTATAATTGGCCGACATCCATGTTCCCTGCACCACAGTTTACTTTTCTAATCCTGTTATTCATATGACTCGGCCCGAGACTGGGCAGAGAAATCCGGTGTTGTGACGAGTTTTGCCGCTTTGTCTCATGGGCACACAGGAAAGGAAAGAGTGAACCAGCAAACATGAAGTCCAGCTGCAGGTGACACAAAATCCATAAAGGAAGATTCAAAATTCATAAGCTGCAGCTAAAAGCCTTGAACTGCAGCAAGAAGTGAAGGAAAAAGTCCAACAGCAGCTGTGTACAACATAGACTACTAATAAATAATAATCACAACATTCATAAACATACAGTTCATTCATTTGAAAGCAATTTTAACTAAATAAACAGCTTAAATGTCACATGTTATTCCCGTGCCCAGGGACAGTAAAGTCTGTATTATCTGTCTTAAAGCTAGAAATCAGAGAATCCCCAAATCCTCCAAAGACAACACAAGGGCACTGACTTTGTTCTGTGTCAACAGTTGTGTAATCCATTAAAATATCATTAAATGTCATAAGGGATAAATGAAAATGTTGAATGCACTTTTTAATTGCACCCCCTACATTAAGAGCTAATGAGTGCAAATGATGAACTAATACAGTAGAAAAACAGACTCTGGAAGTATAAACTTGCAAATGTCATATTCTAAAAAAGTCAAAGGCTAGTTTTCATCAGTCAGTTTACTGAGGTTATATAGCTGAAATTACTTTGAGCCACTGTGAGAAATGTGTTGCCTCACTAACCCTATAATCTACAGTAGCTGTGTAGTTTACCTCCTAACAGGTCTCTTCTAGATTTTTAATCGGACATAAGGTTTAAGATATAAAACACTAATTTTGGTTTGAGAAATTAGACAAACATTTTAAAGCCTCACAGCATCAGAGCCCCATTCATTGTTATAGAGCAAACCAGGATAACATAGCACATTTTAAGGTTCTCCCTTTGGTTTCTTACTTTAGAGGAGAGTGCAGCACCTTCACAAATATTCACCAGTTTGTTCTTGGGCACAGGAATAACAAATGTGAATTCTTAAAAAGGGTTGGATTCTCCTTTAAATGCACAATCCATGATTACGATATAGTTTCTCCATCCTCAAAGCATCTGGAAAAATACGTCATGTCCCCTGAAAATCGACTTAAGTTGGGGCTAAGCCCTGAATGTTAACAATGTCTGGCTCTGCCCCTGGTTTGAAGGATTCAAAATATAGTCTGTAATAATCGGTGGTTGTAGATGTATTGTGATATTTTATTCAAGTAAAAATAACAATAAATCAGTTTAAAAATATTCCCGCAATTTTGCTTAATTATAAGTACAGAATAAGCAACATTTACTTAAAATATCAAATTATTGGATTTTTAATACTGATACATCAACATGGAAGTTTATTGTTGTAGTCAAATTAATTTTTGATTGGGTAGTTTTACTGATAATCACATTTTATAAGCAGATCATACTGAAGTAATAGAAAATGTACAAATATTCTTCTGTACAAGAATGTAAGTACAGTAGAACAAACAAACTGTTACTAGTTAGTACTCACCAGTGGTAAAACACTTAGCTCACTTTTTAGTCATTTTCTTTATATCATTAATGCATTTATGCAAGAACCATTGTCCTTTCATTCCCTTTTAATCATGCTCACACATGCATGTGTTTGTATGGGATACTGACCAGGTCGGCTGGGATACTTGGATATTTCCACTTTATTCTCATAATCATACTTCACTACATTTCAGCGGCAAATATTGCACTTTTTGCTCCACAAATTCTAATTTGACATTTATACTTGCTTTGCTAATTAAAACTGTACATACAAAATCATCGGTGAGCATACAAGACGACTCATTACAAATTAAATGACCCAACAGTAGATAGGAGTTCAAATTAGCTTCACCTTAACACAATATAATAAATGATATACTGAGTGGCCATTCTTTTACATAAGTACTTTTACCTTTGATACTGTAAATACATTCTGCTGATTATACTTCATGTACTTTTACTTAGGTAAAATTTAGACTGTGACATCTACCTGAGCATTTTACACTGTGGTATTTCTACTTTGTGAAGAATATGAAGGTCTGAATGCTTCTTCTGCCACTGATCTCCACCCTTTATTCTTTGACTTTACACTCTATTTTGTGCCTATTGAGAACCTTTTATAAATATAGTTCAATAATATGGAACTTTAACAATCCCATGTGGATTTCATTTGGGGTTTTTTTAATTGGGTTTCCATAAAAGATAGCTCTGATTTTTCTGTATGCTAAGTTGAGCAGCTCAAAAAGTTCAATTATTAAAAGTTTGAGTCGTTTTCTTTTTCTATTTTGTCTCTTTTAGCACATGTTCACCAGTGCTGCAACAGTTCACCCACGTAATGTCCTATCCCATAATGTTAGAACATAAAATAAATAGACTTAGCCTACAGAAGCACTTTTGAGAGTTACAGAGAAAAACAAACTGGCACCATGAGTGTTTGGGCATGCAGCCTGAACTGACCTTTGCATTTCTTGAATCATACAGTATATCTGCCTGACTGCTGAACCCTCCAGCGGATTGCAAACTGCCGAATCACAAACTCTCGCTGAAAAAGGCAATGGACTTGTCAACACCTTGCAGCATTATGGTTGAATTATTCTTTTATTTCTTTAATACACAGCATCAGCAGTGAACCTCTTTGGACATGCCTTCTCTCACACACCACGTTTCTTTCTTCAGCAGATCATGACATAGCATTTACTTCTTGGATCAGTGGTCTTCAGAAATAAGGGAACTACTGATTGGATAGAAAAAAAAACACATCAAAAGGTGGAGGTGTAAAAGACGAGTGGATCAGGGACAAGAGTTAGAAGAGTATAAGGATTTTGGATTGTCTTGCACATGTTGCAGATTGTCCCAAAGATGTTATTTGATGTGAAGATCTCCATTTACGCCATTGACTCTATTTCCACTGCAAGGAAACAAGAGAAACTAGTGAAAATTGAACCTGAGCAGATGAACTATGTTAAGAAATAAACAACCAAAACACTTACTTGTGGACAAAGTTGTGGTCAAGCAAAGGGATTTCCAAAAGGATCCCCAAAAGCAGCTGTTGAACCAGAGTTCTGACCAACAGCTGTAGTCTGCTGTAAGCAAAAAAAAAAAAGACCAAAATTACAAATAATTCTGTGAGCTGCTTGATACGGTGTTAATTTGTGTCTATGTGTGAATCTCTGTACCATAGTTACAGGTGGCACTCCAAACAGACTGGAGTTTGGGGCCCCAAATGCTTCATCAAACTTGTCCTGATTGAGGCCGTGTCCCTGGGCCGGAGCTACGTTGTTTGCGACGGGAGCAGAGGAGAAGGCGTTGTCGAGGAGGCCGGGGTTAAAGCTCGGAGCAGGGGCTGCAGCTGGAGCAGGAGCGAGACTGCGGACATCTAAACAGACAGATTACGAGAAGACGAAATTAGTTGACAAATCTCAGAGTCAAACACACATCAACTTGCACAGTTTATCTCCACGCATTATGCAGCTGGTTTACCGTTGACTGCTGGCATTTGATTGATATCAAAGTCATCGTGATCTGCGACATCCTGAACCAGGCCCACTTTATTGGAAAAGTACTGATCGAACGCTCCTGCTTCACCGCTGCTGGGGTCCGGAGCAGAGTTGGACACGAGCTCGCCTTTCCTCGCTGGGATGGCTGGAGGCTTGGCAATCTGGAAGTCCTTGAACATGTCTTTTCCAGTCTTCTTCTCCTTATCCCCAAGAGGGTCCAAAGCTGTGAAGGCACTGTTCTCTACCTTTGGAGGGGCCTCTTTAGCAGGTGGCCTAGGTGGGGGGCGTGAAGGACCGTGCTGGTCACCCATTGCAGAGAACGCGCCCGCATGGAAAGGATTGGTCATTGCGGGCTGACCCCAACCTGGAGCGCCAACTGGCACAGTTGGTGGAGGCTGGCCCCAGGCGTTAGGCGGGACGCCAAACTGAGGTGGCATCTGCTGGCCCCAGGCTGTGGGAGGTATGGGTAGACCACCAAAGGCAGAGGGCTGTGGGAAGTTGGGCATAGGGCCTGGGGATGTCACTCCTGGCATAGGAAACATGGAGGGTGCAGTGGTGGAGGCTCCCCACATGCCTGCAGCAGGGATACTTGTGGTAGCTGGAGGACCTAACTGAAGGTTCCCTGAATATGAAAAAAATTGAACGTGGAAGCTTAAAGGGAATGAAACATAAAGCCTGAAAAACACATGTGCATCAGAGACAGAGATCTCCTATTGTGTATTACCCAGAGCAGCTATGGAGGCGGGAGCAGAGCTGGCTGGTGTACTGTTGAAAAAGTCATTTGGTGCAGATGATCCCTCAGTTTGACCAGGAGCAGCAAACAGCTCTGCTCCAAACAGATCACTTGATGTCGACTAGTCACAAAAAATAAAACAAAAATATGAAGTAACGTTGCAAACACTGACATCATTTTATACACGGTTACTCATAAACTACAGCTACAAATGATTTACTACACTTATCTTTGTCAGAAATAAAAACTATTTACCTGAACACTGATATATATATAAATATATATATGTATGTATATATGCATGCTTCTCCACTTACCAGTGCTGTTATCACTGTAGCATGAATGTTAGAAAATTGATTATGAGCAGAGATGACAAAGGGTGAGGTTGATTATTCTGCAGCACAGTCAACGTGTCATTTACCAAAGCCAGTTAGAGAAGCATGTGCATGCATAAAGGACAGAACGGATCCAAACACCAAGATCTTAGCCGCATGTCACCATTAAAGGACTTGTATCTTAACTAAACCCAACGCAGCCTCTAGCATATCCTGTCAGACACCAATGCATAACCCAAATGCTCAGAGAGGAAGATGTTAGGCACTAGTTATACTAGCTCTGGAAAAATGTGCAGAAACCCTATTTTTAAAAATGCATCTCACATGCAACTGTACTGTGATTTTTCTGGCCTTAGAATTTCACCTTTGCACTCCTTCGACCTCGTCCGGCCTTAGAGCTCTGCGGAGGCGGACTTATGACTACTGAATCCTTGCTATGAGTCACAGGGGGTTGT
The DNA here is from genome assembly GCF_002814215.2 of Seriola lalandi dorsalis. Lineage (NCBI taxonomy): Eukaryota > Metazoa > Chordata > Actinopteri > Carangiformes > Carangidae > Seriola > Seriola lalandi. Next base: position 1,734,205 of record NW_019525233.1, on the reverse strand, counting down.
GGGTGATGACTTGTGCCGTTAGTGACAGGGGAAGTTGTCAAAGATGAGTCAAAAAATGGGTTTTTGGTTGAGAGAACTGCTCCAGAATCATTTCCGTCCATCATGGTAGTTGTGCTGCCTTGAGATATTTTGCCCCCTAGTGGCCATTGTCCATTACTGAGAGCAAGGATCATGGTCTTACTGGTTAACCCATTCATCTGCTGACTCAGGTGTTCAGAGTTTCCATTCAAACCACCATTAATAATTGTCTTACTAGTGCTGCCAGCAGTGCTGTTTAGGTGATTGGTGGCGAGGAAGATCTGTGAATTATCGAGTGCGGACCGAGTGGCCGAATTAGAAAGGGGGTCATCTCTGAAAGGGTCACTGTCTGGTGTTGGAAAGTAGCCAAATGTCGAGGCAAAGGGGTTCTCTGTCTGGGGAGATGCCCTACGGTCAGGGGCACAGGAAGTTACAAAGGAGCTTCCCTTTATGCAATTCTGATTGCTGTCAACTTCAGCGGAAAAGTCCAGTAAGAGAATATCATTAGAGCCCTGGTTAACATGAGAGGGACAGTGGGAGAGAAAAAAAGATTTATGAATCACTTCTGCAACAGGAGATAAACATATGTGTTAAACACAATGAAAAATGAATCACATAGTGTGAGAAGATGTGACAATTTAAAGCTGCTACCTGTAGAATATTTACCTGAAACTGTCACTGTCATATAAAACTTGATGCTCCATCTTTCAACATGGAAAATTAAGTTGTTACTAAATTCTCATTTGCCTTCAAGAACAGCAAGGTAGTTTAAATATGCTATAGTCAGCACTAGCTACTTGACCTAAGACTCAAGCTGGTGAGTCGTCTCAGCAACAGTGATATAAACATTACCAATATTGACCTGCAGGGGTCACCAGAGCCAACAAGAACAGTCTACTTGTAGCAGCTTTAAAGTTGTGACAAACAATGAGATTGGTAAACATGAAGCATGAACTCAATTCTTAAAAGACTTTTGCATTAAGCCTAAAATTGACAATCCAAAAAATTAGATGCACAAATAAATAATAAAACACAAAACGATAGTCTTTTTAGAATTGAGTTCACACACACACACACACACACACACTCGCACACACAAAACAATGATCTGGGTGGTGCTGAGGTTAAGTGGAGCAATTTTTTTCCTTACAAACAAAATCAGATCTTAGAAACACATTTTTGTCAAGAGGGAGCGTGTAGCAAGCCAGATTGATATTACTGCACTTGCTGTATCAATATTAATACTTATTTGTTTGCCAACAAGAGTATAGAGGGGACACTGCAGAAAACGCCTACTGCAATTATTAAGATGTATAAAATGTTGAGTATAATAGTGTAAATACCCAGCTAACCAAGTTTAATTCCACTACGTGGTCCAGATAAAGGGAACATTTGACACTATGGCACCACACTTACATTTGGAGCCTGGATGTCTGGGGGGGTCGACATGGCCCCAAAAAGGTCAAGCTGTTCCACTGGCTGGATGTCAAAAAAGAAACAGAAACATACTGTATTTATCCAGCTACTATAAGCTCTATAGCAGAGATATTTTATTCAATGTTAGGTTCCAAACAAAGCAGGGATTCTTACTTGGGCAGTTTTTACTTCACCGTCCATGTTTAGCAAGGCATCGTTTCCATTCTGCAAATAGAAAAAGAGAAGGTTGAAGAAAGGGAGAGAGAAAGTGTTTGAAGAAAACAAGTGCTTTCCAAGTGCTTACCTCAACTACCACAGCGCCGTTTTCAGCCTGTAAACAGAGGTAGACTGTTAATGATTACACTTATTTTCTTAATTTCCTGAAGGCATGTGTCATTTCACATCATTTGAATGGAATGTCTCGAGATGCGATTCCTTGAGAGAGCACAGAGAGGCAGTGTTGACATTCATGAGCTACACACAGTGTGTACCCTGTCAAACGTCCCAGATGACCAAATGCTTTTCTTTCAGAAAGAAAATATTCTCACTGTAAGTTTAAAAAAACTTTTTTCCAGTCATTTACCTTCTGTGAGGCCTCTGCCTCTTTCTTCCTTATGTTGAAGATGACCTGGAAGAGATCTTTCAGGTCAATGACCAGGGGCTCTGCCTGTATGGAGGCAAAAAGACAGCACATTCTCATAGTCCATGTCATGCGTGCGGGTTTATGGTCTTAACAGTATGAATGCCTGGTACAGAGAGTGTTAGTCTTACCTGTTGTGCAGTCTTTATGGCAAAGAACTGATGCTGTCCTTCTGCTCCACACACGTATCCGAACGCCCTGTTATCCGTTACATCTCTGGCGATGAAGGAGATCTTATTCACCACATGCTCGTGTTCAATCACCTGAGTGACGAGGACAAAGGTTTTAATAAGATGTGATGAACTCCGGGTGGCTGATCTGACGGTAATGGAAGGAAACAGCAGAACTCACTCCTGATTTCTCATCAATGATCTTGATGCCCGACATGGAAATGTTGACCCAGATCCTCTGTTTGTGTTTGCCTTGGGACCGAGCAGCTACTGCCATTCCCTAGAGTGTAAGTAAACAAAACATGACAACTGATTTAAAGCATTAGCATCTGTAAAGTTTATGCAGTTTATGTCGCCCTCTACAGTCAGGACTCATCCACAGCAAACATGATCTACTTGAGGAAGATAAGGACATTTTTCTCCAGATCTGTGTGACTAGACTAAGAAACCAACCAAAAATATGGATATATTAATGAATCATTTTTTTGAAAAACATTACAGATACCACCTTAAACATGACCTTTCTCCTAAACATGTTTCCTGAATCCCAAACCTAGCAGGGTAAAGTCTCAGGTCTCAGGCTGCACCTTGAGTTTCATCATGGAGTCCTGGCACATCTTGTCTCCCCGGGCCTCTGGGACATCATCGATGCCAATCAGCTTCGCCTTGTACCTCACGCCGTCACCTTGAAACCTGCCCAGCAGGTACTCATCTGTCTTCTCTGCAACTGGATAAAAAATAAAGAAATTAAATTAAAGAAAAATATGATTTGTGCCAAAAATAATCTAGAAAATAAATAAAGTCTTGATGACGGAATGATCACGAGCATGTCTTCTTCCATCAATCACCTTTCTTCTTCTCTTTCTTGAACGGGACCTTGGATGTGGGTGTTGCAGGGGAGGCTGGAGGGCTGTTGGAGATCGAGCCTGTAGCCGGGGAGGCGAGGCTGGGGTCGGCATGGACGGGCACGCTGTTCTCCACCTCTGCAGACATGGTGTGGAGTGGGCCTCACTGGACAAGTGGACAGTCGGGGGTAAAGCAGACGTGCAGCTCCGTGTTCGGGGGCAGCGAGGTCAACCGAGCAGATGACTCTCAACACCCACACATGCTTTAACTTTGTCTGGAGAAGTGAAGTGAGGTGAAGCGTTGCAGTGTGTGTGGTGTGAGGAAAAAAAAGAAGAAAAAAAAGAGGAAGATGAGCGGTTAACACTAACTCATTCCTGATGAAACGGCAAACAAGATATTGGGCAGTAAATGACCACAATTAAAATACTTTGTGACTTCTGGAGAGGTTTTGTAAAGTACCTGCTGAAAGGATTTTTTGCACATTATAAACAATCATATTCTTTTAACAATCCACAGTAAACATTTACAACCACAGAGACACCCGTCAGAGGGAGAAACGTAACAAGACATATGACCCATAAAACATCATGGCCTCATATGGAAAGGAGCACGGAAAACTCGCGCACTTTAACCCAGCTTTACACATGCTGTGTCAGTTCAGGCCCGTAAAGGAGTAAATTATCCTAAAGATAAAGAAAGGCAGTGCTCACAGTCACCTCTTAAAAATGTACTGCACTCCTTCCACTGACCTTTTTTATTTACTTAGGATGGAATAACTGGGTATCACTATAAATGTGCAGATGGACAAAGAAAAACACAATCATGCTGTCACATCATGTGATTTGTGACCCACATAAAAATCCAGTGAGCTGTGCAAGCTGTGGATCAGACTAGCAGCATGCTAGTCACACGTATCTGCATATCAACAATAACATCGTCCATTTAAAGTGCCAACAAACCGACACAAGTCGCTAATACCTCTGCACTTACTGTGCAGGCAACACAAGGCGATGTCACATCACGGTGGATCTCAGCAGATGCCACAGCAGCTGATTTTCACCTACATCTCCTCAGCTATGTTAAGCGTAACAATTTACTCATGTATGTATTTACATCACTGTCACCATTTAGTCACTTAAGGAATCAGACAATCACAACAAAGTGTGAACAATCACATGCATTCAGCCAAAAGCCATGAAGGACGCCTGCTCTGCAAAACCAGCAGAATAAAAGCAACGCACACACGGCTCTGCGAGGGACATACATACCTTTAGGACCACTTCCACAGGCGCCACTGACTACACTGCCATCGTAAAGAGGCTGTGAGTGCTGTAGGACAGACCAAAGGTTCAATGTGGGCAAAGGTTGAGCAATTACCTGAAGTTAATCTTACGCTAGCGAAGCAAAAGATCTCGTGATGCCCAGCTAAGCAACTATAAACGGAAATTAGAGGCTTTGGAATGATCATTTACTCATGATGCTCTCAAAGCTGTCAATAAAAGCTGGCGTTATACTTGATAAAATGGTGATGTGTAATCAGGGTAAAATGATCCTAAAAATCAGAAGGCACCCGTGTGATCATGCAAATTCATGATAATTTCATCTAGAGACAGAAAGATGATCACGGTCTGGTCCTAGTTAGTGTTAATGATCAAACTGATCAGACAGGCAATTAGTTTGCTTCATAAAGGAAATGACAGCTATACAGGATGAGATAACAGACGTGAACTTTCAGATCAGTGAGTGCATTCCACCTTAGTGCCAAAAGTTACCTGTCTATGAATCACATCTGACCATATCAGACCCTGACAAGTCTACAGAGGCTCGATAGAGAGGGTGCAAAGTTTGATGGAGAGTTGAGCATGTTTTTGTTATTCAAGAAAATTCATCTTTTCGTTGCTGCTTGCGCGAGGCTTGCATCACAAGAGCTACTGTACAGCTGTAAAACAATAAAAGATTTACTTTATCTGCCAGTACCAATTTTAAAGTCAAGGGAACAAGCAAGGTATAATAAGCCCTTGTATGTTTGGTTCTCCATGGTGACATTTAAACTCCTACAAGGTTCACATGTTGTTCTTTGCTGCTGTGCAGGGAAGTGTGGAAAAACAAGACCTTAATCACTTGTTGATGCTCCGTTTACAAGAAGGATGACACATGATTTCACTTGTCCAGTAACTTGCAGCGGTGTCAGAGTCCCACTATAGCTGGAGGAGAAGGACTAATAAAAAGGGCAAAATGTCAGCTGTTCATTGCAGATTTGAGTTAAAGGTTTACATTTTAACGATTTTAACTCAAAAGGCAAGGCGCAGCTGCCAGATGAAGGAGAAGAGAAATCTGTAGCTTCTTTACAGCATCCACCGGTGTCACAACACAAAGAGCACTTATAGCCACAGAACACAAAGTGTAAAATTCATATTGGTCAGCAGAATAACTGCAGTGCAAAGGCAGAAATGTCACAATCCTGGTCCGTCAGGAAACGTAAACTACTGCACATCTGGAGGAAATCAGGGAATGACTCAGTCTGCAAGTGAATGAGATGGTGAAATACCACAGGCCAACTGTGAACAGAGAGCATGCAAACACTTCCATACAGAATGAAAACTGATTTGCTCTAAAACTATGGACGTGGCTGGAACAAGCGAATTAAAAACTTAATCAAGTCATAATTGTCTCAAGATTAAAAGAGATGTGTGAATGGGTTGAAGCTACAGGGGACAATGAGCTGAAGAGACAAATAAGAGAGGCAGAAAACGGTTTGTTTTTCCATCAGTCGAGACAGAAAAAGGAGCAAGAACTGAGTCACGAATAAGACTAAACACTGGATGAAGTTTTACCTCCCTAAATGATGCGCCATCGATGAAGTTTGTTTGAGAATGAAAACTGAACTTTCACCAACCGACTTGTTTTCATGATGGATTTTACAGGCGAACCCAGACAGCTTTTTTTTTTCTTTCCTTTTTTTAAAAAAAAAGGAAAACTAGTTTAAAACGTCAGCTTGTTGTGGTTTGATGGAGCCTTAATTAATGCACAGATGGAAATAACAGTTAACGACACAAAACCTGTTACCTGTGTGAAAGCGCGCAGAGAGATGATGAAATCTCTTGTTGAAACGGTGATCCTATTTTTTTTTTTTTTCGTTCCCGTGATGCCTCCGCGGCTCCGGTGCAAAATGAGTAAAATCAAACACAGCTTTTGGAAAACGAGCAGTAGTCAGATGTTTTCCGCTAAAAGCAGCGGACAGAAAGGAGAGACTGCTGCAAACTCCCAGTTTAACCCTTCACTGACGGACGGACCCAACGCACTGCTCATTTCAGCTGGGAGAGGGGCGGGCTCTTCACGTGGAAGAAAATATCACCAACTTAAGTGGGTCATGAAAAGTGTTGCGTCCACAATAGATATCGTGTCATTGATTTTTTTTTTTTTTCGGTTACACAACAATGATGGCATGGTTTCTTTTTTTTTTTTAATCTCCACATCACTGCCACACTTTTATAAAGTTCAACAAGACAGTTATTATGACAAAAACAAACATGTTTAAGAGATTAAAATCACAGGTTTTGTGTCCTTAAATAAAGGATATGTGAGAAAAGTTGCTCCTAGTGATGAAACCACAGCGAACTATCACCTGATTTTGCAGTCTCCTTAAGTTTTATGGAGCTTTATGTTTAAGCTTTTTGTTTGGTTTTTTAGGGGCCCTTTAAGTTACTACCCCCCCCCCCCCCCCCCCCGCATAGCATCGTTTTTAGCTGCAGTAATACTGCAAAAAAAAAAAGAAGCATTACAACCATGTTCTTCCTACAGCCTATATAGCAGACATGCCGTTACTATAGCTGGTGAACATATTTTAGCATTTAGCATATGGTGACCAGATGTCCCTGTTTTACGGGGGTTAAAAACAGACGCCTAGCTTTGCGCTTGTTTTGGCCAACAGAGGGGGCTATAGCTGCTCGTTATACCAGCTGCAGAAATGACGCTAAAACAAACAAAATAGAGTCAATGATCAGATTTTTTTTCTTTTTTTGTTGTTTTTAGGCAGAGATAAGGTTAGCTGGCTCACTAATTGGTTAGGAGTTCATCACCGGGCAGAAAACTGACGAAAACAAACCTACCCAAACCCCCCCAGCTGGAACAGTTTTCACGTTGGAAGAATTGAAGAAGTTGCCCGACAGTCTGCAATGGACTTCACACGACAATATTCACAACCTGGAATACTTTTATGAAAAACCCTTTTAAAACTTTTGATCTGTTGACGCTTACAAACTATAGGAATGTATATAATCAAGGAATAGGTAGACAATCGGAATTCATAACTGCTTCAAAGGTTGGGAGTCAGTCGTCCTTCTCCATAGTTTATTACCGTGCAACAGTGACCATTGTCAGAATGGTAACTTTTTTATTTCATACAAAAAAACATTGGATATTTTAATGACATATTGACTTCTGAACTGGAAGAATTTCAGAAGTATGTTCACCTTAGTTTAGTAGCTAAAGAGCCAGACATTTCCCTCAGGAGGAGAGGGAGAAACCCACATTTGAGATACATGACTCTAAATGAATGCTAATGTTGCATCAGCTGGATTTGTAATAAAGCAACTAGCTAAAAAGCCACATAAGCCTAAAAAGTGAAAATATGTCAATGTTGTGTTTACAGCTCGTTTGTGCTGCACCCAAATGGCCAAGCATTCAGTTAGCGCAGCTTTAATTTTCCAGTAGGCCTACAGTGACTTCAGCATTAAGTCCCTGCTACCAAAACCTTTCATAAGAGTATAAATAAAAGTAGCACAGATAGCCTTCATTGTTATTATTATTCAAAACAGAATATCTTTCAGTATAACTGTTGTTTGAGGTGAAATAATAAAAGGGGATTGGAAACTTTTTCTTTTGTTTTTGCTGTGTAAGGAGACAAACTGGTCAGAAAATTGCAAAGGCTTATTGGCTGAGAGGAAGCAAGGATCTCTTGTTGCTCAACATTTGTGGCAGAATTTTTTTTTCTAACAGCGATAAACGAAAAAGCATGGAGATAATCCCACCTTCCTCTGCCAGCACTGGGGGTTCACAGCACTGGCTGACTAACAAATTGAAAAACTAATTCGTATCACATGGGAGTAACAGCTAAACATTATGCACAATGAGCATCATAACTTGAAATGTAGACGGAGTGAGGGGAAAGAAGAGCCTAAGCCAGGGAGGAAAGCTCCACCGTTGCTGACACAGCACATTTTTTTCCTTTTTTTTTTTGAAAGAGCAGGCACTACATTTCCTCTGCACTAGTCTTACTGCAATTACAGTAAACTGATGGCTGAAACTGGGTCATCAACTTCCTCAGTAAATGTCTATTTTGCCTGTGATACCATGTAGTGATTCAGCCATGTAATGACAGTTTTTGTATTTGCTGTTCTAAACACTTGAGTGCCAGTAAATGCTGTTCCCAGGAATAAAATCCTCAAGTCACACAGGAAGTGTTTTGTTTTGTGTTTGCAGAAGCATCAATGGACGTTTGTTTAGGATAATTAAGAGAAGAACTGGGTAGTTAGTATAAGCATGGGGAGCCGCAATCAAAATTTCTTCAACAGAAAAAGCAAAACAATACAAATAAACAACTGGGAAAAGACCCGTCGATATGAAACTAGAGTAAAAATAAACGCTGAGATCTGCACCGACATGAGTAGTGATGTCAATGTGGCTTCTTCCTGTGAGCTGGTCGGTTTCACTTCTGTAAATTTGTCTGTTTTAATTACTATGGTGAGCCATCGCCACACAGTGAAAGTACATGTTACGACTTTTAAATGACTGACGGTAACTTAAACCCCAAGATAAACGAGATCTAACAGCCGATACAGTGGTGTCTGTTCAGCTCAGTCAAGTGAAAGCTTAACTGACGGATTAAAAGTATTGGTTTGTGATGATGTCACTGTTGGCACTGTGCCGTTTGCCATCTATCAGCGTGTCTGAGATGTTCATGTCTGTATTAATCTGTACATTTCATATAAAAGTCCTCAACATTTCTGCATCTCTCACTCTCAAACAGGGTGACAAGAGCATGAATTGTTGAATTCACAGATGGAAACTCTGCCACCTTTTGCCAACCTGCTGGTGCCATAAAAACTGAAACCATCACAGAGCCAGCCAACCACTACATGAGAACAGCCAGATGTAACAATCACATCTGCACCTACTTCAACCCAGACCTTTGCCATACTCTATATAGTCATACTTATATAGTTCTTGCATCCAAAATCCCATCCAAAAATTTTAAAGAGGTGTACAGTATACTGTATGTTGTAGTTTTAGAGGTGAGAAACGGGAGAGAAAGGGACAGAGGAAGGATGTCCTTCCTGGCTTTGTATCCTGCGTTCTGCTGACAGAGGTTGGTTTTTTGGAGATGAGCCCCTCAGAAACCAGATAATTCACTGGATGAGAGTCTGTTTTCCCCTTCAGTCACCAACCAAGGGAATCATCTTTTACATAACCTTTTATTAAAAACTGAATGTCATCAGATTTCTTTACACTTGCAGAAGACAAGCCAGAAAGAAATGCATATATCTGAGATCATGCAGATAGAATATACGCAGTGTTGTTTGGAATTTCACTTGTCATATATATATATATATATATATATATATATATATATATGTTTGTGTCTGTGTGTGTATATATATATATAATATAAGACAATAATAAAATATGTTTTCTAGTAGTCACATTTGGAGATTGTGACGTGACGTGTTTCTCTGGTCCAGCTTCACTGTCCGATGACGTTGGGTTAAAATGATGGTTCCTTGTCCTTCCAAATGTGATTCATTGTCAGTTTAGATCAGTGGCACACCCAGCACAACCACACAAGTGAATACAGGAGGACATGTTGAACATCTTTCTACTTAGTCATGTGGAATTTAGGCTCCTGGGGATTCTGGTAGAAAAGGGAAAGGTTTGGGATACCCTTTTTTTCGAGAAACAGACTACAGATGGAACAAGTCAGCACAGACGGTAACACATTAAAAGATTTATTTTTATGATAGAATGCTGACAGACACAATCTAATGGGAAGTGTCCTTTCCTTAGTTCATGACAGGAAGGCCGCAATCCAAACATCAAGCATTTAGGGCGTGAATCCTGGAACCAGCTGCCACCGCAGCCAGAACCTAAGATAGCCACTTATCTCCAGTCCATAATTGAGGTAGTCTTAGATTTTATCCTCTGTGTTCTTTTAACTCTCAGCTGCCAATACAGCTCTTGTCCATTTCAGTCTAAAAGCAGTAGCACAAGTGGTAGCTCGGGAAGCAACGTCATCATTCTGTTGCACATTACAACAAGTTTCTATGAGGTATAGTGTCTAAATTACAGTAAAACTGAGCAAATATGCTGCTCCACAAGTGTGTCCACATAGTTCCACCCCCACCCCTTCAAAAAACAGGAAGTCTTTCTAGTCAGGAGAAATATTGGCCAAGCACCTTACCTACCCTCTGGTTTCCTGAGAAAGTTGGGAGGAAACTGCCGAACCTCATAAAAGCGGTGACTTCAGCACATATTTGTGCCTCTCCAGTGGGGCATGACCACATCGCCCCTAGACTACCCCCAGCTCTGCTTGCAGATAGAGAGAAACAACCAGGAGAGGACAGCCCCCAGATTGACTTTGGAGACATCAGGGAATAGTCCAACTGTGTTTATTTAAGTCAGCAGAACAATACTTGTCAAAATGCTGAATATTCTGGAATTCAACATCAGTTTTACTCCCTTGGACGGATAAAAGCAGACATTTGTCGACCTAAACGCTGCCAGATTTCTCTATCCATGAATAATGATTCACCTGATCATGAATGATTAGCTAATTTGATCGTAATCTTAATAAATCCTGAATTTAAATTCAATTTAAATGTTATCTCTGTACACTGAGAAGTAGTCTCTTTCTCTTTTTCTTTTTGTAACTTATACACACTGCACTCCCCCCTTTTGAAGAACAAAGTAATGCAGACTCAGCAAAAGTCTCCCAGATCACATGACAGATCATTAGGTGCGACAGTTTCAAACTTCCTGTACATTGTGCACGGCTTGTTTTGATCTATTTACAAAACAAAAACAGAGTTTGGTGTGGTATGTAGCCACATCAGTGCAAATATGTGCAGTATATTTTGTTATTGTAGCCTCTGTATCGGTGTGTTCCTTCACCCTAGATACATAAACAATGTATGACTTCGACATGCAACACCAAATAACACTTCTGTTCAATGTTGCCATCTTGTGGACAAAGAGTTGCACTTCACACTCTATAAACCTGTGAAGCAAGAACCCTTTTCCTGCACATGACAGTTTTTCAAACATCTTTAATTTTGGCAGATATATCATATAATCATACACACACACACACACACACACACACATATATATATATATATATATGATTGGGGGGTGGGGGGATCTTCCTTAATGTCGGGTTCTCTACCACAGTCCTGGGAGTTTGAGGGTTCTGCGCAGTATCTTAGCTGTTCCTAGGATTGCGCTCTTCTGGACAGAGACCTCAGATGTTTGAGCTGGAATCTGCTGCTGCGATGACCACCAGCACCACTGTTGCCTTTACTCCCCACGTCTTTTCTAGCTCCGCTTTCAGCCCGTGGTATTTTTCAAGCTTCTCGTGTTCCTTCTTCTTAATGTTGCTTTCGCTCGGGATTGCCACATCTATCACCACCGCCTTCCTCTGTTGTGGTTAGTCATCACCAGTTTGTCAGTCTGGATCTGGAAGTCCCACAGGATCTTAGCTCGGTCATTCTCAACAGCCGTAGGAGCTGTCTTCCATTCTGACCGTGGGACTTCCCTACATGGGACTTGGTTATGGCGTCCCATGTACGCTGTTCCTGCCTGCATCTTATACCCTGCTATTATGTGCTGGACTGTCTCAGGAGCATCTTTGCACAGCCTGCACCTGGGGTCTTGTCTGGTGTGGACTCCCACCTCTATTGATCTTGTACTAAGTGCCTGCTCTTGTGCCGCCATGATTAGTGCTTCTGTGCTATCTTTCAATCCAGCCTTTTCTGGCCATTGGTAGGATTTCTTGATATCAACCACTTCTTCTATCTGTCAGTGGTACATGACATGTAGGGGCTTGTATCTATGTAGATACTGAATCAGTATCACTGCACCCAAAAACCAGACTATTGACTTTCCTTATAACAAAACAGCCCTTTTGCGCCTGGGTAATCATTGACAGAGAGGTTGCATAAAAGACTAAATCGGGACAGGAGTGCAACATCATTTGTCTCATATATATATAAACCCTCTTATATATATACACACATATATATATATATATATATATATATATATATAAGACAAATGATGTTGCACTCCTGAATATATATATTTACAGGAGTGCAACATCATTTGGTATATATATATATATATATATATATATATATACACATATACATATATACATGTATACACATATATATGTATGTATGTATGTACCTGGTTGAATTCTGAAAGCTTTGCCATTCAGTTTCCCAATGTCAGTGACCTAAATGCCGTGGACATTGATTCGGTTCATTAGGACAGTCAAAAAAAAAAAAAAAAAAAGAATATAAATATTTGCTCTGCCTTCCTGTAAACCTGCCTGACTGATTGCATAATCCGGGAAACACAGACAGTTTTCACAGAACAAATTGTCTGCAGTTAATAGAAGCATGCCTAAAATAAGAACTCTAACACAATAAAAGACTTTTGGCTTCATGTATAAAAGATGTGTATTTTCTAAAAAGAAAGGCCAAACTTGACATGGTTTGTCGGTTTTTGTGTGCAAAGGGTTTCCCTGCCTTTCACCCATGCAGTGCATGCTGGGATGGTTTCCAGCTTTCCATGACTCTGAAGAGGACTGCATTTCATAAAAGTATAATACATAAAAAATACAAAATATATAATTTTCCATTTTACAACATGTACTGCAGAAGATGGCAGTGACAATGGTTGACTCTTTGTGTTCATTAATTATACGCTAAATATTAATGTATTCATTTATACTGTCAAATTGATTGTATTATTCATTGTATCTATTGTATTTTATATGTATATTGGGAAGTAAAGTATATACTGTAGCAAACATGACTGTCTCTTACATGACATGTGCTCAACCCCCTATCTGAGTGTGAACCTGTTTTATGGGTTATTAGTAATATCTTGCAATCAAGATATTAATCTTGCAGAGATGATGAGAATAAATAAATCATCACTTTTACATATTATTCTGTTTCTGGCTTCTCTCACACTAGAATGTTTAACTTAAGGCAATCTTTGGACTTGATACTGAATCACTATCACTGCACCTGAAAACCAAACCAATGATTTTCTTTATGACAAAACAACCCTTTTGCGCCTGGATAATCATTGCCAGAGAGGTTGCATAAAAGACTAAACAGGGACAGGAGTGAAACATCATTTGTGTTATCAAAGGTGCATCATGAGGACAGCTCTCCAGCTGGGCTTCTGTGGCCTGTGTCTAACCTTGGCACTTCTTGGAGAAGGGATGTATGTATATTTTTCCTGCTTCATTCAGGCCTTAACATAGTGAAGATGCTGTTTTCATTCACTAACTATGGATCTTGGTATATAAGTAGTGTAATGTGTGTCATTCAGGGGAGATGAAAATCTTGCTCCAGCACCAGTGAACTGTGCATGGAGCCGCTGGTCAACATGGAGTCCTTGTGATCCTTGCACAAGAACCAGAGTGAGTCCATTGAATCTGGTCAACGTCAGTAGCGACAAAACTCAGTCCTAAACTTAGTCTAACCAGAGTATCCCACTAGCTAGTATTCAACAAACTGTGCTGCCCTAAAGTCAAAACGCAGTAGAACGTATTCGGTCAAAATGAGTTACGACCAGAATCGAACTGTCTGCATCTGTTTACCAAAAAATATTGTCATACAACATTTGTAATATTTTTTTCCGACACAAAATACAGGATATAAATCTGTAAGAGTTAGATAACACAAGAAAAAAACAAACTGCAGTGACTGCACTCCAGCTAGTTACGACATAGCTTCAGCTAAAGCTAATTAACATTACTTGGTTAGCTAACGGGAAAAAGTGACTAAATCAATTCACCCGTTTCTTGTGGTTATTATTTTGTAAACATATACTGCATATCCATCCCAAAGCCTGTCAATATACGTTGATATTAATATGAATAACATATAGAATTTTAAGTATTTTGTTTGAATAATTTTGCAGATATAAATTAAATATACAGTTTATCATTGACATATGAGGATCATATATGACCATGTAAAAATGTATTATAGATAGTTTTAATATATGTACATGTACAAATTTTACTGCAGGTACTTCATATATCTTCATTTACGCAGAGGCATATATTACATATGGGTATGGGGACAAGAAAGCCAAAGAAGAACACATTGCATTTTCTCTGTGCCCTTAATGCAAGGTCGGTAAAAAATAAAGAATAGGCCGAAAAATGCATAAAATCAAGATTTGACATCTTCTGTTATACAGTTTGTCAATGAAGCCTCAAATTTCAAACCCTTTTTTCCTCAATTTCACTGTTTCTGTAACTTGCCCTCTTGCCTTTGTAAGGAAGTGTAGTTGCTTAACATAGTATATTATTTGTGATCATCAGAGGCGGTCTCGAAGTGTGACTGTGTTTGGCCAGTTTGGAGGCGAGCCCTGCCAGGATGCAATTGGGTTTGCGGAGGCATGTGTAGCAACTAGTGAATGTCACACAACACAGCCCACCAACTGCTCAGCCTCTGAGTTCCAGTGCGATACAGGTACTTCAGAGTGTTTAAAGTCAGCAACAGTGTCTCTGTCTTTATTGTATTAGACCCCATCGGTTTAACCCCTATCTTTGCAAAGGTTCTTGCATTAAGAAGATATTAAAGTGCAATGGGGACATTGACTGCGAAGATGGATCGGATGAGCAGGATTGTACACTTGGGCGTAGACCGTGTGGTTCTGCATTACTGGACAATAATGAGCAAGGCAGAACAGCAGGATACGGGTAAGAATGAGTTATTTAAGATCTATTTCAGCTACTGTATACATTTATAAAATGGAGGTTTTGTCACAGCAGTGGAGAGCTCTTACATCAGGACAGTGCATTGGCACATTCACAGTGACCATATGTAATAAATGTCACTGTTAACAACAAAGCAGCTTCAGAAAACACACTTTCTTATTTTATTTGAGTTGTTTTTAAACAATAAAAAGGAATTATTTTGTACAGACAAAGATAATGAGAGGTATCAATCTTGCAAATGAAAGCAAATGAACACATTTCCCAAAAATTCAAACTATTCCTTTAAATACAATTAATAAAATGTGCACTTGAGTTAATAGGCAAATAAGCATCATACTATATATAGTCTGAAAGTGGCTATTGTATCAATGCACCAGAATCAACATCTTGGGCGCAGCTCCTCGAATGAACCCCTTCTTCAATGATTACTTCAATGGACAGTGTAATCGAGTGCTGAATCCAGACACTAAGCAGTATGACAGAATTCCCTGGAATGTCGGTAGGCTCAACTATGACGTAAGCCACAACCATTTTTCCTATTTTATCCTTAGGATGAATTCACTACATGTCTGTGATTTTGTGTAAAAATAAGATGAATATATGTCAGTTCTAAAAAAAAAAAAAATGTCTTCCCTTAACACTTTGGTTCCCTGTCTTCCAGACCCTAGTGAAGGAAACTGTCTCTAGAGAGATCTATGAAAGCACACACAGCCTTGTGAGGGAACTGCTGAGAGAAAATTCCTTTAATCTTGATGCTGGACTTTCCTTCAAATTCACCCCAACTGAGGAGTCCATGTCTAAGCTGTCTGGAAACGTTGATCTTAGTGGAGGATTCGGGATAAAAACAATGCTTAAGAAAGTCACCGAAGTCACCAACATTCAGGTAAATGTCAGCCAAGACAAATAGCTCACATTGCAATTTATAAGTCCATAGCAAAAGAAAAGATTTTGTAATCAAGAATGTCTCAAAAATATACACACCATCTGAATCTGTATTAAAAATACCTTCTTCTCTGCATACACAGAACAGGAGCTACATGAAGGTGAAGGGCACAGTACAGCTGAGCACCTACAGGATGCGCTCCCGGGACCTCAAATTAGCCGATGAATTCCTGTCGCATATCCTAAGTTTGCCTTTGGAGTATGAGAAGGGTATTTATTTTGCCTTCATTGAGGACTATGGAACCCACTACACCAGAAACGGGAAGTCTGGCGGTGAATATGAGCTGGTCTATGTTCTCAACCATGATGCCATCAAGACAAGAAGTATGTGTACCGCACCCCAAGTGTCTCATTTTTCAAAATGTCATTTTCTGTTGTGAAACCTCTCCAGTCTTGTGTGTGGACTAAATGAGAAGTTGATAAGAGCTCATCCTCTACACTTTTTGCAGATCTGACGGAGAGAATGGTTCAAGAATGTGTCAAAGTGGGCATCGGAGTGGGTTTAAGTGGTACAATAGAAGCAAACGCTAACGTTAAACCTGAATTTTGTGATAACTTCACAAATAAAGAAGAAGGTTTGCCTTTCCTGTTTTTTCAGATCACAAGCCTGCCAAGTCAATATTTAAAGTATTGCTTTGGATTTTTCAAGTCTTTCTTAATACATTTATGAACATTTAAAGAATTATTAGCAATTTTTCCTCTGCCCACATTTGCCATGAAATTATGCTTTTGTAGCTCAACAACAGCGACAAAATCCAGAGCCCTCGTTCCATGATTCTGAAGTTCAGAAATAGGGCTACACGAGGCTTCACCAGTTTGTGTTAGCCAAAATTAGCGTGTGTCTTGTAGATATCTGCAAACATTTGATACATCCTAGCCATGAGTCAGCAAGAAAAAAGCTGACAGAAAGTGATTTGGTACAGAAAAGACTGTAACTTTGGAGAGTTGTATTAAGATTGACTTGTAAAAATCAGAACATAACCTTTAAAACGTAATCTCTATTTTCTTTGGACATTCATGTATCAATTATGCAAAGTCATTAAAAGTTGGTTTGCTGTTGGTACACAGGTAACACTCATGGAAAAGCAGTGGTGGACCAGGTGATGACATCAGTCAGAGGAGGTACAGCACATTCTGCCAGTGGTATGAGGGCTCAATTAAACAAGGAAGGAGTGATGGACCTCCAAACGTATCAGAATTGGGCTCAGACCATCGCTAATGCCCCTGCACTGCTTAGTAGTGAGGTAGGAATAATTAACTGGCAAAGTGAAACTGTCATTAGAGGCAACATGCAATGTTGACAATGTTTTTTGAAATGCTAGCAGCACAACGCAGGCAGTCTGTTCCCAACGTAAGTCATGTTGTAGCATATAAAGCAAACAAAAGATTGTATGATATTATTTTTCTATTATCAATTTCTGGAAAGTGAACTGATGCACATATTCTGTTCTTTCTGGCAGTCGGAGCCCATCTATATGTTAGTTCCATTGGATATGCCTGATGCTAACACCAGGATTGCCAACCTGAGGCAGGCCACAACAGACTACATAGCAGAGTATAATGTGTGCAAGTGTAAGCCTTGTCACAACGGAGGCACTCTTACTCTGGTGGACGGGAAGTGTTTGTGTCTGTGCCCTCTCCTGTATGACGGCTTGGCCTGCGAGAACTTCAAGGCTGATAAAGCTAAAAACGGGGGTAAGAGTGAACAGCTGAGTAGAAGTTAAATCAAAAAATTCAGTATCCCAACATACCAAGGTCAATCATTTCATGCTTTCTTTTCTGTGTTAATGTGGACAATGTTTTGCAGGTCAAAAACCTGTTGTCAATCAGGAAGGTAACTGGTCATGCTGGAGTGCCTGGAACAGCTGTAGTGGAGCGAAACGCACCAGGACACGCCAATGCAACACAGACGGGATCAGTGGAGCTCAGTGCAGAGGCGACACCAACCATGATGAATACTGCTAAGCAGAAAGACGACCATGTAGCAAACATAATCTCTCTTTCTCGCTCCTCTGACACACACACACACACACACACACACACACGATAAAAATCTTTGTGATAAAAACCAAAAAGATTTAAAGTCATCAGAACTTTCTGTCTTTACGCTTAGTTAGGAGAACAGTGTCATCTTGAGGTTGGTACTAGACAATACAGCTAATAAAATTAATTTGAAAAATTTTTTTAATGGGGTTTTAGTTTATTTTTTGTGATTTAAATGTGGATTTTGAGTCGACAATATCCAGGATCCAGTTTACCTTAGAACACACATTTAAAAGAAACAGCTATAAGAATCAGATGAACATGTTATTAATCTTAATAAAGATGCGGTGCAGACCTTCACTGTATTCTGTACACTTTGAAGTTTGCATTACATCAACCCCATTCAGGTACATGTGACCTTTAAGTTCATTTCATTTCAGCCTCTGTAGCAACTTATGTGGCTCAATAATGAAACGGTAAATCAATTGAAAAGCAAATTTTCAAAAGAATTTAACTCAAAAACCTTAGTCTTATAAAGCCCACAGCAACCCGGACAGAACAAAACAAGAATGTGTCCTGTTCAATAAATAATCAGACTGAGGTTTAGATCCAACAGAACTTTGGCTTTTTGACTGCAAACAACACTGTGCGTCTTTCAGCAGCTTTAGTTCACTTAAAATAGTGTTGGCTGAAGTATGTATTAATGGGCTAATAACTCATATTTAAAAGTGTGGACACATTCCATCTGGCTGTGCTGCGCAAATGAGAACCAGATGAGCAGAAACCGACAACGGGAGAACTGACAGAGAACAACTGCTGGACGCAGCTCAGAGATTAAGGTGCTGGACATAAACTCAACATAAAGGAGGACATTACATGTGTGCTCTGTTTTCCTCAGGTGCTCCCGAAACCTCTTCCACACATATTATTAGTGAACTTTTGGGAACAGGAGATCAGTTATTCGGAAGACACTTTTCAGCAAACATGGAAGTCAGACTTTAAAAAAAAATAAAAGCAGCAATGTTAGTGCTTATGCAAATCATACAAGTCCAGCGCTACAATCCTCAATATCTTACTTGTTATTTTCTTTTCTTCTCTTTCATTGTGTGAAATACTGGCACCGTGTTTGGCCTCTTCTCATCATCAACGGTAAAATCATTACCATCGGGTTATTGCTTTAATGCGTGTGGATTTGCTCTCACAAAGGGCAAAAAGGCAGGCGGGCGTATTTGCTTAGCTTAACAGCCTTTGATTTCCATGTTTGCTGTTGGATTTAGGTGCAGTCATTTAGCGCCAACACTGCAGGCATGACTGGAGATCCTCGTGCCAGAGAAGGCCTTGTTATACAAACAGCAGTGAGTGACACAGCAGTGAGCTTACTGCTACAGCCTTGCACAATATTTAGGAATGTGCACAGACCTGTAAAAGGAAAATTAGCAAAGATACTCCCTATTTTAAAGAAGAGTTTGAGAATTCTTTGGGATCATTTAATATAGAAAATTTGAAAAACATCTACAGGTTTTAATTAAAGAATGAAAGGATACAAATCCCATAATAACTTTTGTAGTAGGCTACTTTGTTCATTTAAATTAATTTAAACAGTTGTTCAACAATGACCGTAATAGTTTTAGTCTTCCTGTTCTGATATTATTTATTACTTCTTCCTCTCTTGGCAACTTTCCTGGGAATATCACCTCCTGTCATCACTGAAATAGAGAGGCGTTAAAGTCCTAAAGATTGTGTGTGTATGGATGTGTGTGTGTAGTGGGGGGTGATGAATGCATGCTTGAGAGGTAACCACTGGGGGTGGTGGCCCCTGGCCTTTAGGATGTCAGCATAATGGAGTAAAACTTTGGGACCTTATTGAGCTCCAGGGAGACCCCATTCACTCCGGACAGCAACCCAGCCTCAAGCCATTATCTTACTCTAAAATGTTTTGTTGTTTCTTCAGCCTTCAACGGAACAGTTAGCACAAAATAATGAACCCCTCTTCATCGATAGACTGCCCAATTGTCTTTTTACTAATATTTGCTCACGCTAAAAAACTAAAGAACGAGTCGAGAATCAAAGCTTAAATGAGGACTTTCAAGAGCTGCTCAAGAAACGTATGATGCTGGCATATAACAGGTTATATTTCCAACACACTCCCTCACACACTCACCACATTTGACATTTTAGACATATTCAGTGTAAATTCTTAACCATATTCAATTAGAAAATTTTGAATCTCATAAATTGTACCAAAAACGTTTTTATCTTCTACATGCTTAGTAGTACTTACATCTTGTAGTAAATATTTCTGTCTTACAAATATCTTAAAAAAACACATTTTTGGCACTTTAATCAAGCACAGTAAAGGAAATATATGTTGTTATATGTTGGAGAAAATGCAGTTCATTGTACTTCGTAGAAACCAAAGGAATTCTTCACTTTTAAGCTTGTTTCTCACGGGCTGTGGAGGAAACTGAGTTCTACGTTTGCTTTCAAAATGCAACCCATTGTTGTCCCATCTCATAAACATATAGTCCCTGCTTTCAGTGAGGAAGAGGTAAGGGATATATATATTTTTTTTTTAACAAAAGCCCTTGGAAGGGTGTGAAAGGAGCCCCCTTCCACTCCTAAACGCCTGGTCACAGTTGGAGCTGCCCCCTCCCCACTTCCCTGGGTCACTAAAGGCATTGAAGTTTTAGAGGGCTGCTACGGCAGATTACTCCACACAGCTGTCCCAGCACCGTGGAAATGAAGTTATGCCCCTTGTCAGCTATGTTATGTGCCTCCCCTCCCTCCTCCTCTCTCACTCCTTGAAAACTTTGCACCACTGCTCTTTGGCTGGGCTGCAGGAGGGGAACAGGGGAGGCAACTAAAGGACTATTCCCCTCCAGCCACTGCAGACAGAGAAAACCTGAATCTGATTGGCTGATTAAATATTCCCTCTTTGCATCATTATTCAGAGCGGCATGAAACCCCTGACATTCAGCCCAGCACAGCCCTTCTCCTAAACCAGACCCATCCCCCATTAACCCTCAATCATAAATCAACCCCTCCTCCACCTTTCCCACCTCACTAAAGCCCAGGGTGCTGCCCTCTCCACGTCCAACCCCTAACCTCTACTTATTGTGACACTCCTGGTTTATTCACTTTGCTTTTGCTTAATGTTGTTTATGTTTGGTCAAAATTGAACTGCAACCTAAATCTATCGTTGTGTTAATTTTAAAGCCAAACTAGTCTATGCGAAATAATGAGTAACGCAATCCTCCCCATTAGAAAAGAAAAGCTGAATTCACAGGCAATAAAACGCACCCTAACTGAATTCAATACACTCAGAAGTTTTGCTGCTGCAGCCTTACTTGGTGTGGTATGACCAGCAGCTTGTTGGCTATTGCTAACAAGCTAGCTTTGGATATTGCTGCCAGTTTGCTGACTGTATGATACAAACCAAGCAATAAGTGACTCAAGGGAATCTTGGAAAATGAAGAGAAGTTCAGTATTATTGTGTAATTTTCAGTCTCACTTAAGACATTTAGTATTAAGGTGTATTACACTAACCAAAATATGGCCATTTGTTTTTTTTCTCTTACAATTGCCATAGGTGCATTTTTAAAGTTAACATCTTGTAGAGCTGCAACAAACGATTATTTTTATTATCAAATATTGTCTCTATTTTCTTTGGATTAGTGCATCAATTGTTCAGTCAAAAAAATGCCCATCACAAGTTACAACTGCCAGTCCAAAACTTAAACAGAAAGATCCGCACATTTGAGAGGATGGGATCAGCAGATGACTGATAATTGTGCTTAATAAATTACTCAAATAATAAAGCATTTGGAATGAGTGCGGCAATAAGAAATCTAAAGTTAAGATCTTATGTTATAACATCTGGATTATTTATTCCATTATTACTCTGCGTGAAAGTAAATTTTGTGGCGATATGACGAGGTGTCTCCCTCAGCTGTGTGCCAGTTTCTGCTTGTTCCATATGTAAATCTTACTGTAACCCTCTTTCACTGTTTCAACCGATTTACTGCATCTCTTGTTGGTTTCACATGAGGCGGACGTGAGCATGACCGAATTAGAAGCAGTTCTCTTAAGTCCAGGGCTGGGAGTTTCTAAATAGGCTCAACAGGAAAAAGTCAGCAGCGGCTGAGCTGTTTTAAAAACTGTTTTGAAAAGTTCCACTGGGACTTCAAGAGGAAGGGAGTTATTTCATTATCATTGATGCCAGTGGAGCCGAGGAACGGCGTCTGACATCAAACCCAGACAATTTCACCTTCCAAACATTTATATTGACATTTTGATGGTTATTCAGTATGTTGGCTGAAAGATGTTGTGTGCACATTACACCAGCAGCCAGTTACCCCAAAAAAAAAACCCCAAAACAATACGAGAAATTCAAAGCTCTGATATTGTCTATAAAATGAAGCTAAAGTCAAGCTGCCTGTTTGCTTTTCCTTAGTGTAACCTAGAGGACGAAGGATTTGGGGCGGGGCACGGGGGGGAAGAGGTTGGCCAAGCAACAGTTTGAGTTATGATGAGGCAATTTTAATGAGGTTCTGCTCCCTGCACCAAAAGCCCCAGTCGACTCTTTTCTGCTTCAGCATGGGAAAAAAACACACACAACATTCCTATTTTCCTCTGGTGCCAAAAGTTAATTGAAAACATTTCAGGGCAAAGTATGGTCTGGGCCCCCCATATGACTCTCATCCCTTCATTATCCTCAACAATAATAAAAAGGCATTACAATTATTAATGGCTGGAGCAGAGGCCTGCTTTCTTAAAGAGACAGTGACAGGCTTTGGCTTCTCATAACAAAAGCCCCAGAAACTGCCTCCACCACAGCACTTTGTTGGTATTTTTTTTTTTTTTTAACAATTGCTGCCATTGTAGGATTTATTATTTGGGTCATTCTTTTAGAGTCTAATGATAGCTTATGTTTTCCAGAGTGAAGTCGTTAATAAAGTTGAAAGCCACAGAGGGAAGATAGCGACGACAACTAAACATCTAATTGTATGAGAACAAACTGTTGCACACATGGAAGCTGAACTGTGGACGCAATAAACCTGAACTTTCTCACATAACTCCTCTGTCTTCATCGGGGAGAGCTGTCTCCTCACGCTCCCCCCACTCCCTGAAAAGGGTGACAGAGGAACAGTGTGAATGAAGTGCCCCCACATTGTGCCGCCGCACCATTGTGTATTTTGCATCTCCATAATGGAGGTGCCACTCGACTTCTCTTCCAATCAATGGGCTGGAGGGCCCATCTCTTCTGCTTGAAAAGCAACATGGCGGCCATCAATGGTTTCAAGAGCCATTATCACAAGTGAATGAGGGGACACTGGCTTTTCTTTAGTAAGTAGAGAGGGGCTGACTGACTCACAACATGTAAACAGACACATGTACCCTGCAGCATCACTGCTATCTCTGATTACAAATTACACAGAGGATACAGAAAAACTCAAATTTGATTGTCTTTGACGTTTAAAAACCCCCCCAAAAAAACAATAAACTATATGCATGTGTCAGTTGATTTTTCATAGTAACCACACACTCTCACCACTACTCAAGGCATGTATTGCTTGTTGGACTAACTGTAGTGATTATAAACAGTTATGTTGAACCCACTGAGCCTTTAATCTGGTGATTTATAAAAGTTAAGGTGGGTAACATTGGCTTTTAATTGTCCTGAGGCCTATAACCCTGTTCTGAGAAGGAATGACACTCAGTTAATTAAATACCAAGAATACCAGGGGAGCTGTGACTCAAAGAGTAGAGTCACTGTAGCTAAGGACTCTTACCAGATGTTTTACAGGCACAGTGACAAATGGAAAAACGAAAAATAAGTAAGGCAATGCAAAAATGTTAAAAACTTCACTGAGGTTCTGGGATTACTGTAGTTTCAATGACACCTGGTAAATAATTAGCAGTTTTTTCTTTTAACAGATCAAAGACAGGCCTTGTACTCCTTAATTCAACAAGTGGAAAAAAAAACACACATCAAGACAGACTGAAGCCCAAAGAAAAATCATTTTAAAACTCTTATTTATTCAATGTGCATGTACATTCAGGGGAGTGTGTTGATAAGGCGTCTTTTCTATCTCACAGCGTGTCTTTGTGACGATTTCTAACAAACATATGGGGTGAAGAGAAAGAAACTGACCGAAATCTTCTTGGCTCCATTTGTTCTGCACATCCCCAACAGGAGGAGGAGGAAGAGGAAGAGGAGGAGGAGGAGCTCACCTTCCTCTCATCTGTTTACAACACTTTATACCTTATGCAAACATCCATGTTTTCAAGGTCAAGTGTGTCACTCTTTCAGATGCACCATCTGCCCTGGGTTTTAGACACGTTGTAGTGGCTTACATCAACTTTGGTTTTTAATGAAGGGGTTGTGGTGAAAATCTCTGTAGGCTACATCTGGTAAAAAAAACAACAAAAAAAAACGCTCTGGATTCACAGCCTGCCTCTGATATGGTCACATAATGGTGAATAAAACCAACATAAAGACTTTTAGGCACTTTTTTTTCACAAAACATTTTCCCTCCCTCTGTGGCCGTGAAGCAGTAAGAGTCAGTGGGACTCAGCTATTCCTCTACAGTGCAAATCTCTCATAAACAAGTATTTCATACAATATACTGTACAATTTACTCTTATACATACAACATACAAAAATAGGCTCCTTCAACATTTATCAGGTGACTAATAATGATAACTGACATATAACTAATAGGCTACATGTGCTATAACCTACTTGATCTGATCCACAGTCAACTGTTATTTGCATGCTTCTGACATGAGCCATTAACAAACAGCAAATGCCCTGAAATATATGAATGTGTGCAGAAAGTTTAGGTAGGATTTAACAAACCAAAGTGTTAGTTTAATGAAAAGCAGAAGGACTCTAGAGAGGTGAGTTGATTTGTGGTGTTGCTTCACTATGACTTTAGCTGTCCTGGATGGCAGCAGCTTTTCAGATAAATTTGCTTAAAACCAAAATGGTGGTCAGAACATTTAGCACAGTCTGACAGGGTGTGGAGTCACTTGAGTTTTCCACATATTGATAATCCTCCTGGTCAATGTAATCTTCCTCAGAGTCCTCCTCGGAGTCTGAAAACCCGCTTCCCGCGAACCTGTCAGTGGAATCGGAGCAGAAAGTTTTCATGCTGACTTTGATGTACTCGCATATGTTCCTCTCCGTGCCATCGCACACACAAGTGTCTAGCTGTTGCGCTTTCGGTATGGAGCGCATGTTGGCTATCACCCTGCGGCACCCATCCGAGCACCTTTCCCCTCCGAAAAGTTTTCGGCAGTGAAATAAATAATCCCTCATGGCAGAGCTGCAAGACAGGTCCTTCTCACACTGCTCCCGGGCCTCCGTGCAGCCCATGGTGCTGGTCCGCGGGAGGCACGGCTCGATGGCTTGTTTGGTGCTCCTGCAGACCGAGTCAAGGGCGCAGTCGCAGTCCTCCAGAGCCGGGCCGCTCTGGGTCATGTTGAGCTGAATCAGAGAGGATATGCAGTGACTGGGACACTTCTTGCGTTCCCCACTGATGACAGACGCACAGGCATAAAGGTACTGATCATAAGCGTAATGGCACTCCGGCTCTCCATGGCACTTGAGGATGGCTTTCCAGCAGACCAGCCGACGGCTGTGGTTGGGAGACCCGACACAGAGACCGATGATTAGGATGAATACACTGCATATCAAAACCGCTGTCCGCTCCATCAATATGGCACGACTTGCCATTTCCAGGAAGAATGGATCTTAAAAATGCTTAACTTCATATGGGCTTCTGTAGTAATTCCACCAGGATGTGTCAAAACTGCGTTACTCCTTGATGGTTTCATATCATGTCACAGCTGGTGACTTGAAGTCACTGAGGCGCCACAAAGTGAGCAACAGCTCATCGGGGATGGTCGTAAACAGCCAGTCATGTCAAGATCTGACAAGTTTCAGCGCTGCTACAGAGTTTTTTTTTTTTTTTTTTCCAATCCCAGTTCGTTTTAGAGGCTTCACGTGTTTCTTTTTCTCCTTTACACGACTACCCACAAAGTCTGACCAACTTTAAAAAGTCCACAAAAAGACGTAAAGACTAATTTCCTCAAACTCTTCCAAAAGTATATCACGATATCCGTGTTCCTAAAGTCACTCATCCGCTTCCAGTCCCTGCCCGCATCCACTCTCCCTGCAGCCGCTTTGTAGTGAGGGCTGAGTAGTGATGGGCTGATTAGGTTTCTGCAACAGCCTCGTCCCATTGGTCCGATCAACTGTTGTGATTCTCTCGTCACACGCGGGCAGTGACGTCGGCTACTGTTTTAAACGGAGGTTAAAAAAAAAAAAAACGGAAACTTTCTGCAACAGTGTGAAAAAGACTTGAAATTTCAACTAGGTTTGTTAACATTGTGTTTTATGAGATGAAACGTTACAGTTACTTTTACTATAACTATTCTGCTATTAATGGAGGTTAGCTGTTTTTCATTGCCCAAAAGTGAGTGGGTGTGTGGGTGGATACAAGGATTAAGAGATGTTGAACCATTAAATTAAATCAAAAGCTCTAAAATTCAGAAATGTTGTAATTTTAAAGAAAAAAACAGCCTAAATCATGTATGAGCTCAAAAACAAGTGGGAAGAAATCAATATGATTTAAGAGGAATGTGCGTGTTCAAGACATAAAGGGTCAAAGAGAGAGTTTAAAATCTTTTCCTGATGTTACTTTTTGACTCAATATAGAAAATATTAGCTTCAGCACTTTTTGGTCTTTATGCTATTTTCCTTTTATCCTAATTTTTTGGGGGTAGTTAGACAGAGTTAAGTTCAAATTTGGATTTACAATTTACAGTGAGGCACAGTTTCTTTGGAAATCTCTAGGTTTGTCGTTGTCTCCCCGCAGGGAGAAACGACAGCTGTTATAATACATGCAGAGCTCCCGTCTTACGCTTTTCCCCCACGAAACATAACAAGCCCTGAGAGCATAGCTACACCGCAGCATACGCGTGAACACCACACAGACACATTTGCACACACCAATAAAGACATGACAGCTTAAAGGTTTAAGAACTATGATTTCCAGATATGGAGCTGGGAAAGCACCAGAAGCCTTCACACAAGAAATGTTAAAGAAAAAACACATTTGGTGTTTTGTTTTTTTACTGCCCATTTTGTTCAAGTGTAAGCAAGCTGCAGCGCTTCACCTTTTGGTGCAGGGTATTTCCTATTTCCTTGCAATAACACTTAAGAAGAAAACACAGTGTGAAGAGGGATAACAACTGCAGCCACACACAATGTAAACAAACATGAAGCGTGAAGCCACTAGAAATGACGATAGAGTGGATCAGTCGGGGCCTCGCGGCCGACACAACAGAGTATAGGAGAGAAAAGCGCTCAGTCACTCTCTGTTCTTCTGACCCCGTCACATCACCGCACTATATGACCACAGAGATCTGGCAGCTCTCAGGGGACCCTCAGACCCCTGATTCCAATTAGAGAGATTAGAGAGGAGTCAAGACAAGTGCAGAGGAGTTTCTTAGCCAAACAACCCAAACGCCCCCCTACCCCCTCCCTCCATCTCATCCAGCTGGCATACCAGAGCAACAGGCTGACTGCAGACTCAATTTAGAGCAACATCAAAGTGGAGGTTAGAGAAAGCCCAAATGGTGAACTGGTCAAGGGTCTCCATTAACTACAAAGAGGCTGACATCAGCCCAGACCGCTAAAGACGACATTTAACAGAGATAGATATGAATATGGAGAATGCAATTCTACATGTGTTATACTTTTGCTCAAAGTTTGGGTATCACAAGGCCTGAACAAAGTTTTCTCTTCAACAACGGAGAGCAAACTAAAGAACACACCCTGTCTGCACTTAAATTTCCCTTTTAAGAGGGACTCCATAATGCATAGCAGAACCAAAATCCCATCAGTGTTGGATGTCTGCCAGATAAGAACAACGGCCAGATTCAGTGGAGCCAGCGGCTCTTATGATGGAGCAGGCAGCTGCTCTCCCCCTAACTGTACCTCTTAAATTACTCTAATACATCACTTACACTCTTTACTTCTACAGCCCACCAAACTCCTCAGATTGTACTTGGGGTAAAACATAAGGCCAGTTTTCTTTACAATCTTGTCCTCCATTTATTTCAAACCAGTATCTCCAGATATGCGTCCTGTACATGCGGTTGTTCATGGCGACTTGCATATAATAGGGTTTCCAGAATTGGAATGCGGTTCCCGAGAGCAGATTTGTAAATACTCATGCAGAGACAGACATGCTCTTCAGTTTGTCTCCACTGCTGTCAGAAGTCATTACACACAAGCTGCACTGCCAGAACAATTCACTGAACTTTGTATTCAAGTGCTTCCAAGCCCAGAGAGAGACAGAGAGAGAGAGAGCGAGAGAGAGAGAGGAGAAGGGGGAGGGAGGAAAAGGAGTCAATATTAAAAAGCTGCCAAGTGTTTTTCTGCCTACATTTTTCATTTTTCTGTGGCTCATGGAAACTTCTCAGATGTCTGTCATAGATATATCCACTTTTTTTTCCTTCTTCATTCTTTTCACATGAAAGAAAGAGAATCCATTTGCCTTTAGTGAAAACAAGAATAAAACTTAAAACTTTTTGTTGGTTTAGTCACGTCATAACTATTCAGTTTATGAGCTGTTATGCATCAATAAGTTAACAACACAGCACTACAGTACTTTGGTTTTCTGGTATGCAGCTAAAAGATTAGACAGGCGGGATCAAATCACCTGGATCAAAGCGATTTCTAGTCGTGCTGGCAGAGTAATGTTGGTCGTTAAGTCAACAACTATAAGGATTTCCACAACATTGTATACAGACATTCATGATCTCCAGAGGATGAACCTTTATTGCCATGATGATCTGCTGGTTTTGCTTCTAATGCCCCTGTGAGGTTGACATTTTTGGTTTTTAGTGAATTACAACAAGAACTATTAAATAGATTGTCGTTAAGTTTTGGTACAGATATCCATGATGCCCAGAAGATAAACCCTGATGACTTTGGTGATCTCCTGGTTTTTAGTCTCATTGCCACCATGAACCTTGTGTTTCCATCACTTGGACAAATACCTGCAAAATTGTATTTAGTTAGTGCAGATTAGCTGTTGTTAGCAAGCTAGCATACCAGTCAACAAGATGGTGAACATAGTAAACAAAGACATCAGCATGTTTGTATTGTCATTATTACTATGTTAGCATGCTGATTAGCATTTAGCACAGCCTCATAGAGCTGCTAGCATGGCTGTGGACTGTGGATGTTGTCTCTGTTCTGAGCAGCATCAGCTTTTCTCCCTGTGCTGTCCATACCTCATGCCTTTATCACGCCAGAGATGTTTTAGGATGGTACAACATGTTCGGAGACCAAGTTCATCCCTCTGGGGGAGGCCACTCACCACCGCAGGAAAGGATTTGACTTTGAACTCACAGAGGAGAACAGAGCTACAAGTTCAAACATGGGTCGCTCTGGCTGTAAATTAGCCAAGAGTACTCAGAAAGTTTTAATCGTCAAAGCCAAACGTTTGGCACATGCTATGAGGTTGTGAGGTTGAACAGATAGACAATTGTTTAGTTGTACTGGTTTCCCAATCAGCAAGACTTTCAGATTCCTTTGGCTCGCTTCATGGAACAGATTAACACCACGACAGGGAGAAAAGATGGATAACGTTACAAAAAGATTTGTGTTCTGGTAGTTATTGTTTCACGCAAGGATTTTGTAGGAAAGCAGATGGGGCTGTTAAAAAGATTGGAACAGAGAGTTCGAATCCAGACGGAGAGGTAGACGCTGGTTTTGCCATCACAAAGAAGGGTAATTGATAGTGGGAGCTGTAGTAGATTAATTACACCTGCAGTAAAATCTGGGTTATAAGGGCCATAACGAGCAATGGAAATCTCCCAGGGTTGCTGTGGACAGCAGTATAGAGGTACTCTGTGACGCTGGTCAGGTAATGATAAGATAACAGAGCCATTTCTCTACAGTGCAAAGAGGGGAGGATAATAAAGCCACACAAATTTTGAGGTTATCTGTGTCTAAAGGAGGTCTGTAGCTGTTACAGGGGAACAAAAAGAGACTCTGGAGCAGACAGGAGTTTTAGTTTTTGTTTGAAATGTGACCTCTCCTCTCCAAACTGTGATCATGTATCTCTCTGAGAGGAATTAGCTGCTCAGGGACAGATATGCCACCACATCTCAGCACAGGGAAGCCATTGTTCACTAGATCAAGGCCTTAACAAGACACTTGAAAGGAAGAAAAATGACTAGCCAGCATCCACATAACAGCATCTAGAGAGAAGGAAGAAAGAATTTATACAGTTTTAGTACAGAATAATCAAATGAGATATAGTGAGCTTAAGTTGGATCAAGAGGTGGATTTTTGTTACCTTCAGACAGAGCCAAACTAGGTGTTTCCCCCTTTTTGAAGTCTTTGTGCTAAACTAGGCTAACTGGCTGCTAGCTTTTGATTTAATGGACAAATATGAGTGGTACTGATATTCTCATTTGACTCTCCACCAAAAAGTGAATAAGCATATTCCTGTCAAACTATTCCTTTAAGCCCTCAAGAAACAAACACAGAGAGAGGTTATTATTTCTTAAGAGATATCTGAGATACTTCAGTAATAGCTAGAAGGGATTATTGTGGGATTAATATTCTGGATGTGCATACACACATAGTACAGTCCCACAGTGAAGTTGGAGAAACAGGATACAGGACTGCCAGTTTTCACATTTCCACATTCCACATTCTGTAACTCGGTCTGTCTGGCATCCTGCCGATACGGGGCACAGCTTGAGCTCAGTCTTTAAAGCGTATAGCTGCCGTTTCAGGAGACAGAAAATGAGACGCGACCCACGGCTTCCCTTACATTTTCCTGGGTAATCACAATGTTTGAGCAGAGTTGTCTTTCTGGCAGCCTCGGGAGTTTTCTTAGACCTTCAGACAAGACACAGGAAACGCGTGTGGGCTGATCTATGACATTTTTGGTGAGTGTCAACAGTTGCTGATGCTCAACCCCGGGTGAAGGTGTATCTCTTCCTAGCTCTGCAGAAATGCTGCTCAAGATGCACAATGGGCGTCGTGCAAGAACGTTTTTATATTCTTGTCCTGAAATTCTTTTACTTTTTTCTTGTTAAGCCACTGAAAAAGTGTGTTGTCCCCTTTCTGTTCATACGAACAGACAGGTCTGGACCATTCGTGAATTTGGTTCTTACCTGAGAGAAAATTATAAGTATCAGATAATCGATGAATGCCCTACATTCTCTTACATTGTTCAGAAGTGCCACTAAAAAAATGACAACTGCTTCTTCCATGTGTTGGAGAACCGTGTTACATGGGAAGAGTAACACATCCCTCGTCCCTCTCATATCAAAACATACACAAATGGAGACACATCCAAGAGCATCCTTTAATATAATATATTTTTGTTAAGGACAGGCCTGTAGTTTGGTGGTTAGATTTCCTCCATCTGTACTACGGTTATTGTTCTTAAACATGAATATATGCATATCCTACAAGTGGAAGAAATACTGACTCTAGTCTGGTGGTCAGAGCTCAGATGAGACTGTCTTCAGTGACAGTAACCACATGCATGCGTTTAATCCAAACACACCGCCCTTTGTAAGGCGCAGCATCAGTGGTGGTCTGCTCCAATGTTCCCCATCAACCACACCATAGAATAAATCAAAATAATCTGAGTGGACTGCTCCCATTTTTATTTATAGACAAATACATGTATTTGAACCAAACCAGATGGAACGAAACAGAAGATAAACCTTGTTGGAGGATTCAAGAATTTATTATCTTGTCCTGATGCGCTCAGAATTTTTTTGTACTGATTCATTAGCAGCCAGTTTTGTGTGATAGACACATCCGATAAAGCAATTGGTATGGATAATGTAGGCATCCTATTCATGAACAGATGCTATCACAGGTAAACCTGAGAGAAGTTACTGGACCAGCTCGATGCAATGCAAACATTAAAGTTGCCTTGGTAACATAACATTTCACTTTTTTTGCCCTCTAAACTGCAGTAATGTTTTTTCCTATCCGACTTGGCATCAACAGACAGGTCACAGTCTCAGAACAAGAGTTTTCTCCCGTGTGACAAAAAGGAGTTAAGTAGAGGTTTTCGCACTCTACAACAGTCGCTCAGATGTGAGGTTGAATTTGAGATTTTGAATGAAGTCTTATGATGTGTAGCTACAAGGGAAACGACTGTTAACTCCCAAATTAGAGTATTTGATGGGTTGGGGAGCGGATAGGGTTGGGGATGCATGAAGTATCAGGTACAAATATGGGTCCTCTCTGGAAGAAGGTTGAGGCAGTATTTGGATTAGCAGTTAGCTCCAATCAGGGTGGTCTGGGATACAGAGTTTATGTTTAATTTAAACATAGGCTCTCTGGGTCTGCGCACTGTCACTGTTCTGAGTAAAACCATGCTGATCACTTAAACAAGGGGTGACATGGTAGGTCGGATATGAGCTCTGATTACAGAAGTAAAGGTTGGTGGAGAGAATCTTGTTAATCATGGAAGTGAGCAGCTGAATAGATTTATAGGTATAGTTTTTACGTTTTGGTTGTGAATGACAGTATACTACAGGCACACAATCAGCTGTTTTATTTTCCTATATGTTGGGACATTTTTTTGGATTGTGCTAATAAACATTAACTTATTCTTGTCTTCTGATAGCTTGTTCCAGAACAATAACACCCCAGCAAAAAACATGTATTAGTCTTGACAGAAGATAAGATCATTGTAGTTTCAGAGGCTACTTGAGAAACAGCTATTATAAATCTAACTAAGAATGGCTTGCCAGTTCCTCCAGGACAGGAGTGCATATCCTCTTTCACTCGGTACAGGGAGAAGGACCACCAGAGAATATGATGTTTACTGGAGCCCTGGTGGCCCTGGGGTTAAGGCGTTGAATATGAATAGCAATATCCAAGGTTTCTCCCATCATTTCCTGTCAACTCTCTACTGCCTGCTATCTAATAAAGGGAAAAAAGTGTGCAAAAAAATAGTACAGTTCACGGCCGTGCTATAGCTCTGTAATGCTTTGTATTTAATTCTAACATCAACACGCTAACATTGCTCAAACATGCTAATCTTTTAGCAACCATGATCACCACCTTAGCATAAATTTCTGCTAAATACAAAGTGCAGCTGAGGCTGATGGGAATGTCATTACTTTTGCAGATATTTGGTCATAAATCAAAGTACTAGATAAAATAAATGTATCTGATGGTGGAACATTAATGTCTGTACCAAATTTCCATCCAATAGTTGATGAGATATTTCACTAAAAACCACAAATGTCAACACTGGAGGAAAAAGTCCCAGATTCATCAAAGTCAGTAGGAGTGAGCCTCTGGAGACCATGAATGTCTGATGCAGATTTCATCACGATTCAACTAATAGTTGTTGAGATATTTAAGTTAGAACCAATGTAATGGCCTAACTGACTTTGCCAGCTATAGAGCCATGAACGTGCTTGTTATGGATTACTTATGTTTTAGGATATGTTCCTTTATCTCCTTAATTTCTGGATGAACATGAAATGGAAGATTTGTTGTCTTTTGTGATCTTCCTTTCAATCTGGCACCGGCAAAAGCGAGATGGGCTGCGGAGAGGAGTAGGTTGTTGATTGAGTAAGCTGTCAACTGCAAAGACACATCACAGACGCTCCGCTATAACACTCTTCATCAGAGTGTAAAGTAAACAGAGCCTGTCTGGACACGGGGTGGATGTCAGGCAGACAGTGAAGGGCTACAGCAGGAAACAACAGGCACTGACCTGTCATTGTTAGAAGGACAAAAAAAAGGACAAAACTGTGTTGCACAAACAAACTTAAATGGCAAAGAGGCAAAGAACTGATATATTCTATCATGTTATAAATTAACTTTTTCAGCTGGCACAGCACAAGTAGCCATGACAACATGATTTGGCTAAATTATTCTGGTTACCTACCACTGCTGTTTTAAGCCTGTTATATAATTTTAATCTGACATTGTTCTGTTGTGTCTAAGAAACATTCAACCACTTATTTTAAATTCTTATTTCAATACTATGACAATTATTCAAATCGAGCTATATCATCTCATCTTGTCCGCAGTGCAAACACACTCACCACACACAGTAGCAAGGGAAAAATAAACAGGCTGGGTTTTGCTTTGCCTGCAAAATCTAAATATTGACTCAGTAACCTATAATCATACACAGTCTGAACAAAATCGAAATAAACATGTGCCTGTATGTGTAGTGTTTGTGTGTCTCACGGGCACCAAGACCCTTGAATGCTGACACTGACAAACACACATAAAAAAGGAAGTGGTTCAGTTTTTAGTGAATACCAGACAATACGGATTCCATCCAGCACACTGCAGCAGCATAAATTATTTTCCATTCTCTATATATACAAGAAGTTCCTTCGAAATCGCTAAGCCTTCCATCTCTGATCAAACATCTGCTTTCATTTCACATAATTTAACTTACATATGACTCAAATACTATATTCTCACATTAAGAGGCTTTAAATTGCCAAGACAAGAGTAAAAAAACAGCAATAAAAATTCCATTATGCTCTCAGAAGAGCTTATGCGCTTCACTGCCAAGTTTCCAAGTGACATCAGCAGCCAGCGATCCACACAACGGTGTTATTATTGTGTTTTAATGTTATTAAAATCTCATTAAGTTTCAAATCACCCTTTCAATCAGTTTTTTTTTCCTTTGCTGAAAGCCTCAGTACAATATCAGGAAAGATACAGACTAGGCTGATTTAGGAGACATTGTTGTTCTACGGACCATAATGACTGCTTTCCTAAATAAACTTGATTGATTGAATGAGGCTTTTGTGCTAGCATACTGCTGGATCTTCTTGTTTTTCCTCAGTGAGTCTTTATGGCTCATTAGTACTGTGGTAAAGCTGAAACATTTCTGGCACTACGATGGCCTGTCAGGGTGTGCTGCTGATGCCAGACATCATCAGAGGCTAACAAGGAAATGCAGAGTCTGAGAGAAATTAAAGTTGTTGATGGGCATGGACAAAAAGCTGGTTAGATGAAAAGCTTGATAGCACTCTCATACATTTCAAATAATTATGAAGCTAGAGCCAGAACCTAGTTAGATTAGCAGTGGCAAACAGTAAGCCTGACCCTGTCCAAAATCTACCTACTAGCACCACTAAAGCTCACTAATCTTGCTTGTTAAATCCTCATAAAATCGAAGACTAAAAATAACAATTTGTGCTTTTTGTGGTGGAACTATTACTTGGCTAGACAGAATGAATTTGGTTTGAACCAGACTTAGGTTTTTGTACAAATTACATAAACAAGAAAAAATGTTTATTCTACTTCTCTGGTCTGGTGCTGTTCCGGCATATAAAATAATCCATTAATAGAGACAATTTCATGACATTTCTCAACAGAAAATTTTAACTAAAGTCATAGAATCTAATAATACATAAGCCCATAATTTATGTAATTTTAAACCCACCTCCAACCCCGGATAACTGATATTTGGAACTGACATGCAACACAAAACTACACTGCTACATAAGGGATCATGGCGTCAAGGTGTTTCTATTATTTTGTCCACCCCATTTATATCAGTGAAAGTAGGCTAAATAACAGAAACACCTAATGCAATACAGCTCCAAACGCTACATCCTCAAAAATTATCATACAGTTGAATCAACAACTGTCTAAAACAGATTTAATAAATACTGAACAGTAAAACCTTCATGAAGGAGGATTACAGCAGGACTGTTGTTTTAGACTCAGTTTTATCTAGATGTTCCTAATAAACTGACAACTGAGTGTATATTAGTAATTATCGGTTGTATGCACCGGCTGCAAAGAGTAAGACTGGAATTAATTGGTTGATTTCAGTGCTGTCCTCACCTGTGAACTGATACACCTGGCAGCCTAAAGATGCTCTTTAATTTAACAGTTTTATCATGTATTATTAATATAATCATCACCATATAACATGTTTTACCCCTCCCGTTTTAACATGTAACACATTTACTCAGAGCAATTTTAACTGACTCACTTTGTACTCTTATCTGAGAAAATTTTGACACAGTAGTTTAATTTCTACTGTGGTAAAATGTTTTTTTCAGTCACAGTAGCTACTGACCGTTGACGTGATGACGTCAGAGTAGTGTCTCATCGCCAGTCTCTGGAGTTTCTGTTAGCGTTTATTGCTGCTTTGTCTGAACACAGTGAATGTTGTTTTCTTCATCACAGTGTCTAACTACCTGCTGTACAATTAAACTTACACTAGTTCTGCTCCAGCACTCTCAGCTCTCTGCTCCTTTTACTAATTCAGCTGTTGTTTACGTGCTAGTTAGGTGTGCTAGTTACTTTAGCTTAGCAGTTAGCGCTAGCTTCTGTCCCTCTCCCTCTCTCTCTTTAGCTCGGTGTTTCTTGAGCCAACAGGTGAACTTGTTCATCGGAGTGTGGCGTTGTTGTAACCTCAGTGTAGAAGATTGTTTATGTTTATTAAAACTTCAGTGATGTATGCTGTCTTACCTCCAACACACAGCTTTGTTTATTAACCGGAGCTTCTTTCGTCTGTGCCCGTCTGTGTACACAGCAGGCTTCAGTGTGATAGAGTATTACTCGTGACGTGTAACCAATCAGATCGTGCTGTGGGCGGGACATTGCTCCAGACCACAGATTGGAGACTACAGACCACAGACAGGCAGCAGCCCTGAAGCCAAAGTAGTGTATTTTTAAATTGATTTATTTTATTGGTTGTGGGTGGAAGAAAATAACATTACCAATTTGGTGGGGCATTGCCCCCCCATGCCCATGCCTAGAACTGGGCCCACATCGGAATAATCTTATATGACCTCACTTCAAACATAGTGCGAACGAGTTCACTCAAATTTTGGTGGGGACAATTCTGCATATGCAAACATATGCCCTTGAAATAGGACCAACAAAGTGATTACATTTTGGAAAACTCTGGGTCCATAAAGAAGCAAGTTGATTTGATTTCCAGGCTGGCAGAGTGAGGAAAGTAAATGAGCAGAAATATAGGTGCCCTTGAGTAAATTATGAATCTGCTCAGTGACCAATAGATCACATTAAGGTTGTACATAGCATCTTCCAGGAGAGAATGTGTGTAATATGTGTAAACATCCTGTTATACCTTACCATAAAGTGATTTAACTGGACTTGCTGCTTTCAAACACAATTTGAGCAGATGGTCAATGAAATGACCTTTTTTCAATTTCTGATGGATGAAAGTTTATATGGTGAATGTGTGGTTGTGACGAAAAAGAGGACTTTGGGTGGGAAAAAAAGTATAGTTACGCAATGCCATGCAATGTGTCCAATTTGCAATATTACCAGAGACGCAGCATAATCCTCAACCCACACATGCATACTAGACTTTTGCAACTCAGTGAAGAAAATGAGCATCTTTTCATTTATCTTTATTTAAAAAAAAAATACAGGGTTACAGTCCCTTCAAATAACACACACAGCAATGAGCTGGAAGTGGCACAGTGTGAGGTGGAGTTCGTGGGTCCAGTGAAGCTCATGGTTCCTTCATCAGTGCAGCTGAGGGAATGAGTAGAAAATGTCCCGATAGAGTCTCTTGATTGTGTTAGTTCTGCTCAACACCAGACTTGACCTGCTGTATTCAAAGAGACTGGGGGGGGCTAATTTATTTTCCCAGAGAGTTTGGCAGTCAATGATTACTTTAAACTGTCTTGAGTATGTTTTAGCAGATCTGAGTACCTCATTTGTTATGCTTCTTGTAGATTGAAAGATATTCTTGCACATCATCAGGGGATCCAAGGACCACAGGGACTCGCTGGTGGATAGTGGTGGGCTGGATGTCCAGAACATTCATGGATCCTGTCGTGGCCATGCCTCCTGCCTGCTCCATGATGAAGGCCATGGGGTTGCACTCATACAGCAGCCTCAGCTGAAAGGCAAGAAGCAGAGAGACGAGTGACGAAGGTAGAAGGTACATGACAAATGTGACTTATATGTGCATTTTACAACAATTTAACACAGATTATCTGAAAATTTGAATTAATTAAAAACTTTTTTTGTCCATCTGCTCACCTTGCCCTTAGGACTCTTGACATTAGCAGGATATAAAAAGATTCCTCCATACACCAAAGTACGGTGAACATCAGCTACCATTGAACCAACATAGCGACTGCCATATGGAGCAGAACCATCCTAGAAACACAAATGTTGTGAAGTTAATTTCACAATATTCAGAAAGAAAAAATGTTGTATTCATGTACACAATATAATAATAACACTGGTCACTGGCCAGTTGGGTAGCCAGCTCCACATCTGGCTTTTGTTATGTAATTTAAAAGCACAG
The DNA here is from genome assembly GCF_002814215.2 of Seriola lalandi dorsalis. Taxonomy (NCBI): domain Eukaryota; kingdom Metazoa; phylum Chordata; class Actinopteri; order Carangiformes; family Carangidae; genus Seriola; species Seriola lalandi. The sequence goes on along the minus strand of NW_019525233.1, from coordinate 1,695,811 downwards.
TGACTATAACAGTTCACTTATTGCCATTACCTCTGGGTATTTCTTCTTTTGCAGGTACTCTGTCACATCTGGGTAAAAGTGCTGCGCATATCCTTCATTCAAACTGTAGATTTTTCCCTTTTTCTTAATCTTCACATCTCGATCCACCAAGATGAACTCACCGATCGCCTGCAAAGAAGTGTCAGATTATCAGGTTATTATGATGCGGTCGAACACACGGTGGTATTATCTGCAGAAAAAGAATCACAGCAACAAAGAGACAATATGATATAATAGTTTTGATGCCATCTTACAGGGTCAAGCATGAAGCAGTTGACGCCCTGACCAGTGGAGAGGACCATCATGGTGGCACTTCCATACAGAGCATAACCAGCAGCAACAATGTTTCTTCCAGGCTGCAAAGCATCCTTCTCAGATGGCTCGTCATCTGTGGTCTATGGGACAAATATGTGGAAAAATATAACAACAGGGAAAGGCTGTTAGCAAACCGGTCAATGCAATGATGTAAAAAATTTATTGTGTTTGGAACCAGCATGCAGGATCATAGCTACCAACCTTTTTGTAGATGGCAAAAATTGTTCCAATAGAGACCAGACAGTCAATGTTTGAGGAACCATCAAGAGGATCAAAGCACACAATGTATTTTCCCTGTCAGTTGAGAAAAATAATTTGATCAGTGTCACAGTAATGCTAAAAAAATCTTTTGAAAACCTATCAAATAAAGAGAAATGGCACATATTCACACAGCCATAGAGGCTTACACTGCACAGATGTACATACTCTCTTGTCTGGTTCCACAATGAGGGCCCTCTCGTCTTCCTCTGACACAAGCATGCAGGAGGAGAAGGAAGACTTGAGCATGTTGATGACCAGGTCGTTGGACAGGACATCCAGCTTCTTCACCTGGTCCCCTGTCACGTTGGTGCTTCCAGCGATGCCATATCTTTTTAAGAAAGGAAAAATTAGCAGCCTGAAGTTTTTAAAGCCTAAATAAAAGCTATCCATTTTTATGCAACTCTAAAACACAGTTAAGGAAATGTGATAATTCACATATATTTGTTTTGTTAAGTACCATTTTAATAATTTATTTCCACATTGTGAGAAACGTATGACTAGCCCATTATCTTCTTGACCTCTGACCTGAGGCATTGTGCACAACATGTGCAGTCTTTACCTTTGGCCAGGGGCTAAGTTAAAACTGCTTACTGACTTACATGTCATGCTGCATGCAACTAAAACTATCACTAAAACCAGATGTCAATTCCTATTTAGCACACATTTAAATGAAAGAAAAGCATTGTAAAAGTAATGTTAAAATGGAAATCATTAAACAATAATGACCTTGATTGATTCCTAAAAGTTTCATTAGGTGCATACTGTAGTTTTACCCCCCTCTTTAAACCTATTCACCTTCATGTTCAGATGCATGGCTTTGTTATTTTCCCCACCCTGGAGTACAGAAAATGAAAAAGGAAATATTACTCACAGGTTAGCGATCCCAGCCTTCCTGACAGCAGTGGAAATGGCTTTGACAGCAGTGCAGATGGAGTTGAGCAGGTTAGTCAGCTCACCTGTCCCTTGTGCCTTCCTGCCCTCCTCCAGAACAAACCTGGTGAGGGTCAGCACGTTGGTATCGAAGGATCCTTTGTCAGACATTTTGCTGTCAGGTGTGGGACTGGGACTGGGACCTAATGCCTAAAGTGAAATAGGAGAGCATTGCCCCATAGTTAAAAAGTAGCCTCTAGAACTGAGATAGGGGAAGGGACAGGGGTGTGCAACTCTTCCAACCAATCACAGGTGTCCTTTTTCCTAGTCAGGGAATGATTTGATCTCTTCTGTAACTATGGGTTTAAAAGACCAAAGTTCAAAGATAGTGGACATTTTTTGTGTTAACGTCACAAAGGCTCCAACCTGAATCAGTTGCTCCACACTCTGATTTGAGATTATGTGTTTTTTTTCAGTCAGAACTTAAAAGTGAGCAAATCACTTTATTAATCAAAATAGTTTGATGTTACAGTTGAAATGGCACTTAGTCTCAACACAGTTGACATAGTGTGTGCGTAGTCTGATTCCTTATATCAGATCAACAAGTACTATATGCATCCTATTGTTTTTGAACAGACAAGCATCAGTTGTTTAGCTCAAAGTGCAAAACAATTTATGACATGCTTTATGCCAAAATATACAATTAGCAAAACATTTTCTCCCTTTCCCCCTTGCTTACAATCTTATTTATTATTTATTTATTTAAATAAATTGATGTACAGCTTGTACCAGTCTCAGCATTTCTCTGGACACACTACACACACTGCTTAAAATCATGCCTTTTCTGCATGATCCAAGAAGTGTAAAGTTCAAGTCATGGGACTCATTGTCCTTGTCTACCCTACTTGTTCTTATATAACACCTTTAATTTCACATGTGCTGATAAAACAGTATTTGTGAAGTAATCATCAGCCACATATAGAGGGATCAGTGTTGAATGTTGTCTGCATCTAATTATTAGTTTATGACTGTCTCTGTCCACGACACAAACATGGAAAGGACCTCACATTGTTCATGGTGTTAGTGGACTTACAACATAAGTTGAACTTTGACCTTAAGATACCAGGCATGATAATAGAAAGCGCTATGAGGTCATGTGTGACGGTTACCCACATACTTGCAGACCAGCACAAGAGAGCTACAACAATTACAGACAGATTTTGGTTGGATGGATCCTTTGCTACACATACAAAATGAATAAGTTACACTAACATGAGCCTTTTTGTTCCACCGGGACTGCCACTCTTACTCTAAAGGAACAACTTCGATATTGCTGACCTGGTGTGAAGCGTAAAATGTATTTCTCCACCGTGTCCACATGATGTCACTGTGCAGCTTACATGCTGTGGAATATAAATGAAGTCTGGGCAAAGATTTAATTCTAAGGCGCATGTCACTTCCTGCTGTTGATTTTGCTGTTGAGGCTGTAACTGTAACAATGCAGTTACTTTGTACTGTCCTTAAGATTTCAGCAGCATCAAAGCAGCTCTGGTCCAGTAACATCCTGCAAATATGAACAATATAAAATGATTAAAAAATAAATAAATAAATAAATAAATAAAATATTCGGCTTTAGAAAAGAGTAACTTCAATAATCTCTCTCAATTATGTCACAGAAGGAAAATGTGAATTTAGAGAGTATCATTGGAAAACTGTCATAGCTATATTTAAGTTTGTGTTGAGAAAACTGCATTCAAAAAATAATATATTTTCTATAAAAGGTCATTAAAATATAATATTTGATGTTGGCTAGTCCTCCAGAAAGTTGTATGAAAGCTTCAGAGACAATATAGGGGGAAAAAATCAAGTAGTGTTAATGCTGTGTAATCCATTTAACAGAAGAAAAGACATCATCAATATTTCACTAGGGACCATTCATCACCTGATTGACTCCCACGAGCACCTGCTGTAGGCTACATGTTGATAGCGCTCAGCGCACGCGCAGTAGCCGCCCTGCTCCTGGAGAGTGAAAACTTCTTTCTTCACAGGAGTGGCGTTTCACAGTCCTAAACAAAGGTTTAAAAAGTAAGAAAGATGAATTTGCCATCGTTTTAATATCGACAGGTCGCTGTTCGACATTTGTCGATTGTTAAAGCGACTGTGAGACATTATTTTTAACCTGTACATCACCGAACATTTTGTAGGTGTCCACTTCTCCTCCTGCACAGGTGAGTGACTAGCTAGCTAACAGGTGGATGCGGACTGACTTAATCTCAATTTTAAAGCAGAAAAAACAAAACATTTTGGTCACCATAGGAAGAAGTCAAGTGAGAGCTCTGCAACAGTATTATATTATATTATAGAGTCATAGTTTAAATTTAATTGTGTTCTCTCAGCGTGGCCACAAGGCGTCAGGCTGAGGCAACATCCAGCCGTGCTGCTGTTGATGGAGGGTAAGTGGTGTAAATGTTGCATGCTAATGTGTGTCCCTTTTTATATGACGCATTTTGCACTTATGTCAAATTAAACAACAGACAGTGCAGCGTTTTAGTGATTGTGGTTACAAATGAGAGCAATTCTTTGATTGATTGCATCTTAAAAGCTAAATGATAATGAGAATTCCCAAAACTCCTGCAAATTGATTCCAGCTTGAGACCCATTTAGGCAATGTCTACCTGGGACCCCTTGTCACCAGTGGCATGTATTTGCTAGTTAAGATCAGCTCCTATTATTTTCATATTTATATTTGAGTCTAGCAATTCAGAAGAAAAAAAAAAGCAAACGTTAGAAGTAAGTCTGGAAGAAAATCTTTCTTACCTATACTGGTTGTCATTTTGTGACCATTCAGACTTATCTTATGACTCCCAAATTAGGAACCACAGGTACAGACTTACATTGGTAAGAGATTCTCTTAAAGGTCCCATATTTTTACTTTTCTGGTGTTTCATTTGAAGCTTTGATATCCAGCAGAAGAGATATTTATGCTTGAGGTACAGTTTCTGAATACGAGCTATGTGTATTACTCAGTGGACTGAGCGCATTGATAGTTTCACAGTATTTCTATCACAATCAATAACAGCATGGAAGTCTCACTTCATTATTAGACCTTAAATGATCACAACCCATTGTATAACAGTTTGCAGGAGTTAAGTAGGAATTTTAGCTGCCTAACTTAAATAGTATTTTCCAGAACGTTAAAGCCTTAGTAAAATACATCCAGTATGGAATTATGTGCCAGTGATAGTCACATATGCAGTAGCTTGTTGGCCAAATCAAGCCCTCCAATAAAGTTATTTTGTCCCCTGATAAAAGCTTAAGTTTAGTGTTTTTTAATTAATTTACTATAGATAATAAAAATAAAAATCAGGCTCAAGTAAATCCCATTAAATATGATCTACAGCAGTGTGCCTTGTTCTGTGCCAGGCTATTTGAACAGGTAATGTTGCTGAAATCTGTACTAGAAGTCTAATAAACCTTTGAGATGAACAGCAAGGATACATATTATACTCTATTTATTTTAAAAGAAATAAGTACCACATGAATTCAATACCTCTTCCTATTTTAGTCACCTAAGTCGGTAGTGGCACTGAGCTTATTATCAACAAACAGAAAATGTCAGCTGGGTATTTGACTATGTGCCAAACTTACATGGTCATGCATTAGGGAGAACACATGCAGTGCCCCTGCAGGTCAGTCTACTGTCACTACTGTGTAAGTTAGTGAATGAATCATTGGACGAATGAAAGAGGATATGCGAGTTGCTTTGTGCATAGAAAAGATGCTCTGTATCTAAAATACATTTAAATAATGGCATTTATTTAAGCGGTACCATGTTATTAGGTATTTAATTCAAATTTTTTAATCCATGTCTAACTCATTCGTTCTTTCATTGTAAGTTCCAGATTCTGTTTTTCATGCATTTCTTCTGTCCCTTAAATGCAAACTTGACTCTTCTCTCCTATGTTGTGTTTCTCCCCAAGTCTTTTTAACATTCATCTTGGGAGCAGTAGAAATAGTACTTAGGTTCACTGTGGCTGACTCCAAAGACAGCTTGTGAAACTTATTAGATTTATTGCCAGAGGCTTAATGTCACTTGTTCGCACAGAATCCAGATAAAAATAAAGTAAGTGCCTTTAGGTGTCAATGTGGAGACTGATTGATGCCTTATTTTTAATGTGAATTTCTTTTATATACATCAAATATTTTCTTGCAGATGCACATGTAAAACTTACACTAAATGTTACATAGTCCGTAGGTCATGCTGCATAGTAAACAGATCTCCAACATATTATTAGTGATCTGTGTGTGGCTATTATTTTACAGTCTTATCTAGCTCATGTAATTATTTTATCCATAATAAACATCATGTAACTAGCTTTTTTTACAGGGGGGATTCTTTATAAGTGCTAAATAAGACACTGACAGAACTGGGCCTCTGTGCATTACTTTCACACAGGCCACAAAACCTCCACATGCTGAGAACAGAAGATGCTTACTGATGAGAAAGTGATATGGCAGTGCAATGTGGTGAGTCACTTTTGTGCACTTTGCAGAATTAACTATAATATGTCATGGCCTGGTATAGCATTTCCTTTATGTAAGCATTGTCAGGTTTGTTATTATTGACTGCTGATCCAGGGGGCAGGTAAGAGAGAGGGACTGATGCAGTAGGACCTTGCATGTAAGAGCTAATGATAAAAAGATCTGAAGCATATTTAACCTTCACCATTTTTCTTTTATTTCCAGATCTATTCAGATTTATCCTAACTGGATGCTCCATTATTGATTCCTTCTGAAACATATTCATGGCTCAAGGCAGTTACATCGTGGGAAATGTGTCAGGTAACTATAACTATCAGTATGCTAATAATTTAAATTCTATAATTTTTTAATAATTTGTGCATGATTGTACATTTCTGTATGTGTAATTCACAAAATGTATTCTACCTCTTGGTTTATAACAGTTATAGTGAATGGTTTAAAAAAAAAAACAGAGTGTTGGCAATTTACCGTACAAGTACAGTTATACTTGTTTAATGAATTACAATTTGTATTGTGTCAAGTATTTGGTGAATGTAAAATATTTGTGCTACTTTTGTTTATTCACTGGCTGAAATACTTGGAGGATGGTCTGTGGGTGAGAAAAACTTGCCAAGAGTATGGTTGGACATTTAGAGGGAGAGTTGCACAGTAATTATAGAGTGGGTTCAGTCTATGTAGAGAGACATACCATTTGGAGAGAAGTGACTCCTGAAAAACAGAGTCTACACGATTGGTAAATCCTCCTCTGTCCCTCCTCTTCTTGTGGGACAGACTCGGACAGACTCAGATTATAGTCAAAAACATTTTGAGGTGACAGACGAGAAGATGTGAATAGAAATGGTTGCTGATGAACGAATAACACTGAGGTAAGGAGAGAAAAAAGAAATTGAGAGGATAGAAAGTGTATAGTATAAAGCAATATAAGGCTTAGAGACTGTATATTCCATAGCATATTGTAGTTTTTGCATATACATGAAGAATTAAGAGCATTTTAGATTTTCAATATAAATAGTGTAAATTTAATGTCTAATTTTATAGTTAGTTTTAAACTGAAACTCTTAATATATAGGAGATTTTCTTTACCTATGTTTGTTTATCATATGCAATCAGAATATTTTTGCAGTGTTTGTACAATTTTTTTTACCATGCAACAGTAATTGTTATTATTCCACTTTTGGTCTACTAGGTCAAATCACTGAAGTGTATCTTCCTAATTACCTTGGGATTGACTACAGTTATCAGTCAGACGCAGACTACCTCAAGTGTGTGGACAATTTCCAAAACGGCACCACCATTAAGCGGCTAAGCCTTAAGAGGAGGCCCAGAGCGGCCGTCAATAATGCAGAAAAAACACAGAGAGGTATTTCACCCAGCCAGTGGCGTTCTGAAGAATCCCTTTCATCATCTAGCACGGATGGCACGAGACTACTGGGCATGTCTTCGACAACCAGAGGTCGACCACCACTTCCTCCACCACATGGTTCATCCTTGGATAACAAGCTCTCAAGGAATGAGGGCAAGGCAATGTCACAAATACTTACCGAGTCAAAGCCTCAGCCTGCTGCAAGATGTCTCGCTTTACAAAGACAAAGCCCCGTAGTGGAAAAGAACATGATGGAGACCCATAAGCACTTGGAGCAGGAGGTGACCAGCCAGCCTCCACCTCAACCCCACCCTCGTCGACGACTGGCCAGCTTTGGGGGGGTAAGCTCCCCTGGGTCGGTCTCCCCCTTCACTGGCCTGGGGGCATATAATCAGAACAACAATGGGAACAAGCCTAGTGGCACAGGGGGTGATATGCATGCCCACCTTAGCTCGTCCCTGGGCAGTAGAGGCAGCACAGGGTGCCTGAGATCGAGCCCGCAGAGCTCTGGTAGCAGCACTCCAGTTACAGGTCTTGGCCCCATGCACCTGCAGCATGTCCGTGATCAGATGGTGGTAGCTCTGCAAAGGCTGAAGGAGCTCGAGGAGCAGGTGAAAATCATTCCTATTCTTCAGGTAAAAATCTCAGTACTTCAGGAGGAAAAGAGGCAACTTGTCTCTCAGCTCAAGACCCAGAGTGACAACGAGGAAATGAATGATATGATCTGGGGGAGAGCTCATAGCATGGAACGGTCTGATATTGAGAACAAGGTGAATACTGAGGAGGAACTGAAGAGCATAGTGCAGAGTGACCCCACAGACGTCAGGGAATTCAGGAAACTGACTGAAGAGATGCAGGCATTGGAAAGAACCATCAAGGGCAGACATTTGCAAGCATGGCATGGAAAAAGCCATAGCCCTATGCATGACAAGGTTATCAAGTCAGTCACAGTTGGAATTGATAAAGATATCTCATTTAAACACGCAAAAGAAAACAAATATGCACACACTGATCAGGTAGAAACCAGATCCGTTGCAACAGAGGTATCTGAAGTTAATCTTGGAATTTACACAGAACGGGAGGCAGAGCTTGATGCCCAACAACTAATAATTGGTGCCCTGAAGGAGAGAATTTCTCACTTGGAAGCAGAATTAAAAGAATCAGCCCTCCAGACAGAGATGAGCCGTCTCAAACTGGAGCTTCAGGCTGCAGGAGCTAGGAACCGAGCTGACAAAGCATCTCTTGCTAGACCATCCACTGCGAGCACAGGCATCGAAGCGAGGCCTCACACTACAAGCCAGGGAGTGGGTAATCACACAGAGGTCCAGGATGCCAGCACAGGGGAGACAACAGAGGTGAAGACTGTTGGAATATCTTGCCGTGGGCCTGAGCTGAAGAATGTTTGCACAGGACCAGATTTACCCATAAGCCACTGGGAGGTCAGAGAGCGAGTTGAGACCAGGGAAAAGGGCGTCGGGATCCAGATTTTTACAAACACACTAGGAGTTGGGACGGTGATAACGTTATGTGATGCAGAAACCAACACAGAGGTACCAGTGGAGAATCTGGGATCTAAGAAAGGAAAGACGAAGTATCATTCAGTGGCTTGTGGGGACTGTTCTGTTGATGTGATCATCTGTGAACCAAAGGATCTGGTTTCTCAAGGTATGACCACAGATCCAATCAGAGGAGTTGATCTGGGAATCATGGCGTCACCCCAAACAGCTTCACAGCGTACCAACACTGTTTCCAGCTCAGTGTCTCGCTTTACTAACACCAGAGATGCCTTCAACACAGACTCCAGCACTAATACTCTCCTCAGTACCCAGGACAAGCACACCAACACCACTCAGACTGCTACTAGGACTGTGTCTGTGGGGAACAGGGTCAGAGACATCAAATGCACCCCAGAGACCCGAACGATCGGTGTAGGAACTACAAATCTGAAAGGAAATGCCCTAAATCAAACACCAGGGACAATTGCCAAGGTAACCCGAGACACTGGTGTTGGGTTCACAAGCATCAATGAGAATTTCCTGGTTGGACTGAAAACTCGTAACATGGCCTCTGGACCGTCCCACCTACCTGACCCCAACAAGACAAGAAGTATCGGTGTAGGGGAGGGGAGGATACGAGATTTTTCGGTTCCAACTAGCACACCTGGCCAGAGTTTCCACCAATCTGCACAGTCCCAGTGGGACCCTGAGCTTAACCATTACATAGAGAAAATGCAGAAGCTCCTAGGGGAGCATGGGGACCTGCTTACAGAGGACTGCACTAAGCACCACAGCAGTCGAGGAAATGACAGCTCTAAGATGCCCTACAGTAATAAAGCTGCAGCACAAGGAGGAACAGAAGTCCATCGTTTAGGTTCTCAGCCACCAGGTACTGTATGGATTAAGTTAGTTATAAAGGTACCCTTTGGATTTTTTTTTTTTTTGGAAGAGCAGTTTGGAAGCCACTAACATGCACGTTTACATTGGCTATCACTCTACGTTTTCCCTTTGTTTGCTGGTACAATGCTACAGTTCTTGGCATCTTAGTTCCACTAATGCTCCTTCAGTGGAACAGCATGAAACCAAGTTACCCAATATAGCTTGCTAAACACAAGCCGGACTGTGTATCAGGTCATCTCTGTGGTTGCAAACAAAATGGAGACCCAATCATCACTAACCTTCCTCCATAGTGCCACTAGTGGTCAAAAGCACCTCTAGGCACCTTTTTAATGGTATATTGTTATCATGTAATATATTGTAAGTAATATCTGTTATGTCATGTTGGTACCATTCCAAAAAAAAAAAATAAAAAATGCACTAATGTCCTCTGTCTTTGCCACAGTCAGCAGAGAGTTTCAGTCTCCATCTCAGCTTTCAGTCGACTCTTCTAAATGTGACAAAACAAACCCAGGAATGTGCCAACAGGGTGGAAATGAATCTGAGGTGAAAAGAATGATACAAATGTTGGAACAACAAGCGTCCTCAGCTCTGCAAGGTAAAACGTGTGCGTGTGTTAATGTGTTATGACCCTAAACAATCATGTTCTAAGTTTATCTTCATTAGAAACACAGTAAACGTGAGGTGGATAAGAAGAGATACCGTCTGTGCAAAAGTAGTTTAAAAATATTCATTTTCCAGACCACTCCTGAGGCCCAGTTTAAACTTGTGTTAGGTCTAAAGGAAGTGGCTGCCTTTGGCTTGGCAAGTTTGACTTTATGAGGGATACACTTGCAATGTTTGGAATGATATCTGGTTTTGGAAGGCATCTCATACCACATAGCAGTTTGTGGCTGTGAGTCTAAAATTGAATTGCTTCGTAGGAGGATCTGGTGTCAGAACACTTTCTGTTTTTAAAAATGAGGTCTTCAGATTTGTAAGCATATATAAAGCATCATGAATATATCTGCACTAAGTCCTTCCAAGATTAATCAAGTGGGTTTGTATCTGTTATTCTGTATGTTTTGCATTTAATAAAATACACTGCAGAAGGCAAGTGTTGGGTATGTTAAAAATTCAGAGGCGTTTGCTCCATCATTGTTTATAGACAGATCAGCGAATTCTGTTGTGCTGCGGTCTGTGATGAAGAAACAGAACGGTGACCAAGGCTGTAGCAGCAACAGGAAGAGCATGAAGTTTATGAGGGTGACAACGGGGTAAGCATCCAACGTCTAAACTAATAATTTACTGCTAAACACTGCACTTTTCATTGTTGTTTTTTGTCCTTAGACTTGACCCCATGCCATCTTACGAGCTCTCTGTCGGTGAGAGAGTTAACTCTGAGGAAGCGGAAACGAGAGGAAACAAAAAATTTAGGGAAGCAGCTCAAGGTGGAACGCAAGCAAGAAAGAGCAAAGGTGGCTCCAACAAGGCATCGAAAGGGTCTGCAAAATCACACACACAACAGAGGTAATGTAGGAGTCTAAAGGGTTTTTAAGCCAAATAATCTCCCAGCTGAATAAGATTTCTGCATTAAAAAGCCTTACCACATTAGTCCTGATATTTTACGGTGTGAGTCTGACTTTTGAGTCGTCCTCCTAAGTCTGAATTTGCACTCTGTAATTTATTTACTGTTGTTTCTTTTAGGTGTAAGTTAAGTGCAAAGATTATCTCTGCCTGTCAAGCCTTAAAGATGCACCTGAGTGATGAGACAGCTTTATCCAGCAGGGAATTGGTATGTTTTGTTCACCATATTCACTGTGAGAGCCATTGAAGGTGTGTGTATATATGTATGTATATGTATGTGTGTCTGTGTGCAAGTTTAATGGTATGTGGGGAGATGCCTGGACAGGGTGTGTTCAAGTATGTCATTTACAAAGAAATTACTTTGGCATTGGACACAAAAAAGCAAAGGGGTGTGTCACTCTGTAATTTTCTGCCGTGGCATTTTTCCTGAACTTAGAAATTATAATATTTCTTAGTGAAAGAGACTCCTCTCATTCGCAGTAATTGGGTAATCAGATACAGAGACAGGGAGATCAATAGAAGAAGTATATTGAAAAGGAAAATCAAGATAGATCCCATTATGAAACTTGAAATACTTAAAGAAAATACACTCAATATGCTACAAAGGTTTTGCTAATTCAAATGAAGACAGATTCCTGAGTCTCTTCTTTTATGATGTTGTTTTGAAGATTTTTATAGTGAGTTGTTGCTTTATTATGCTCTTTGTCTGTGTTCTTTCAGTCACATCCCTGTAATTACAAGATGTACTTGGCAAAAATTGTTCTGTACACTGAATTATGGAAACTTGAATGGCATTCATGAGGATGCATAAGCTTTTTGTTTTGTTTTTTTTTTTTTACACATATTTTTTATTTTTTATTAGTGCCACGGGTGCTCAGCTCCGAGGCACTCCTCTACAGCTAGAATAGCTGAGAGGAGAGGAGTCTATTAATATTCTGTTTCGGGTTTATTATTCTTCCGCCAAATTTCGGCGCGTAACTCGTCCTGCAGCTTTGAGAAAACCCCGGTAATATATACATCAAAACGTGCGTCTTGATCCCGAAAGGGGTGCTATGACTTTTGGTGTTAAAATTCCAATTTTTCCCAAAGTTATTCCCAAAAAACTGGGAATAAATAATGCATTAGAAATGCATTGGAATTTTCTTTAGAAACCCACCTTTTTTCTACAAAATTGCACCTTTTTTCTGAGTCGCCCAGCTCTCTCATACCTGCACGTAGAAATGTGATTCAAACTATAAAACGGAGGAAAACTTCTGCTCTCTCAAAAAGACAGGAACTGTTTTTACATAACATGTAAACTTTTCAAACTGTGAGCACTCAAAGAAGGAGTGCAAATCACTTTTTCTTCAAAGTTAGAGTGAAAGCGTCAGTTGGCTAGAGTGCGTGAAGCAGTAAAAAATAACCTTTATTTTTATTTTTAACTCGAGCTCGCGGCCAAACCGTAAAAAGGAGACAAATAATTCTTTCTGAAAATGTAGACATAGTTGTTGGGATTCATAAAATGTAACTTTGACAGGCAGGGTCTGCACAAAATTTAAACGGGGGTGCCGAGTCGGGCAGCAATACCTGTCTCACTCTCATTGACACCTAATGTAATCGTCTTTTTTTTTTTTCAAAAGAATCTCACTCTGTCTTCGCACTGAGCTTACTCACTCATTTTAAGGAATATCTGAATAAAATAGAGACTGTAGAAACTTCTAGCTTCAGTGTCTGGCACGGTCTTTTCGGTTTATGAAAAGAAGTAACGGTTTTCTCATAATTTGCAGTTGTTTGAAGCCATGTAGAAGCCAAATTCTGGGCAGATTTTCGTATTGCCATGGCAACGGCAGCTCCTGACCTGTGTGCGTGCGTGCGCCTAGCAACCAGATAACCAACTCTCCAAGCTCCGCTAGCTTTACATTAGCCGCATGTTATGTCTTAAATATCGTCACCTTCCTAAAATAATGGCCTAAGTCATGTTTTGACAAAAATGTTTTTTTTGCCTAAA
>NW_019525233.1:1675794-1682111 GCF_002814215.2 Seriola lalandi dorsalis | reverse complement strand
ATCTAATGTCAGTTACTGTTACAGGTCTATTATACACTGGTAACACATTTTGTACCCTCTGGGGTTCCTCGCGTCCAAAAAAGGACACACAAAGAAAATGCTATAAAATCATCATATATCAAAATTTTTTTCTGCTTTTTTTGCATAAATCTCTTAAACCACTTCAGTTCTACCAAATGTTTATTAGTTTTCAGGATTTTAACCCTTTAAATGCCAGTTTGAAGACATGTTGCCTATTGTTTTATTAAAAAAACCAACACAGAATATGAGATATTTCCCACATAATACATGATGGAGGGATGTGACATTGTTTTATATCAGTCTTTTATATCAAGACATTTCTCAAAACCAGAATATGATCAGGGTGACTTTTGAACACTGGAAATAAATCATGTACTCATCACGGCAGTAGCCCCCGTGGCACTCAAAATTTCCCTGGAATTTTCTAGTTATTATTATTCTTTGTCCCTTGCAGCATGACTGTCTACAAACAGTCCAGCAGGAGTGGTTCTCTGTGTCCAGCCACAAGTCAGCAGCTCCTGACACCGTGGACGACTACTTGTCAACGTTTCGGGTCATTTCACCATCAGTATTGCAACACGTTGCTAATATGGCTGACGGCAATGGAAACACAGCTCTGCACTACAGCGTGTCACACTCCAACTTTGGCATTGTCAAGAAATTGCTTGATGCAGGTACAGTAATACTCACAGGGCAACTAGAGGTCATTGTGTATTCTAACTTTACTTTTTCTTTTATGTAGGAGTGAGAATTTGTTTTTTTCTGCTGTTTGCACTTAAAGCACGGCTAAAAAAAGGTTACAGGAGACTTATCCTGCTGGTACTCTTTAACCCTGTGCTACAATAACTTTGCTTTTGAATAGAATAACACAACAATAAATGGCAGAGAAGTGATGCATCCTGAACGATTGAGCAAGACTGCACAGAGGCCAGTGAATTCTCTGGTTCACTGTGTTATCTGTCAACATTACTATGCTTCCCAATAACCACTAGGGGGCAAATCAGCAAAAAATTTGTGACTTTTCCTGTGTATCATGAGGTCCGATTGTATCTGAAACTGATGTGTGTAATGTACAGTAATATTCCACCATTAAATTAATATCTTATTTCATTAATATCTTATTGCTGTGGCTTCACCCAAGAGCATTCATTTTAAACTGCTTTCACGGACAATTGACAATCAGCAGTTCAGTAGAAATCATTATCTCACATTACTGCACAGTTTGAACTCATGATATACAATATAACAGCAAATAAAAAGATATTGCTAAAATGAAACCCTGAAAAACAGGATGAATAGAACACATTTTTTTACTTTTGCATAACCAGTTTCGCATAACGAGTGACAAATTAGACCACATTACTGTATTGATCATCAGGCAGTTGTACTTGTGCAACAGCGGTGCCTCTTTATGCACTATTCCAACTTGAAATGAAGATTTACTTTAGAAATCAGCCTTCAAAATCATGAAGAACTGTTCCAACCTTTTTCTCCAGCTGTGGATAGGTTTGAAAGGGAACAAAAGTTCATTGATATACTTCAGGGCCAGTCAATTCAGAGGCTTAAATCAATATAAAAATGGACTGGCAAACACTGAATAGGTGTAATGATGGACATATGTACTCTGTCTTACTTTCATCTAAAAGCCTTGCTAGAGTTTTCAGAAGTGAGCTCAGGCTTACCTCTTTCTCTGAGGGTTGTCTCTCTCTCTCTCATTTGTCTAAGGCCAGATGAACAGAGACTTATAATAAGCAAAGGTACACGTTTTAAGGTTTTGCATCACTGAAGTCTCTCAAGAATTGTTACTTTTTCATCTGAAACCTCCATTTATTCTGTATCTGAAAATAAGAGGAAAATGGACCCTGTTTGATAGTGTGTCAAGGTAGTGTGATGCTTCACATAATGCACTGAGTGAGTGTTTTAGCAGCTGAAATTTCAGCACTCTCAAAGTGCTTGCCTTTGAGAACTCTTAATTGTGCTGCACAGCAAAGAAACCATAGGTATTTGAGAACACTTTGATGTCCAAGTCTGAAATGTGTTTGCATCATTGCTGCTGAGCAGTTCAAGCACGGATTTTGAGAGTACTGACATGTTTTCCATGTCTATGAGTCTACACCTCTTTTTATGACTGACCTTTTAATGTAGAGCCGTTTTATTTTTCAGTAGTAAACTTGGTACAGTCAGTGTAGCTGAAAAGAGTTTGCAACCTTCAATAAGTAATTGTAGACCTTTTTTTTTTTTTTTTCTTGCATCTTTTTTCTTCCCTCTCTTTTGTGTTTTCCGCTGACTGACCACCACACAGAGGTGTGTAACGTGAATCAACAGAACAAAGCAGGCTACACACCCATCATGCTGGCTGCACTTGCAGCTGTGGAAACTCCAGAGGACATGAGAGTTGTGGTGCAGCTCTTCACAAAAGGAGATGTCAATGCAAAGGCCAGCCAGGTGAGTCAGTCTTTCCTCAGGTAAGGCTAGTGGATGTAATGTCCTGTTGACAGTTTGTTTCACTATGGTGTCTCAAAGGTTTTGATTGTTTCATATATACTCTACTATATATGGATGTTTTTTTTCTTTCGGATTAATGTCCCTCACTTGTAAATAACTTTGGGTAAAAGTGTCTGTCTGCTGAACGAGTAAATGTACATGTACTAATTGTGTAGCTCAGATCTTGTGTGTGATTGTCAGGTAAGTCAAAAGGTAAAAGTGAAAAATTGGTAAAACCTGTGGGCCTATCAGGAGCCAGTTAGTCAGTTGTCATCATTGCATCTTTTTTTTTTTTTTGTGCTTATTTTGTACATTTTCTATCATTGTAAAGTTCATGATTAAATAATAAAGTTCATATTTACTGCAGCTCTCAGACTCACTCATAACCATTCAATTCAAAGCGTGGCTATTACTGAAAATTATTTCATGCAGGACTGAATTTGGCCTCGGACATAAACCTAGAATAGAAAATATGCAGTTTTTATGGAAATACTGGATATGCTATCTAAGTACTTTTTGTATTTTTGGTAACACTATTTTCTAAATCCATAATTTCCTTATACATTACTCAGAAGTTGTTTATTTCTTACTAAGTGGAGAAAGGTTTATTTTAAATCCAATTAAATATTAATTCATTCAGTATTAATTTATCATTGGAAACTCCATAAATGTTGAATTGTATGCTGTCACATTTTTTGCATGTTCTGCTGACCTGTCCACTGACAAAAAGACCTGAGGTTATGTGGGAAATTAATTGTAATTTGAGATGTATCGACTCAGCATCATTAACCCTGTTTCCTGTGTTTGATCCCTGCCGTCTGCCATCCAGGCCGGTCAGACCGCTCTGATGCTGGCTGTGAGCCATGGCAGAATGGATATGGTGCAGGCTCTCCTGGCACAGGGGGCGGAGGTCAATCTCCAGGATGATGAGGGCTCCACTGCGCTGATGTGTGCAAGCGAGCATGGCCATGCTGACATTGTAAAACTACTGCTGGCGCAGCCGGACTGTGATGCCACCCTGACAGACAGTGTATGTGACTCACTGCCGACACTGTGCAGCTTCTGTGAGCCTGGTGGCTTCAAGCTGAGAAGCTGAAACACTCGAACTTTCTCACATATTCAATTATGAAAGCAGACAGCAATTTTTAATTTTTTTATTTTAAAGGAATTCCATTAAAATGTCAGGGAAACAACGGGGTTAGAAGTTCTGTATAATTAAATATGTACTGTCATAATGTGTATGATTATGTGTGTTAACAGGATGAAAGCACAGCCCTGTCCATCGCATTGGAGGCAGGACATAATGACATCGCAGTGCTCCTTTATGCTCATGCCAACTTCTCAAAGGGACAGACAGGGGTATGTGGGTCGGCATTCTCATAGCACTGAAACTAAGTGTGTATTCAGGTTGTTGTTGTTGTTTCTAACTTTTTTTTTTATCATGTATGTCCTTGTGTTTGTGTCTCAACAGGCAGCTGCTCGTCACAGCGGAAAGTCTCTCTCTTCCTCCGACGCTAGAAATATTTGTGAATGATGTGACGACCCCGAGGCCTGAATGGATTCTTCATGGATCTTTTTTACGAGGTGATTCAGTATCGAAGCCCCCATAACAAAAGAGGTGGGGGATCAAACTTACCAAGTTAGTCTGATGGATTCTTTAACATCATCATTCACCAGTTGACAGAATACTAGTTATTATCCAGTGATCTGTATAATGGCACAGTGTGTATTATATTATAACTCAGCAGGTAATGTATGCATGGCAGAGTATAGCACTAGTTTGTATTCATAAAATTTAAGTTAATGTAATTATATTAATTGTCAAAGGTCCTTTAATCATTTTAATTTTCTTTTTGTAAATAATATTTATAATTGCAATATTTTATGACTGCAAGAATAAGAAGATACAAAAATAATACAGTACATTAACATCAAACTCAAGTATGTAAATTAATTTAAAAAAAAAATGGATAATAAATAGCTACAAATAGGAGAAAGTAAATTAAAGACTTCCAGATTTTTATTGTAATGTATTTGTATTTATAAGTTGATACTTTGCTGTATCTCTACTGCTTTACTAGACGAATCATGATGCATGATAAATATTTTAAACAAATTTTAATTTTGTCATTTTTCCAAACATAAAACTAAAACAACATGCAATTACAGCTGCAGAGCTTCTTTTGCTAAAATTCATGGGATATGTTGTTGCTGATAACGTGAAGGAATATTTCAGCACTTTGGGAAATACGCTTATTAGCTTTCTGTCTGTTAAAGATGAAGGGAGCTTGGTTGTTGTACAGACCAAACAAATGAAATGTAATCTGTTAATGTGAGCTTTAGAGGTGCTGGTAGGTGGGTCTTTTTACCAGACTAGTTGTTTCCACTCTTTATGCTACGCTAAGCTAATTGTCTGCTGGCTGTAGCTTTAGACAGACATGAGAGTGCTGTTGCTCATGTCATCTAACTCTCTGGAAAAAAAAAAAGGCGAATAAACAAATTTCCCAAAATGTTGAACTACTCCTTCAAGTGGCATCTATATTATAATGTATTGGTTTGCCATTGATGAAGGCTGGACAGCCGAATGTTTTCTCCTCTGTGAATAAAGTGACTAATCATCACTGACTCCAACGCCCTCTTATCATCATAAGTATTTCTTTCAATTGGATTTGATTCAATATTTAGTAGTTTATTTGTAAACTTAAATTCCCAAATGAATGTGTATTACAATTACAGTATGTATTTGATAAGGTAATACACATTTTATAGTTACACATTTATTGTATCTATTTCATGAAGGGAAATTAATTAAACTTTAAAAAACAGCATTGTCTGTTTCTACGCTGGGTAAGGGGACTTAAAAAATGTTGTTTTTTGTATGTGCCTCTCTGCTGCTGGCCACAAATCAAATGAAGCAAAAACACCTCCAAAAAAAGTACAGTCTTTGATAAATTTGTAAACTCTTTTCTGGGGCCTTTTTTTTTTTCCATTCAAGAGGTTTCAATTTCAGCAGGCTTCTTGGATGAATGTATCTGACATCTCTCTTATTAAGTAACTGGAGCAGTTGAGAAAAACGCCTGCTGAACCTTCAGTGGGTCATCAACACTTCTTTCCCCCATTTTCCAGTCTGGCAGACACCAGTTTGATTCACCCCTTTACACCCAGCTCTCTCTTCTCCTCTGAGACAGAAATTACTCACCTCTCTCACCTCGCCATTTCTTCCACCGCAGCAGGTATTGTCCTCTGTGTTTCATCCTGTTCCTCACTTGTCTGACTGTTACATTTTTTTTTAATTGAACATTCATTAACTGTTTCATAAGGAAAGGACAGCAAGATGCTTTAACTTGTTAAAGCATTCTTGGCTCTGTCCATATTAGTGCACCATTGCAGATTTAAACTGAATTTAAGCTTTGAATAAGCTGTGAATCATCTATCAAACATCAGAATAACCTGCGTTCTGGTACAGTCCAGGCTGAGGGTGTGTGGGGTAATCATTCAATTCTGCATCAGCCCTGCAACTGAGAGACTGTCACTGTTTAATTTTACATACGGACACTGATGGTGAATGAATATCTGATAAGCTATAAATTATAAGAAATGACAGCCTATTTTTTCTGAATCAATCTCTCAGTTTTATCATCTGACAGTGAAAATTCTGTGCGTTTGTTTTCTGCGTGTACATAATTTACATTTTTGCTTTTTAAAAGTGGTGCTTGGGTGTAGAAAGAGAGATGGAAAGCTTCCATAAAAAGACAGGATAGATGTATAAAATTATGTTGTCATCCTTCCCGGTGCACCCCCCTACCCCTGTC
>NW_019525233.1:1648761-1675774 GCF_002814215.2 Seriola lalandi dorsalis | reverse complement strand
CCCACCCCCCTCCGCCTCCCCGACGTATCACTGTGTTCCATTACTGCGAGCTTGTGCATGCGTGGCTGAGAGCACTGAGTCATTTCCCAGCAACAGCAATAAAACACAATGATATACAAGGTCCACCATCAAAATTTGCTGTTGCCATGGTAACAGCGGTTTTGAGCAAGTGGTTCTTGAGAACATAATACTGACATGATGTCTCTGTTTCACTGCTAATACAGTCACATCACATTCGGTCTCTTATTATTTCAGTAGAGACTCCGCTACACCTTACAACTTATTAGAACGGATTGTCATGTGAGCCACATTCGAAAGGAGAACCAGAGGAGAGCTCCCATTTGTTTTTCATTTCTTAAAACGGTAATAAATGTCATATGAAGCTTGCATGCAAGGAAATGAGTAGTCATAATATCATGCAGATTATCACCCAGCACACTGAGCCAAGTTGTACCATCAACAAACAGGGTTTCAGTGTGCACAGTCCTACTGTCTACACTCCAGTGTGTTGCAT
Organism: Seriola lalandi dorsalis; assembly: GCF_002814215.2. NCBI lineage: Eukaryota > Metazoa > Chordata > Actinopteri > Carangiformes > Carangidae > Seriola > Seriola lalandi. The sequence continues at coordinate 1,675,260 of NW_019525233.1, read as the reverse complement.
GTTCATGACATCTACTGGCTAATGATTAATTTGCTGCCTAATGATTTATTATTTTAAGCCTGCAAGTGGTCCAGCTTTTTGTGTATGTTTTGTGTGTTTAAAAGTTCTTCACTTCTTCTCACTGTAAGACACAATCATGTCCAAATACAGCTGATACAGACCACTTGTGTTACATAGTTGGCAACTGACATTTTTAAATGTGTCATGTCATGAAACTGAATCCTGCTGTGAATCCTTACATAATAATACAAGAATTCATCACAGCATACAGATGTTAATGAAAAAAAAATAAGTTGAGAAATGAAGACTTTGGCTGATTTACGGTTTTCTTCTGGCATCCTGAAAAGACACGGCAACTTAATGAGAGGGAAGTTTGTGAGTGTAAGTTTTGGCTCAGTGTGGAAGAGGCCTCAGAATGAACTCATTCAACTGCAGCACCATAAGATGTACTGCCATTTGGTCCAGACATTTAGAGCCTTTAGTTTCATTCAGATACCCTGAAAATGTTTACTTAAAGTGGCTATAAACAATATTTTCATAATAAACACAGATCCAAACCCCACAGAGAGTTATCACCTCTCTCTGCTGTTCCATCCAGCAGCTCTATAGAGCTTTATAGCTTCTCTCAGCGCTGGTTGGGATCCAGTCTCACCACTGTTTAGCAAAAAAGCTTCAACAACCCCTGTACACCGACTTCCCAGCACAGCTAAGAGCAGAGCTATTAGAGAGCGATAATACTGAACTTTACATTCATCAGGTAGCCAGAAACATAACACCAAGCCAATACTAACTGCTCAGTGTCAGCTAGATGTGTAAACAGGCAACTGTTTAACAAGTTCACCAGGGGTGATAATAAAAGGTGATAATATGTTAAGTGTTGTGTTCACAACTTGTTTCCGCCGCCCCCAAGTGGCCCAAAAATTAAACCACACTGACACAGTTGAGTTGGAAGCAGCTTGAGATTGAGATTTTTTTTTTTTTTTTTTTTTTTTTTTTGGTGTTGAACTTTTTATAAGTACAAACTAAGGATTTCCCTGCCAATTTTGATAATATTTAATGGTCTAGAGAGATTTGAAACCACATTTTCAGAGGCTTTAGATTTAAAAGATCAGTGTGTTTGATACAAGTATATTTAAAATGTTTGCTTAAAGCAGCTTAGTCTAGCTACAGTAATGCTGGAAGAGTATGAGAAGTACACTCTGTAAAAGTTAAGTATGACAAATGGTCCTGGCCCCCCAACACTTGACTTAGCTGCATGGCATGAAAAGTACCGCAGTGGATTGCCTGTTCCAGCCATGTACGTGTTTTTCTCTGTTTCCACTGAGTCCCAGCAGCTCTGGTCCTACAGTTTTCCAAGTTTCTACATTAAACTAAAGGACGGCGCTCCAACATTATGAGTTTGACCTTTTATTTGAGGGAACATGCAACTGGATCTTTTACCTCAATCCTATTTTCTTGTGTACCCTTCATTTCCTGTGGTGTGAGCTCCTAACATTGTGTGCTGTTTTCCAGCAGCATTTTGCACAACATGCTGGTGGAAAAAAAAACACTCTAATTGGTTCACAGAAACCAGATGTGTCTGAATATGAGTCCAAACTACAAAAACACTTTTTTTTTGTGTTGTTGCTGCAATTGTTACAGCTCAATGTTGCAGAGGTATTTTTTTTTTCCCTTGCTGTCTTGGCTGAGGAATTAAGTGTAACCCGAGTCAATATTTATGCATTAATCACCATGCTGGAATTCTGGGGGTTGGGGGGACGGCTGCACATGGTAACGTGCTCCTCACCATGAACCATGAATATCCGTGTTGCTGCTGCAGGCTGGACTCATGTTTGTGTCTGAGATCCCTGCATGAGTTGACATGAAATGGCACGCTCCCTCTAAAAATGCAATGCAGAAATTAAAAAAATAATAATATAAAAAAAAAAAAATGGACCCGATAACTTTAACAGCAGGGTAGGAAGAGAGAGAAGAAAAAAAAAAAAAAAACGTCTGGCAACAGTCGATATTAAAAACATGCAGAGGGAGACAAGCTCGGGGCCTTCCAGAGTCAGGAAAAAGACGTCGGAGAGCTGCAGACAGGAGATGGGTATGGCATTTATATTTTCCCCCAGCCCATTGATTTGTATATGAAAACATAGCGCTTTTATTCTCCCCCCTTCTGGGCTCTGCTTCTGAGTGATCAGCTGATGAAGAGACTAGCAGCTCGCCGCTATGCTGGCTTGCTAATTCTCTCCCCCACAGCTGCAGCCGATCCTGATAGCCAGCCTGCAGATTGCAGTCAGGTAAATACCCTTCTCCATGTCTTTCTTCTCGGGCTCAGGATTCAGCCAGGCTACATCGCATGGGAAGAGAGGAAGAGATGGATAAAATGTGTGTGCGAGTGTGTGTGTTTGTGTGTGTGTGTGTGTGTGTGTGTGTGTGCGCGCAAGGGAAAGAGAGCGAGTGTCTCTGTGAGTTTATTCGTGTCTGTCTGTATGTGTATGTGTGTGTGAGTGTGTGTGTGTGAGTGAGAGCAGGGGGAGAGAGGGAGTGTGTAGGTGTGTGTTGTAACAGATGAGAGGGAATCTTTGCCAGATTAGTCAGGGAAGAGGCAGGCTTGTTAGGAGATAGCACAGGCATGGAGCATCACATGCACACACACTGACACCCTTCCACTCACACATACACAGTCAATCAGGCAGCTCTCAGCTGTGTTATACATCTTTGAGGATTACCCTCTATCCCTCCAGTATTCCGCTGGAACGATTGCAGCCCCTCAGAGAGAGTAGCGGGGCTTTCAAAGCCTACATTTGAGCCGAGCGATCATGAGCAGGATTTCTATTGTTGCCTCTCTAGTGTTGTGTCCTCTAACTCAATTCTCTGCCATGTCTTGTGGTTGGGAAGTGCAGGCATGCATTTTGATTTTTACTGTTGTGCCATGAGTCCTATTTTTTTTTTTTTTTTTTTTTTTTTTTTTTTTTTTTTTTTTGGTCAGGCGTGAGAATTGTTATGGTTTTTGAGTAATAACTCTGCATGCTGCTGTTACACTTCCTCTGACCGGCTGTGTGCAAAATGTCATATTTCAGGATGCTTTCATCTCCTCGTCCTTGAGAAATGCATGCTCCCAAGTGCATGCTCTATCTATACGATGTGAATGCTGGTGTGTGTGTGCTGTGTGAGCCTGTATATGATTGATACATCAATATTCTGTTTGGATTGGACAGCATGCCTTCTCTATTTCCTCCCTGTTCTCCTCAGCCGGTTTGCTGCTGCTGCTGCTGCTGCTGCTGCTGGAGCTGTTCTTGCTGCATGCATACTCATGTTTCTGGCCTCTAATTGCCTTTGTGGAAAAAACTGTGCTTGCTGCAGATATTCGAAAAGGAGCGATAATAACACGAGATGCAGCAGGCACCCTTGATGAAAACCACAAACCTAAAATCATGTTGCAATCTCATATTTGTGCATGAAGGCAAGTGCAAACCAGGGAAAATATGGATTAATATTTATTGCATTATTAGCATTTTTAGACTGTGCGTTGGTAGAACATGGCTTCTTCAAATTTATTCAGATCCATTGTGCAATTTAAAAAAAAGAAAGAAAAAAAAAAGAAAAGAAAAAAAAAAAGTGCCTTCCCTCGATAATCATCTGACATCAAAGCCTCCAGATACAATAATCTGTCCTAAATTTGCAGAGACAGCGCAGCAGTTGGATCGCTCCAGTCCATGCAAATTCAGATGCTATTGTAATAAATAAATAAACCCTCTTTCATTTGAATACAGAGCCATACTCTATAATTCTGAATGCTTAAACTCCAGCCAGTGCTGCTAATTAGATGGAGATTGTGAGTGCTTTAATTTGAGGGTGTTAGACTCGGACTCTGTAGCTCGCTGTGTGAAGTGCTGTAGGTTTCTGTCTGTGAAAACATAGACTGTGTGTAGCAGTTACTGTCACATGAAAGTCAAGGAAAGAGTTAAAATGAATAGAAATCAGTCACAGTTCTTCTTCTTGCCTCCCATTCCTCAATTGTTTTTGTCCATGTAATGTTGAAATATGAAGTGAACAACAGAGTGAGAATTTTACAGGCTTTGTCCGTATATGTCCAGTGCATGTTTTTATCACACAGTGTTTGGGCCACCTTACTCCACCCTTATAAGTTTGTTTGAGTTTGTTAGATGTCCCCACCCATCGCTCCCTCTTCCTGCAGCCTGAGGCAGGAGAGAACGGCTCCCTGGAGGACATGGAGGAGGACATCAGTCTGAAGAAGCGTAAAGGTGATCATCATGGAGAGAAAGTGCTGCAGGCCGGGCAGGAAACTGGCGAAAAGGTCAAGAGGAAGCGAGGGCGCCCACCAGCTGAGAAACTGCCTCCAAATCCACCTGAGCTCACCAGAACGCTGAACACGCTGGTGGACATGGTCATCAACTATAAGGACGGGTGAGGATGCTCAATAATTTGGGGATTATAATAATTGTTAGTAGAAAAATGCATGAACAAGCTGATGAAAAAACTGTTTTTGTTTTTACAGAAATCTTTACGAAGCCATTTTATCAGAAGCTTCGAAGCTCTTTTTACTCTTATTTTACACAGATTTTTCACAACATAATGTTCTTAATAAGTGAAGACATCAGATTACTTATTATGAACATTCATTCATTATCACAAAATACTGAAGAAAAGTGCAGTTTTTCATGCTCATATTTTTAACACCTTTAATCCCAACAAAACAAGTTAATAACATAGTTACTTCAAAATGTTCAATCTTTGTCTAATATTGTTTTAGCAGATAGTTTGTGAGGTGGAGGTGAGGTCTTTTTTAACCGCCTGTTAAAGGCAGGAGTGCTGTATCTTTATTCCACCTCGGTGCTCTGTATGAAACGTATGAACGTAGAATCGGGTCCATCGTTGTTCCGGCTTTAAACCGGCAGCAGAGGGATTCACAAAGCCGGATCAACATCTGTGTAAAAGGGAGAGCCGGCATGGCGGGACAGGATGCCAACGCTCTGGTGTTACACGTCATGCCAGGACGGCAGAGCGAGGGGTCTTAACAGCAATATAGTGGGATCTCTGTTTAAAAGGCCCCTAAGAATCTGCAGCCTTGCTAGCAGCTCTGTGAGGCTGTGCTTCAGTACAGTGTTGCTTTGAGCTAAATGCTAATGTCAGCATGCTGCCTTACATTGTCAATGCTAATTACTAAACACAAAGTACAGCGTGGCTAATAACAGTTTTTGTTTAGAAATCAAAGTAAATTTAAAAAAAAAAAAAAAAAAAAAAAAAAGCATCCATCCATTTTACCAGCTGTACAGACGTTAGCTGAGAGGTAGCTAACAATGGACGCACCAACCGTGTGTTATGGAGTGTGTCTGTGTGTTTGTGTTCAGTTCAGCTTTCTTGCTATTTTCATAAAGCTGCGGGATACCTGCGTACTTTTTGTTCAAGTTGAAGTTGAAACTTCATCTCTCTAACATTTGCCTCACGTTCTGTCTGAACACATAATTCCTGTTGTTCTACTGTAGACGCTCTTCATACTCTATTGGGAAATGTATATTGGCTTGTTGAGTTTGTAGACGGTGCAGATAAAGTCTCTTCAAAACAGAGGAGGCATTTCATACCATCAAAATTAATTACATAAATCTAGTATCAGGGTTCAGAATTACAATTTCCCGGCTGTCGCATCTTTTAAGTTTTGCAGTGGCTGTTTAAGCATCATCACACCACTTGCTGCTGGACTGAGCTGAAAGTTCAGTTTAGCTTTAAATATTTTTTCTATTCCTGCCTAATAATAATTTGAATGTTGTTTGTTTCAATTCTGCCCGGCTAAACATTAATGTAGCACTAAACCTGGGATGGTGACAACTTGTTGTCTAGAGATAAGAAGATATTTAACCACTGATTCGAAAAAAAATTGGTAACTGCAGATAACAAAGTGATTTAATCATTATCTTCAAATAGATAATGATGTTTTTGGAAAAGGAGAATGAGCCCCACAAAATTAGAATTTGTTGTCCGAAGATAATAAAATAAGTTATTATTATTATAGTATAAAAGACACTGGGAGCAAACATGGCCGTTCTGTGTTTCTGAAAATCTCAACCATATACTGACAATATCATCAAACTGTTTCTTGATAAACTGAGAGTATGTGATCTGTCGCATTGTGCTTCCAGGTTGGGTCGACAGATCAGTAAAGGTTTTGTGCAGCTTCCCTCTAAAAAGGAGGTACCTGAGTACTACGAGCTGATCCGAAAGCCTGTGGACTTCAGAAGGATCAGGGTACGTGAAACTCCAACGGACACATAATACATCAAAAGACACAAAAGAGTCTGTCCTGAATATTCAAACGCTTTTTTTTTTGTAAATAGTAATTGAGATGAAGCTAAAATAGTGCTCAGGTACAGTGTGGTGCCAAATAGATTATACTCATGTGTCATCAGTTTGGAAATACTTTAAAAGGAACCATCGCTACCACTCAGACTTAGATGTGTTGGACATATTTCTTTGAATGATCCAAATTCTTAGCATCTTGTGATATTTACACTTTAAATATAAACATAAAAACGTTACATTTTAATATGAAGAACAATACTGCACAGCAACTAGTGAAAGATTTGCAGCAGGTGCCAGAAGTGAAGTGAGTCGAGTCACATGACGTGAGTCCCAAATTCAAAAGATTAGAGTTATATAAAGACTTGTTATTATTTTTTGTGGTTTGAGGCACCTGACACTTGATGGAGGTGACAACAATGGATGTGTTTTTTAATTAATATTGTATGTTAGTTATTTTATTCTAAGAGGCTGTACTTAGGCACAATGGTGCTTTGAGCTGAGCGACAGTGACAGTGTAAACATCCTGAAATTTAGCATTTTTAATGTTTTCCATCAGCATCTTATTTTAGTGTGTTAGCATGAAATTTGCTAATTAGCTCTACATTTAGTAAAGCCGAGGCTGATGGAATGTCATTAATTTTGCAGATACTTGGAAAGTATTAGACAAATTAAAACTTTAACCTGATGACAGCTCCAGATAACAAAGTGGATTATAAGTGATTACATCCCGTCCTGAGGAGAACGTGAATGTGAACACGAATGTATCGTATTTACCAGTTTCATGTCAATCCATCCAATAATTCAAGACATTATACGCAATAACACAAATGTCAACCTCCCAGAGGAGGTACAGGAAAAAGTCGAGGGATCGCGAAAGTCCTTAGGATTCCTCCTCTGGAAACCATCATTTCGAGTTTGTACCAAATTTCATGGCAATCCGTCTGATTTGTTGAGAAATGTCAGTCTGGAAAAGCCTCCCATCCCTAGAGCAAGTCATGCCAACAGCTAGAAAGAACACTGCGTCTTCATTCATTTACAGAGTGGGTAAAAATAAAGTATGACACACACAAACCAAAAAACAAAAAGCTATAAGCAACACGCTAACCAACCAACGCATCTGAATGACACCACCAACGAGCCCAACTCCAAAAATAATAAAATCTGACATGAATGCGAAGCCACCAAGTAGACAAGTAGAAAAATCTTGCTCAGTAGCTTTATTTAGTAGCTACTGTGAAAGTAAAATTAGCATGAAACATTTCTTTATCATTTATTTATTTATGTTTCTATCCTTCGAGGGGAAGAGCAGCTGAGGGATGTTAAAGTGAAACCAGATGTTCTTTGTTATCACGAAGCAGAGGCCCCTTGTAATCCTGTGAATCTTATGCATGTGGTCAGTTCATGTTGGCCCGTGGACAGCGTGTGGACGGCTCGTGGCTTATTATAATTGGTTAATATCAGGATGTTTTTGGACAAAGAGCCAATCATATTCCTCAGCTTTGTATCCAAGAAAACTATAAAGAGGGGAAGTTTTGTTTCCACTTTGAGACTTTGGTGATGAAGTTTGCTTGTCACCTATATTGTACAATATATTTTTAGCAATCCTCAACCCATCAGTGTTTTGTGTGTTTTTATTATGTTATTATGTTCAGAGTATTTCACATGCAACTTTCCACAAGACTACCTACTGTAATTTATATATATATATATATATATATATATATATATATATATATATCTACTAGGTACTAGTATTCACCTCGAAATAAGTGGCATAACATGATAAACATCCTGCTCATCAGGCAAAACTAAGCCACAAACACAGGTAAGGCTTCATGGAACATGTTTTGCTACAGAAAACTTCAGATGTAAGGTTCTGGTTCAGTGAAACATCAAAGGTTTGGTCTCTCCAAAAGATTAAAAAATTGATGAAAACATCTACTCACTCTCATCTTACTCAAAACCTTTGAAATGTGTGTCCACGCAACACTGAGGTGGTTGTTGTTGAAATTGTGCTTGCTAGAGTTACCTGTTGTCCTTCAGCAGAGAACTAATGATCTGACATTAGTCACACATGGTGATTAGTGAGGATTAGAGGGGCTGCCAGGTGGATTTCTTCTTCTTTTTGTTTTTACCTTCAGATAGAGCGAACTTAAATGTTTACCCCGCTTCCAGTTTTTATGCTAAGCTAAGCTAATTAGCTGCTAGCTCTAGCTTTATATTTAATGTACAAGAAAGAGACAAAAGAAGAGAAAAAAAAGTATTTAGTAACGTGTCCTTGGAGACGGGACACTTGCCCGGGTTTTTGTTTTACCTTGTGAGAATACTAATATGAAATGGTTTATTGATGGCTTTGTTGCAACGGTCGCATTAAGGTTTGATACTGACCCTCTGCTTCACAGGAACGTGTGCGTAATCACAAGTACAGAAGTGTGGGGGATTTAGAGAAGGACATTTTCCTCCTGTGTCACAACGCTCAGACTTACAACCTGGAGGGATCTCAGGTGAAACCCGAGGAATTTGTTCTCTTGAAAGCAACAGAATTATTTTTCACAGTCTCCATTCTATCATGGTGCTGCTAAATGGGTTTGGATCTTGATGTGGCTCTGATTATCTGTGTGTGCGTGCGTGCGTGCATGTGTGTGTGTGTGTGTTTGCTTGCATGTGTTTCTGTTTACCACTGAAGATCTACGAGGATTCAATTGTGATTAAGTCTGTTTTCGAGAGCGCGAGACAGAGAATCGTCACAGACGAGGAACAGAAAGAGACGGTTCGCGCCGGTCACAGCGATAATGGCGGCAGAGCTGAAGACCAGTTTGTTCCATCGGCAGGTGAGAGATGAAACAAACAGTGAAAAGATAAATGCACATGAGGACAAATTATTGTTTGCTGGTTGTTCTTACATTTAACAACCCGACTTTAGGAATTTAAAAATTAAAAAGAAAGTTCTACGTTAAGAGTAACCATGTTTTCTCTCTTTTTGTTTTTGAACCAGTGAAACCATTACCAGTCCAGCTAAAGAAGGGGACTAAGGAGGAGAGAAGCAGAAATACCATGGCCAAGAGGCTCCACAGTGATTTAGACAGTGATGACGATCTAGAGGATAACACCACAAAAGATGAGGGTTGAACTGAAAGGCCCTCCATTTTTTTGTACTCGTTCATGTCTATTCACTGCCACATCCCTTTTCATTGGTTTCTTCATTTTCTGAGCAGAAGAAAGGTCTTTGAAAATAAAACTGGAAGAGCCACTCAAAGAGAGGCACTTATGGAATAATGCTTTTTCATTTAGATGACTCACGCCACTCAAACACGTCTTGCTGCACATAGTGCTGTTCTTTTGATTTAGCTGGTCTCTTACAATAATTCTACTTTCCGTTTTATCTGCCTTAGTCCCTGTGATTGCTTCTGCAGATATTATGTAAAACAACCAGTTTCACTGACTGTTTTTAATCAATATATTTGATTGTATGAAATGCCTTCATATGTCTTGGAGCATGATTTGTATATCTCTCCTGAAGCTGTGCTCCTCCAGATGACGATGTAGATGTGTTCATGGCTAGAGAACCGAAGCACACAGGAAGGTCTTTTTAAAGAAAACCAGAACAAATTAACACTGTAATTGTGTTTGAAATCTCTGAATGGGATTTTAGAGATTATACATCTTTGATAAAAAAAAAAAATAAATAAAATAAGTGAGACTTGATATACACTTAATACGTGTACTGATAGTATGGCTTTTGTCTGCTTCTGATACTTGATGGAATAAGTTTGGGTCTAATCAAGGGTACTCAAGCTGAACATTTGTATCCCTTGTGCCACAGTATATTAACATATTGTACAGTCTGTGTGAAAAGTAAGTAAAAACTTAATTGCTTTTCATTTACTCTCCCAGTTGTTGGGGAGGATGGATCATTGTTAAGACAATCCCAGGAAACATGTATCACTTAAACACGTCGCGAAATAAATTTTATCAAAAAGTCCCTCTGGTTGATGATTACTATTAAGACTTGTCACACTTTTATAAAGTGGCCAGGTGCCAGTATTATCATGTTTGGCAGATTTAATCTCTATATTAACTGTGAGTCTCAGCATTATTGCCTTTGAGCATAAATACTGCATATGACATGTATTTTTGACAATGGACCAATAGGTGGTGCAAGAGAGCTGTTTCGCCCTCTATGACTGTGGTTGCTACAGGTGTTTTTTACACATGCTAAAGTAATAGTGTCACTTTTTTATTTATGTGTGGAACCAGATGATGATGCACCAGTTCTTTTCTTTGAAGTCTTATGTATTTAATGCAGCAGTTGATAAGGATATTACACATTCTGTACACCATCTGGGTACCTTGAAAGGCGCTATAAAAAAGTTGTTATTATTATTATTATTATTATTATTATAAAAGACCACATGAAAAACATGTAACAGGTACACTTAAGAATGCTGTAAAGTGCTAACTTAACAATAGAAACGATTTTGCTGTGTGTGAGCAATAAGTATTAAATTTATCAAGGGACTTATACCTACTTAACAGCAACTCTCAAGTGATCATTTTATTTGAGTGAAATCTTTAAATCTATTTCAAGAATTCAAAACAACTTAATATATGTATAATGTTTAAATATATATAAATAGTAATAGTAGGAAATTGGCTGAAATGGACTCAAAATTTTACTGCAAGACGTTCTGCTGTGGGTGGACGAAGTGCGTCACAGCAATCATATATAATGGGGAGAATTTGGTAGCAAACTGAGAATATACGGGTCTATGAAAGATATGAGTTCTAGCTGTTAGAACCATTGCCATGTGTACTCATGCACCCAATCTGTAATTGATGTTTAAATTTTAATGATGGTCTCTCTCATACGCTTCCATCATGTCCTCCATCATATCTGCTTTTTACGTCAGGGCCCCATCTGTGGCAATGTCAGAGCCAATCTGTGCCCAGCCACCCAGCCACCCTCCACCGGAAGGCTTTCAATTTACGTCAATTAGAGATTCTAAATGACAATCAATTCATCAATTCGTAAGTGATGAAAATTACATATGGGCACCATGGATGCCTTCACTGATTAAGTAAAACTGAAAAACAGTCTGTAAGTACACATGTGCAATGGGAATCCAAATGGGAATCCAAAGATTCCCTTCCTGTTTTAACTTCACGTAAGTCTATTTTCTGAGAGTAATTAACGATAAGACAGAACTACACAAGATAAATAGATGTAATGATTACTGATATCAACATAAGGCCCTGTTATAAACATGTAATGATATAAACAATGACAGCTTTAAAGGAATAGTCATCCTACAAGAAATACTTAGTCGCTTTGCTGAGCATAAAGACTGGAAGCAGATGAAAGGCGCTAACACGACCCTGTTAAAAAAAAAAAAAAAAAAATGTTAAAAAAAACCCAGCATCTCTAAAGCGCATTAACTTTTAGATCATTATTGTTTAAAGAGCTGTTTTTAAGTTTTGCTATTGATACATAGCTAACGTTAGCATTAACAGCTGTTTACTTACCAGTGTAGAAGAAACGTTGCAAATTCAGCATCAAACTTCATTCTTTTACTCACCAAGAGCCGTCTCCATTGGTGGAGAGCAACGCCAATGTTAGCTCTTGTTTCTGTCACTTCTTTTCCTCGTCTGAAGTTAGCCTGCTAGCTAGCTATCCCACAGCATTGGGATTTAATCTTATGGGCTGAAAAAGAAAACAGCTGAAAGCTGCAGAGAGCTGCTGACTGAGTCGGTTCTCTACAGGATTCTCAGTTAATGCAAATCTTTCACATTTCAGGGAGTTATTTGAGTCAGTGTTGATATTAAAAATAATACTTTCTGGAGCTTCAAATGTGTTGTTTCTGCAGTGACTGGGTTTTACAAGAACATTGTCAGTCAGTCGAGTGTTGGTATTCAGAGATAGCAATGGAGGGCATCTATGAGCGGGGGGAGTGTCTAGTGTTAGCACACTTGAATTACAATTCAATGGCATGTCATTTCTAGCACATAGGTTCATGTCAGTACTATGACTAAATGTATCATATGAAGTCATGGCAACGGACACAAGTGGGTAATGGTATACAGCAATCAGGGTTTTGATAGCTAGATCATTGCTGATGCCTGACCTGAAAAAAAAAAAGCTGTTTTACAGCAATAGATAATTGAGTCTGTTTCAATGCATTCAACCATTCTTAAAGCCCCTCTTTATAAGCTCTATTTCTTTCACACAGGAAAAAAAAAGCATACATGAAACTATGATGAGAGGTACCAGTTCCTCTCACAACACACTCTTGCTCATACACTCAAGCTTTTGAGATAGAGTCTTTGTGATAGGAAAAACATAAATTTTTAATGTGCTCTCTTTGGCTGCAACTTTTAAGTCAGACTTTAACAACATTTTTTTTACCAGAATATCTCAATGATAGAAAAGAGTAAAAGCAGTAGAAAAATAATAACCTTACAATGTTGTTTATTTGTATGTCTCAATTTAGACCTAAGAATCCTGTTATTTACAGATTAATGTAGATGTGTCCTTATTTGCTATTCAGGTTTAAAAATTAAACACCTTCTGTTGTGTAAAATTCACCCTGCCTCCCGCTGTCTCTCTGAGGTTCAGTGGTGCAAGAAATCTTGCCGCACATCAGTGGTTCCCAAACTTTTTCTGGCATGCACCCTTTCAGAAGCCATGAAAAGTTGACACCCTCCACCACACAATTAATCGTTAAAAATTATAAGGGAAGCAACTAATAAAAGAGGATCCAAGTTTAATCTTAGTAGCATCAGCAAACTCTTGTTTATTTCAATATTCATCAACTTAGTTTCATCATATTTTTCCATACCCTCCCTGCCTTACACAGACACCCAGTGCTGTGTTTTAGTCGCCTATAGACTTGATAAATAGGGATGAAATGACAGCCGAGATTTCACAGATGAAATTTTGACATATTGCAGTGCTGTCTGACAGATGACTCACAAGTCTGGAGGTCAGAGCGGCACCACCAGTGAGGTTTGGCTTGCTTACAACACTCTGACGATGTGAGAAGATTTTTGCAGCACACTAACAATGAATAAAACCCTACAGCTGCCTGTGAGACGGGACCTAAAAGAAAATGATGGTGTGCTATGTTTTGCAATGAAGAGCAAGAATGTGCAAGTTGTAATCAATGGGCTAAAATATGCAATGCGTAATTAAGTTTAAGTCTTGTTACAATACCATTTTTTACCCAGAGGTGGAGCCCAGACATCCATATCACATGTTTTATATATTAAGTAACCACAGATATAAACCAAAGCAGGTGCGGAGGGCTCATATTACGTCACCTCGCCTAAAGACCAATGCAATGGAAAAAAACTGTTATTAAAAGAGCCATATCTAGCTAAAATAGCCGGCCACACTTTATATCTCAAGAATCTAGTGAAATAGGATTTATAAAGCTTTAGGGTTTTTAAAATAAAAAATCTTTGTTTACCTCTGTGATAATATTTTTTATATGAATTGCTACCCAGTTGTTTCCCCTATATCTCGTTCAAATCCCATATCAATTACAGAGGGCCCATGAGAATATTACTTATCAACACGTCCACATCTAATATAAAATGTCTATCATCTTGCTTGGTCATCAAGGGTGTTTTCTGCTGTTCCCCAGGTACAATAATATAATGAAAACTAAATAAATCAATTTACAGTATTGAGATTTGCTCCTTTACGTTTAATGGAGTGCAGAGTGTCAGAAGTAAAAACCCCCCTCACAGATGTTTAAAGATTAACAATGTCCTTAGTGTGGGGCAGATAAAAGGAATGGGCTCTTACAGTAAATAGCTCTGGGAAACAAAGTGGCACGTATGTCTTCTTGATGAAAATCTCACATAAAATGGCACGTAAACCTAATGGAAGAGCACGGATAGAGATATTGCTGAAGGTAGACGCGCTAATGGCTTCTGGAGATTAGTGGGTCCAGAAGGTGACTTTAATCTGTTGAGAAGACAATCCATTTTCTCTTCACCCACAGGACACAGATTTAATAGATAGTTAGTGTGGGCCACATTTATTATGGCCTTCGGTAATCACCTGTATTATCAGCTGATCACATTTGATCTCATTGCTCTGTCACTGTCAACACCAGGTAGTGGCAACTCTGTTTCTCTTTGACTTTAAACTTCATTTGCAAGATACGTTGGATCAGTTTGAATTTTTCATCATTTGTTTGACATTTTACATCAGTTTTGCCCTTTTTCAAAAACCTACAGAGGACTCCGTCACAGGAGGCTCAACCAGACTGTCGGAGCGCAGGCAAGTTGGTTTATTCATCGACGTTAAAACACATCAGCTGTCTTCTGTCACAGTGCACAGATCAGTTTGTGTGACAGAACTGCTGTATCAAGGAAAGAAAGAGTACAACAGTATTAGACACAGCAGCTGAACATCAATGATTCAATTATTGTTTTTCCTCTGCTGGCGTTGCAGTTCTCTGCTTCACTGAATACATAGGGTTCACATACACATTACGTACCTATAAACTGCCTTGATATTAGAGGCAATTTGACTTTGTTTTGTGTTTTGGCAAAACTCAAGTTTCATTTTGAACCTTATATCCAAAAATCACAAATGTGTCCAACAACTCATCCAACCTAAACGATTATTTAGGTTGTTTGTTCCTTCCCTTGAAACGACCCATTGGAGCGTCTCTGGAAATAGCCCCATCAGACCTTTGTTGTCATGGTTACAATAATAAGCACACAGTTAAGCTCTTGGAACTATCACAGTTTGGTAAGGTTTAGGAAAAATCCATGGTTTGGGTTCATTTAAGTACTTTCTGTAATGTCAGAGGTCCTTCAAGACGTGACATGAAGGACAGATTAAATGGGCTGACATTAGATTAAATAGCATCAGATGACAGAAAATGAGATGACATGAGATTCGATTATTTAAAAAAACGAGATGAGAGGAAGAAGACATGCCACGCGATTAGATGACATGAGATGAAAAGACAGAAGAGGAGTTATACTGTGTATTTTTTATTTTATTTTTTGCAGACAGTTGAATTGAACTGATTTAACTCATTTAAATGTTGCACTGTTTTCAGTTTGCCAGTGTTCATGTATTACTGAACAAGCAGTCAAGGTAGCACCACTGTATTTCCAGTGCTGTTCATCATCCTCAGTGAAACTATTCCCACTTCAAGGAAAACAGTCTCCTCTTCTCAAGCTGTTCATCTGTCCCAGGAGAACGACAGGGCTGCTGGTGAAGGAGAGCACTTTACCCCAGAGAAAGCTCCACGTATTCCTGCTCACGCTTTGTTAAATGTTTCCAGTAGACAAACCCTCTCTGATGCTTTGTTGCTCAGCTGTCACTGAAGTCCAGACCACCCAGGTGAAGGGCAGATATGTCTTTGTACTTGTCAGTATCAGATTTCAACTTCTATGTATGCACCGTGGCTAATAAAATAATAGGAAATAGCTGCTAAACAAATCATGTTTGTGAGCTATTCTTATTTTTTTTCAGTCTTCTTTTGCATAAGATGTGCTCATGTTATCTACAATTTCTCAGCTCAATGATGACTATACTCCTCTACTTAGAAATATAACTGAATAGCAACATAGCTGTAATAAGAAAAGTACCACTTAGAGATATCAGGACATCCATTTTATTCTTTTTTTTTTTTATTCAACCACTATTAAAAAGAAAAAAAACACAAGCCTACATCTTCATCCAACATTTTGTATTTATGGCTTAAGTGACATGGTAGACTGCTGAAGGCGTGCTGATAGGTTTCTCCTTTAGAGATTTAATATAGTGTTTTACTGTGGGTGCGTATGAATAGTGTGAGGAGGAAAAAAAGAAAGCAGAGTGAGTAATATACCAGAGGGAGACAAAGATGGTGTTTTTCCAATCAGTCAGGGGAGGTTTGTCAGCAGCAGATTCACAGGAGCATCACAAAATGTCTGTACCTCTCCACGGTTTTTAAAAGTAAAAAAAAAAAAATTAAACATACGAACCTCACGTCTGGAATAAGAAAAAGATTGGGAGAGAAAATCTCAGTTAAAGAGCTTTTTTAGAACCGAATGCTTCATCAAGTAGTTTGATTGGTGTAAAAAACGTGACGATTACTTCATCTACGTCGGATCCTTTAACAATCTTCCAAACCAAAATTGTGTCTTTATCCTTTTAGTCCCGTTTGAACTTATAATCCATGTGTTTTGATCATCAGGCTTATGATTCCCATCTGTGTCTGCTGATTAAACCCGCTGCTAAAAGAACTGGCTTCATGATATTAACAATAACAATGAAGACAAATAACAGGCTACATTACCTATATTTATTTTACTCACACACTAATGAATCACAATCCATGGAAATACCAAGACTAACAGTGGACTGATTCTACTAACAAGCATCGCCAGTGTAAGCGAAGCCTCATGCATCTTATTCCTCCATGCCATAGATCTGCATTGCTGTCCAAAGACGCAACAATGAGCCATGCTGTTGCACTGTGTGACATTTTTCTTCATTATGATGAAAACAGCCTCTGTATGAAACACCAACGTGCTGCTGCAGATATTCACTTCAGCACCAAATGCGCTGCTAAAAATAGTTCCTATGCTGCTCTATTTCCTCCTGTTTGTTCACTTTTTATTTTTCATCAGCACACTGTCTGAAAATCACTCGGCTGTTTCCATTACACCAACAAGCAGTAAATAACATTGGCAGCACAGTATGTCTAATATTTTTTTTTTTTTCAAATTCAAATAGTGTGTGTGTCATAAGCCAAAAAGGTCAGTTGGAATATATATTACATGTTATAACATCTATCCATGTGCATGAATTCTTCTCCTTCAATCCCTGGGTATTTGGGTGCTCACTGTGGGGTCATTGAGGGTGCTTTCATAACGGTTACATGTGTAGAACCCAATATGTGCTACTGTGCAACGAGTTGCTTGGAGAAACATGGTGGGTAACTGTAATCAGAAAGCATGCACACACAAACACAAACACACACACACACACACACACACACACACACACACACGACTCAAACCTTCATTAATATTACAAACAGAACATAATACTTGAGCAGCAGGTTGTTACAGAGAGCAAAAGACTACATGTATCATGATCATGGTTAGTCAAACTAACCTGTTGAACATAGACTATGTTAGTTTGTAGGCAGCAGAATTTGTATGAAAACAAGAGCATGTGCATGATACAGACTAAACAGGGACCACCTCTTAAAAACAGGGTAACTTTAATACTTTGGCACAAACACATTATTACTGTTGCATGACAAATACTGACCACAAGAGAAATTACATGACAAAAAACCTTTAGAAATAATAGTAAAAAATAATAATATTACACAAAACCAAAATTATGGCTCCCAAGAATTTCCATCAAATTCAACTTTTTTTTTTACAATCATAATGAATATATATCAAATATATACACTCTTAACTGTACATGTTAATGTTATCCTGCTTCAGTATCAGCAACAGCACTGTTCAATAACATATCACATATTGAGGTAACGGTTTCAAATTCAATTGCATGTGGAAATAGCGCACAAACCCTATGGTTTCCAGAAAAACAACTTAAACTTTACACACATGTAAATGTTGTACATTCATGGCAAAGCTATTATTTTTTTGCAATAGCAAAATAACACTATAACGATGTAACAATAGCAGGTCCATTCACAGTCACGATAGCCACTCCAAAGACTATTCACTGATGTCTTTCTCATAGATCTAAATGCAGATGTCTCTTTAGTTACTGTTCCGATTGAAACACCAGCCAGTTGCCGAGTCATTGTGACTGAAGCTCCTGCCGTCTGTGCCCCGACAATAAACCCTCTTCCGAAGTCACGTAGATCTTTGCATCATTCAATAGTGTAGGTGGATTCTTAAGACCTGATTTAAACACCTTATAAAGTTAAGTACAGCAGTCATGTGTGAATGTTTCTGAAATAATAAAGAACATGCCTTTGCCTTGTGTGGAAAAAAATGGCTATTAAGCATTATACATTAATACGATTGTTTCTATATTTGTTTCAGTCTTCAATTAATGGTTCTTCCACACTTTTATGTTGAACATATACCCTTTTTACATACATTAGCACATGATGCGTATGTGCTCATGCATTTTCTTGGTACGGTGAGTCTCTCTAACCTCTTATCTGCTCTGTTTTCAGCTGAATCTGAAATCCTAATATAACTTTCTTCCCTTTTACATTGTTTTAAGTGTTCAGATCTCAAAGCACTCTGCAAGGAGCAGATAACTGGAGGACTTATGGATGCTTTCCAAATGAGCCTGTGATCCTCTTCCAATGCCACCACATGTCACAGCCATCAGCCCAGCGCCAGCTTCACTGGGGGCACTAGAACACGCACTTAGACTGGAGGAAAACAATTCTCATCACACTGCCGTCCACGTGTGCAGTTCTAAACTTGATGTCTTCAATTGGCCAAAGATGCCTTGATAGGCTTTCATTCTCCCTGAAACATCCCAGTAATGTTCAGGGCACTTCTGAATTAAAGTTTGATCGAACTGCACCACTGTGCCATTCATTGAATCTCACTGCTATTACATCACCTGCAAAGAGAATTTAATAGTAATAGAGTTAACACAGCAGATAGGCTTACAGAATGTGAACCACAAAACACAACTGAAGCAGTTAAGATAAAAATGTCATCCAACTCATTTCATTACATTGTGATAAAAAAAATGGACATTCAGATTATATTTCCTCCCTCTCTGTCTGAGAGACGGGCAGATACTTGTGCTTTATCCGTGTATGTATTTTTCTCTGGTTTGAAAAGGGCAGGGATCAGATTTACTAAAGTGATCTCACATTGCCCATCCACCAGTTTAGGTTGGTGGTTTATTCATGGTTGCAGGACTCTGTCAGTCAGAACCGATCAAACAATTTTAAGCCAAGTTTTTGGGGACTTTAATTTCTCTTTGTTTATACTATTCTTTGCTATTTACACCATAATAAACATTCAGAAGGGAAATCAAAATTATATAATAAGATGATTACTGATGTTGCAGAGCTTGCAGGTACATTCACTTGGAACAAATATACATGACACTTAATCATGTATCTTTATGAGGCCTGTTTCCCATTGTCCATTGATTCTCCAAAAGCCTCAGAACCTCTTAAAGTGTCTGTGTGCTGCACCCTCTGAGTCTGTCTAAATATGGGACACCTTTTCCAGATCCTCCATGATCAGGTCCTGTTCTTTGATATCATTTTTACACCCCTCTTCCTGAAATGAGCACTTCCCATTTCCCACTAACACTGATTGAACTCCTGAGCCTGATCTGCTGAGTGTGGCGGGCCGGACGGGGAGCACAGCGTTCCCTCTGATCCGATGGGAGTAGGTCTTCTGGTGCCCCGTGTAAGCGGAGCACAGCTGGAATTTGAAAGCCGCCTGAAAGCCTCTGCGAAAGTTCTCGTTGAAGAACCCGTAGATGATGGGGTTGACGCTGCTGTTGAAGAAGGCCAACCAGTGAGCCAAGGGATACACGTAGATATTAATGACACGATACTGGTGCTCCGTCAGGCTGGCGTAGTCGCTCAGCATCATCAGCGTCCACAGAGGCAGCCAGGAGAGGATGAAGAGCAGAGCCACAACCAGCAGCATCATTATCACCCTTTTCTTTTTCCTTGATATTGTGTGACGACCTTCCATGCTCATTTTGTTGTTGCCACTCCCTTCGCCAGACACAATTCCACTGCCCCTCAAGGGAGGAATAGCGGTCTTGAAGAGGGTGAAGCCGATGCGGGCGTACATGATGACGATGAGGCTGAGTGGGGCAAGGTAGATGTTAGCAAAGAGGATGGTGGTGTAGATTTTCCGCATCTCCTGATTGGGCCAGTTTTCCCGGCACCAGTAAAAGGGGCGAGTGTCGTTGTCGTGGCCGAGGACTATCCGCACCCTGTGCTCCTTTGTGACCTGGAGCATGACCCCCGAGGGACACATGATGGACACGGCCAGGACCCAAATGATGACGATAATTAGCTTGGAGGTGGCAATGGTGAGCTTCTGCTTGAAAGGGTAGACAATGGAGCGGAACCTGACACAAAGGGGATTGAAGGAAACGCATTGAGGAGGGGGAGCCTCTTGGGATAACACACACTCCCACACAAGCACTTAATAACCAGTAACACAATTACAGCCCTCACCTGTCAACAGCTATTGCCACTAGCGTGAACACAGATGCAGACACGGATATCCCTTGAACCATCCCACTCAGCTTGCACACTACGCTACCAAACGGCCATCCTGCAGGGAAGAGGAAAACTGTTAAAATCGAGTGTAAAAACATAAAGACAAGCAGACTGTATGAATTATTTAAATATTAAAATGAATCCTAACGGGCAGAAAGTAGGTGAACATTTCACTATTTCCAAATTAAATCCAATACAGCAGCCACAGTTATAAATTGATGAGGGCATTTTCTTATTCTCTCATATTATTAAGTAGAGAACAAGTTGAACTAGACATAAAGACTTTATACCCTGACCTGTTATGATGTTGTCCACCAGAGTGGTTGGCATGCAAAAGATGCCAACCAGCAGGTCGCTGATGGCGAGGTTGAGGATAAACAAGTTGGTGACCGTGCGCATGTTCTTACTGCGCAGCACGATGAAACACACCACCCCGTTGCCCACCATGCACACCACGAAGATGAGCAGGTAGGAGATGGTGAAGACTGCAGCCACAGAGGGCTTGTGGAGGTAGAAGTCGACATAGGTGATGTTCTGGTGGGTCAAAAGGTTTTCCTGTGATCTTGAGGAATCGGAAGGGTTCAGGTTCTCCCAGGAAGCATTTAGAACTAAATTCTGGGTCATGGTGATATCTGGCTTTCAGAGAGAAAGAGTAACGGAAACAGAAGTAAAACACACAGATAACCTATTATGTTCTCAGTGCATGTGCTCTGGGTTAAAAAAAAATCTGAAATCCTCCCTTGATAAAATCAACCAATTATAAACCAGTGCCATTACACACATCCTCCCAGTGGGAGTGGAATCCTGCAGACAGGAAGAATCAATTAGTAATTACATAAAAAAATAAAACCTTTCTGAAAATCAATAGTCCAATTGCTGTCTCTTTTGATTTTTGTAGCTGGGTTGATCCAGTCAAGTGCGTGCTCTCTCACACCCTGTAAAAACAACATGCTGACTAAAATGACCAATCTGTTCGATGAACAGTGCAGTAGCTTGCCAATAGGTTACATCAATCATCTGGATCCGTTGCTGTGGGAAGGAGGGATGTTACTATTGACTCTGTCTGACAGTTATGTGATTGGTAAATTTTACACATCTAGATGGATTTTTGGAAACTAATTTTCTAAACCTTTCTGCAAGGTTAGTCTCCTGCCTTCTGCAGGATGGTGTTTGTTTATAAGATTTTTTTTTTATTTCATGCACTCACTATACAATTATTTATAATGATTGTCAAATCCAAGTGTGTGTGTGTGTGTGTGTGTGCTTATGCGTGTATGTATATGTGCATGTGTGTGTTTATGTATGTGTGTGTGTGTGCTTGTGCATGTGTGTGTGTGAAAATGGTTTGCAGTGGCATAAACAAACCAAAGTAGGCCAGGTTTACTCTTTGATGAATATTTGATCAATTTCAGGTGATCAATCAACATGTGTATTTTAATAAGTAATTTCGTTACTAATTGATTTTATTTTCACACTTACTATTGCAATTTATTTTCAAAACCTGTAAGAAATAAATTTTAACACAGTTATGCATAAAAATGAGCCGTTGAAGCCTAAACTGTGGATTTAAGATCAAAACTGCCGGTGAAACTGTGACAGTTTGATTCTCTCTGCGACCTTTGTGTTTCTCTGCCTTTAAGAAGATAGTCTGAGTAAAGGAGAATATTTGATTATAGCTGCACTGCTAGATATACTTTCTTAGTCACACAATCACATTCATCCTGCTGCTCATTATACTGTAGCAATGACTGAGTAACATAATCTAAGAAAATACATGGAAGTAAACCCATCATTTTCCTTGAAACTATAAAAAGTCTTTGTTCTATTGTTTAAAATTACATGGATGAACAGGCTGATGTTTTAGCTCATATCTTTAGCCCTGGTGATGGGATGGAAAGTCACAATTTCTTCCAGAGGTACATTTTCTGAGTCTCAGTAAAAAAATTTTATATAAAAATATTCTTACCTTACAGGAAAGAGTGTGTGAGTTGTATTCCTCTCTTCTTTTCTTTCTGATGGTATATATCTGTTTCTTAGAAATTCCACTCATTCAGAGCAAAAAGCTGTGTGAGACCCTGTGCGTCTGCGCAGGGCGCCTGCCACGCACAGACTGCTGTAGCGGTTATAGATGAGACGAGATGAGAGTCACTCGAGGGAGATGCGTTGGGCGGTGCAGATCCTGGGAGTAGTGCAAGCCCAGAGGCGTTGTGTGAATTGAATATAATAAATGAAGCTGTCACACTATGCACTGACTCTGTGGCAATGAGGGGCAAAGGTTGGCTCCGAGGAGACTCAGACACCTGCTTTCTTTGGCTTCAGTCAGGCCAATGGACGCATGTCATTGCTCGTCTTCGATCAACCCTCCAGTCATCAGGCATTAGTCCTCCTCCTCAGTGCTCACACCTGCACTGTCCTGCGAAAGCCAGGTCTCACCTTTTTTTCTACTCACCCCTCACACCTACACTGTGAGAGAAAAGGGAGAAGTCAAAGTGGTGCACAGAACTGAATCTAACTTCACTACAGTGCTGTATTTTAATTGCGTTTATGGTACATGTTGGGTAAAATATTTTCATTACACAGACAAACCTACACATAATAATGCAAACTGAATTTATCATTAATGTTATGTATGGGGAAAAGAAATTGCCTCAGCAAGTTAAGAGATGATGGGTTGAGAGGTGAGAAACAAGGTTGAGTTTTAATGGAGTGTCAATGTCTGATTGATACAGGAGTGAGAGGTGAGAGTCAGAGGTGAAGACTGACTGTGCAGGGTGATATCTTACCACTATCATGGCAGGTCGAGGGGGAGGGTTGATGCTTTGTAAATGGATGGTTGATATTTGACCTTGTGAAGTCAAATGAGGATTGAAGGGAGGAAGCAAAAAAACACCTATTTACCTCAGTGTTAGCCGAGCCAGACGTAACCCCTGATGACGCTGTTGCTGCAGCTGCTGTAAAATGTGTAAGTAGCAGGTTGAACTTCCTTTAGCATAAAACTTGTCCAAAGTGTTGGGTTAGGGTTAAGAGAGTGTTGAGAGAAGTGAGAGGGAGGAAACACACTGTCAGCCAAAGAATGTATGAAGTTTGGCATTTTAAAAAATAGAGTTTCCAATGTGCACTGAACCTTGTAATGGCTGCCACAAGCAGTTATAGTAATTATGTTCAATGAAATACACAGAAAGCAGCTGACAAGTGGTGATGGCAGTGACTGTGTGTGTGTGTGTGTGTGTGTGTGTGTGTGTGTGTGTATGCTTTTTGTGTCAAGGATGAAGAAATCTTCGGAAGCTCTCATCAAAATTTGCCTTTAGTATTGTCTCATCCTTGAATTTTTACATAAATCTACAAACCCCAAAAAGACATCAAGTCAATCAGTTTTTCAGAAAGTTATTTACTTTCATTTCATCAACTGAGAATTTTCTATTAAGTCTGCTATGATTGTCAGTCTGTGGTAAGGCAAGAAAAGACTTAACACCTACGCAGAGTGTCCATGGCCCACAGCTGAGATTAGGTAGATTTTATTTATATTTAACATTTGTTTAACCAGGTTTGAAACCTCTTTTTCAAGGGAGACCTGACCAAAATGGCAGAGACAAAATGATACAAAATCAGGGTATGGGTCAAACAATAAAAAAGTCTACAGTCATGCTAGCAGCTCCATGTGTCTATGGGCACAGCAGTGCTTTGAGCTACAGTGTGTTTGGATGTTAGCATGCTAAGATGCTAACAGTGACAATGTTAACATGCTGATGTTTAGAAGATATCATGTTTACCATATTTACCATCTTGGTTTTGCATGTTAGCATATCTGCATTTGCTAATTAGGACAAAACACAGACTATGGCAGACGCTGATGGTAATGTCATTAATTTTCACTGTATTTGGTCATAAACCAAATTAAAAGTTTGACCTGGTCATGGTGCAAGATGAAAAGTTAAGGGATGACACAAGTGATAACAGGGACATGGATGTGTGCACAAAATTATTATAGTTTAGTATGGACCAGTGTGAACCAGCAGACTGACAAACTGACTTTGCCATCCATAAACATGAAAACCAAAACTAAGGGTAGAAAAAAGCCATGAGAACATGGTAAATGGTGCAGTTAGCTAGCTATTGTGTAAATGATTGCAAGACATATCATCATCAAAGTGAGCTGTCACTTGTTGGCTTCTCCTTTCAGTGTTACGTGGAATTGCAAATGGTTGAATGATGTGAAATTATTCAAATGTAAGTGAAATAAAATGAAAATAACAAACTGGAATTATTTATTAAGGATTAAAAAAATCCCCTTTCCACCTCTTTCTGCCCAAAGCTATTGGCTGATAGCAATTTTTAACAGTGCCCTTTTTTCCATGGCTCTCTGCACTCATCCTTCGAGGTGACATTTCTACTTGGTGTCATATAATATGCCCCATGTATTGTTTGCAAATCATTATTGCATTTCACCTGACTAACCTCTGCAGGATCGGTGATCAATGCTGGGCCCCTTCGATTTTTTTTAGATCATTCCAATGTGCCCTCCAAGAGGCTACATCTCTAAGACAACCCATTTAGACATGCTAGCATTTGATGGACTGAAATGACGGGGGCAATCTGAAGGCTCACGTCATATGAAAATATCACAGTGGTACCTAGCGTCACCAAAAAAATGACAATTGATGTTATTTAACAATGTTAGCAAGTGTTAACTTGCAGAGTACCCTGGCTTTGATCTTCTGTAGACTAGGAGTCAGGTTGCTAGTAGGAGTAAATATAAAAAGGTGGATATATCAAGGTATGAGTTCAATTTGTGTCGAAAAATCCCATGAAAATGTCACAATGAATAGTAAGTTTTATTCTATGACATTTTATGTATTACAGTACTATGACTTTTTCTGCCTTACTTTACTATGACGTTTTTTATTAACATTTTTATGCATTACTATACTATGACGTTTTTAATACGTTTTTATGCCTTATCATATCATAAGGGTTTTTGATGTTTTATGGGTTCAATGCTATGGCGTTTTTTTTTTTACATTTTTATTTTTATACTACAGTATAAAGTTTTATGTCTTATTATTCTATGACATTGCTTGACATTTTTATGCCTTACTATACGATGACATATTTTAGGTTTTTATGACATACTATGTTATTTATGACTTATTATACTATACTATACTACTTTCATTTTTTCACATTTTTTGCCATACTATACTATGTGGTTTTTTCACTCTTTAGGCCTTACTATACTATGGCCACTTTATACCTTACTATACTATTACATTTTTTTATGTTTTCTTGCCATACTATACTATGTCATTTTTTTCATTATTTAGGCCTCACTGTACTATGATGTTTTTGTAACTTACTATACTGTGATCTTTTTTGATGTTTTTATGCCTTATTATACTATGTAGTTTTTTCACTTTTTCTGCCATATTATACTATGTCGTTTTTTTCACTTTTTAGGCTTAAGTGTACCATGGCCCCTTTACACCTTACTATACTATTAAATTTTTTGATGTTTTTCTGCCTTATTATACTATGTAGTTTTTTCACTTTTTTGCCATACTATACTATGTCCTTTTTTCACTTTTTTGCCATACTATACTATGTTGTTTTTTTCACTTTGCAGGCCTTACTATACTATGAGTTGTTTATACTTAACTATATTATGACGTCTTTTTACGTTTTTATGCCTTATAACACTATGTCATTTTTTCCACTTTTTTTGCCATACTATACTATGTCGTTTTTTTCCCTTTTTTGCCATACTATACTATGTTGTTTTTTTGACTTTGCAGGTCTTACTATACTATGATGCCTTTACACATAACTATATTATGACGTATTTTTACGTTTTTATGCCTTATAACACTATGTCATTTTTTCCACTTTTTTTGCCATACTATACTATGTCGTTTTTTTCCCTTTTTTGCCATACTATACTATGTTGTTTTTTTGACTTTGCAGGTCTTACTAT
>NW_019525233.1:1645638-1647198 GCF_002814215.2 Seriola lalandi dorsalis | reverse complement strand
ATACTATGATGCCTTTACACATAACTATATTATGACATTTTTTCATGTTTTTATACCTTTTTATACTATGTCATTTTTTTCACTTTTTTTGCCATACTATACTATGTCCTTTTTTCACTTTTTTGCCATACTATACTATGTTGTTTTTTTTACTTTGCAGGCCTTACTATACTATGATGCCTTTACACATAACTATATTATGACATTTTTTCATGTTTTTATGCCTTTTTATACTATGTCGTTTTTTCACTTTTTTTGCCATACTATACTATGTCGTTTTTTTCCCTTTTTTGCCATACTATACTATGTTGTTTTTTTGACTTTGCAGGTCTTACTATACTATGATGCCTTTACACATAACTATATTATGACGTTTTTTTATGTTTTTATGCCTTATAACACTAGTCATTTTTTCACTTTTTTTGCCATACTATACTATGTCGTTTTTTTCCTTTTTTTGCCATACTATACTATGTCGTTTTTTTCCTTTTTTTGCCATACTATACTATGTGTTTTTTTTTACTTTGCAGGCCTTACTATACTATGATGCCTTTACACATAACTATAATATGACATTTTTTCATGTTTTTATACCTTTTTATACTATGTCATTTTTTCACTTTTTTTGCCATACTATACTATGTCCTTTTTTCACTTTTTTTGCCATACTATACTATGTTGTTTTTTTCACTTTGCAGGCCTTACTATACTATGATTCCTTTACACATAACTATATTATGACGTCTTTTTACGTTTTTATGCCTATATATACTATGTCATTTTTTCCACTTTTTTTGCCATACTATACTATGTCGTTTTTTTCCCTTTTTTGCAACACGATACTATGTTGTTTTTTTGACTTTGCAGGTCTTACTATACTATGATGCCTTTACACATAACTATATTATGACATTTTTTCATGTTTTTATACATTTTCATACTAGGTAATTTTTTCACTTTTTTTGCCATACTATACTATGTTGTTTTTTTCCCTTTTTTGCCATACTACACTATGTCGTTTTTTTTCACTTTGCAGACCTTACTATACTATGATGCCTTTATACTTAAATATATTATGACGTCTTTAATGATTTTATGCCTTATAACACTATGTCGTTTTTTCATTTTTTTTGCCATACTATACTATGTTGTTTTTTTCACTTTGCAGGCCTTACTATACTATGATTTCTTTACACATAACTATATTATGACATTTTTTCATGTTTTTATGCCTTATAACACTATGTCGTTTTTTTCACTTTTTTTTTGCCATACTATACTATGTCATTTTTTCAGTTATTTTGTCATACTATACTATGTTGTTTTTCCACTTTTTTTGCCATACTATGCTATGTCCTTTTTTTTCACTTTTTAAGCCTTACTATACTATGATGTCTCTATACCCTACTATATTATGACTTTTTTTGATGTTTTTATGCCTTATTATACCATGTAATTTTTTTACTTTTTTTTTGCCATACTATACGATGTCGTTTTTTCACTTTTTTTGCCATACTATACTATGTTGTTTTTTTGACTTTGCAGGCCTTACTATACTAT
>NW_019525233.1:1643781-1645237 GCF_002814215.2 Seriola lalandi dorsalis | reverse complement strand
AACTATATTATGACGTCTTTAATGTTTTTATGCCTTATAACACTATGTCGTTTTTTCACTTTTTTTGCCATACTATACTATGTCCTTTTTTCATTTTTTTGCCATACTATACTATGTTGTTTTTTTCACTTTGCTGGCCTTACTATACTGTGATTTCTTTACACATAACTATATTATGACATTTTTTCATGTTTTTATGCCTTATAACACTATGTCGTTTTTTCACTTTTTTTGCCATACTATACTATGTCATTTTTTCACTTTTTTTGCAACACGATACTATGTGGTTTTTTTGACTTTGCAGGCCTTACTATACTATGTTGTTTTTTTGACTTTGCAGGCCTTACTATACTATGATGCCTTTACACATAACTATATTATGAAATTTTTTCATGTTTTTATGCCTTATAACACTATGTCATTTTTTCACTTTTTTTGCCATACTATACTATGTCGTTTTTTCACTTTTTTTGCCATACTATACTATGTTGTTTTTTTGACTTTGCAGGCCTTACTATACTATGATTTCTTTACACATAACTATATTATGACGTTTGTTGATGTTTTTATGCCTCAATATAATATTCGTTTTTTTCACTCTTTAGCCCTTTTTATACGATGACACATTTGTACCTTACTAGACTATTAAACTTTTTTAAATTATTTCATGCCTCAGTATGCTATGTCATTTTCCACTACTTTGCCATGCTATACTATGTTGTTTTTTTTAACTTTTTTTTCCAAACTATACTATGTCATTTTTTCATGTTTTAGGCTTTATTGTACTATGATGTCTATATAACTCAATATATTTTTACATTTTTTTGATGTTTTTATGCCTTATTATCCAATGTCATTTTTTCACTTTTTTTGCCATATTATACTGTGTCGTTTTTTTCACTTTTTTTGCCATACTATACTATGTTGTTTTTTTCACTTTGCAGGCCTTACTATACTATGATTTCTTTACACATAACTATATTATGACATTTTTTCATGTTTTTATGCCTTATAACACTATGTCGTTTTTTCACTTTTTTTTTGCCATACTATACTATGTCG
Source organism: Seriola lalandi dorsalis (assembly GCF_002814215.2). NCBI lineage: Eukaryota > Metazoa > Chordata > Actinopteri > Carangiformes > Carangidae > Seriola > Seriola lalandi. Next base: position 1,644,175 of record NW_019525233.1, on the reverse strand, counting down.
TTTTTTCACTTTTTTTGCCATACTATACTATGTTGTTTTTTTGACTTTACAGGCCTTACTATACTATGATTTCTTTACACATAACTATATTATGACGTTTTTTGATGTTTTTATGCCTCAATAAAATATTCGTTTTTTTCACTCTTTAGCCCTTTTTATACGATGACACATTTGTACCTTACTAGACTATTAAACTTTTTTAAATTATTTCATGCCTCAGTATGCTATGTCATTTTCCACTACTTTGCCATACTATACTATGTCGTTTTTTTTAACTTTTTTTTCCAAACTATACTATGTCATTTTTTCATGTTTTAGGCTTTATTGTACTATGATGTCTTTATACCTCACTATATTTTTACATTTTTTTGATGTTTTTATGCCTTATTATCCA